>NW_022196903.1:88786259-88837583 GCF_008632895.1 Mastomys coucha | reverse complement strand
AGAGGGAGAGGGAGAGGGAGAGGGAGAGAGAGAGAGAGAGAGAGCCTGCCACCACAGCTGTCCCCACTGCTGTTTGTTCTAAAATATCAACACCTGGCGCCCCTCATGGATGCTCTCAAAAACGAGGAGTTACTGCTTTGCCTAAAAGGAGATCAAGTGTGGAAACAGCAAGCTCATGTGGAGCTGGTTGCTGACAAATTGGTTGTGTCAAATTCTCTAGATGTAAATATGTGGTTCCTCCTTAGGAGCCTGCACTGATGGACCCCCTCCTCTTTCACCCCCAGGTGGAGTCTGTGGTTAAAAACAAAGGCAGTAGAGGTTTCAATAGGTCTTTGCTTAGGCTGCAGAAACTGCAGCTCTCAGTGCTGAGGGACCAACATTAACCATGGCAGTCCCCCAGGAAAGTATGCCATCAGGAAGATCCCAGATAGGCAGGTCAAACTCATTATGGAGTTTGTTGGTGGCTCATGGCCATCAGTATCAAACACAGTTCCAAGGCTCATCCCAGACAAAGCCTCCTCCTATTAACAAAGAATTCAGATAGTATTTCAAGGCTTTATAAGAAACCAGAGTCTGTCTTCTTTTTCCTTCCAACTCATCTTGCCCTTGTTACCAAAGCAAAGGAGTTAAACAAACACACCTTGGGTAAGAGGCCTATGTGTGACCCCCAGTTTCTCTACCTGTATCCACAAGACAGCCCTAGATACCTTTGAGCTTTGCTGTCCATGTCAGGAAATAGTGACAGTAAGAGCATCTGCTTTAAAGGTCAGTTTGGTCTAAATGATGTGATGTGGTACCATGCTTAACTGCACCTGGATCAAAGTTGAAGCAAAGTGTTGGCAGCTATGGTGAAAGCTAAAAGGTGGCTTTCCATGTAATCTATACCAGTAGATGAAATCAGGAAGATTATAACTGGGAATGTGTTTATATACTTTTATTTATTTGTGTGTGTGCACACATGTATGTATGTGTATGTGTGTGTATGTATGTGTGAATGTCTGTGTGTCCATGTGTATGTATGTGTATAATTGTGTATGCATGTATGTATATGTGCACATGTTTGTGTATATGTGTGTATGTGTGTATGCATGTATATATGCATGTATGTGTGTATGCATGTGTTTATGCATGTGTATGTGTGCATGTGTGTATGCGTGTGTGCATATGTATGTGTATGTATGTGCAGTATGTATGTGTATGTATGAATGTGTGTATGTATGTGTGTGTATGTATGTGTTTGTGTGTGTATTTGTGTGTATGTGTACACATGTGTGTTTGAAGAGGCATGTGTGTGAGCCAGCTACACTGGATGTGTGTAAACATCAGAGAATGACTTTCAGGAGCCCATTTCCTCCTTCCATCATGAGTTCCAGAGATTGAAATTAGATCCTCAGGGCTTGCCTGGCAAAAGTGTACGTCTGCTGAAACATCTTGGGGCTTTTGAAATTGTCTTCTGGAAAATTGTTTACATTTGTTTCTCAGGTAGGTGTGGGCAGCTATGTGTGCCACAGTACAGGTGTGCTGGTCCCAGGATGACTCTCAGAAGTCCATTCTCTCCTTCCGCCATGACGGTGCCAGGCGTTTGAACTCAGGTCATCAGGCTTGGCAGCAAACACCCTCACCCACCAAACCATCTTGCTGGCTTGTGGAATATTTTTGAAAAAAAAAAAACAACCCACAAACTTGAAAAAGACTAAATATTCTTATATTTCTTATGATTCATATATATGCGTATCTGACTTTGGATGATATTTGGAGGAAGTTAACTTTTCCATCATTTCTGTCTTCACATTCTGTCTGATGAGTTCAGCTCTTACTTGTCTCTTTTACCATATGACTTCACTATTTTGCCTGGGTCAGGACTCATGTGAGGGAGGTTGGGGTTTAGGTGGCTTTAGGAGGTCAGAGAAGTAAGATGAGAAGTAAATGCGTCTCAGCACTCAGATAGATGTGGTTTCTTTGTCCATTTTCAATACTGTAGCTGGACCTTGAAGCTATAAAATTGAAACAGTTGGCCAAAAATAACCTAAGAAGGTTTCAAGATGAATTTTCCTTCAAGATAAATTTCCTATGAAGATCCAAATTAATCCAAAACTAATTTATCATTTATATTAACTTATACAGTTGCCCCACTTCTTGAGGTTGGTCCATCACCAAGCTTCAGGGAGTGACAAAGATGCTATTTGATAATCCTTATCTTGAGTAGCTTCATCTTCAGTGCAAAGATCACTACAGGTACAGAAGATCCCAGATCCTCCATAACTCTCCCAAGGTAAGATTCTCTGTCCATGAGTCCAATTGGAACTTTTCTCCATTCACCACCCACCTTGAACCAATTTCTTCATTTTCAAAAACAAAAGGAAGTGTTGAAATGCAACTCCTCAATCCTTCAGTAATTCCTAAAGCCAACTTGAAAACAGAATACTCAATGTTCCCCTTCACTCCTTCAGCTTACAGATGTGATGTAAACTCAAGAGAGGGGAAACAGCTTGTCACACTGTCTTTTTGCAGTTGACCACGATCAGGGATTCTGATTTTTCAGGTCAGCATTTGCCACTCTTTAATGGAATAAATATCTTTTCTCTGAAGATATGGCCACATGGATAAGTATTTGAAGTCAGTGGAGTGTTTTCAACAGAATGCTTCTGTGCAGTCACTTGGAATGGGGTCAGTCAGGATTCTCTAAAGAAACAACTGATGGGATGAGTGTGTGTGTGCCTGTGCATGTTCCTTGTGTGTCTGGTAGTTTTCCTTTTATTGAAAATGTATTTTTTCTCACATAATATACACTGATTACAGTTTCCACTCACTCAGCTTCTCCGCACTTCCCCCATCCTGATATACCCCCTTCTGTCTTCTATTAGGAGAAAAGACACAGGCTTCTAAGGGATAAGAATATAGTGATATGATATGGTGTGATGTGATGTGATATGACAAAACAAATTAACATGATGGAATAGGACAAAACAGAAAGGAGGAAAAAGAACCAAGAAAAGGCACTTGTTCACATATTCAGGATCTCATAAAAACACTAAACTGGAAGCCATAATGTATATGCGAAGGACCTGCAGGATAAAAATAAAAAATATATAGTAAAATAAAAATATAAAAGAAGAGATTTTAAAAAAAAGAAAAGAAACTGCTCTAACATGACTTTATAAGAAAAGGAACCTCTAAAGATGCTCCTGACTGTTTCCTATACCTCATCTACTGCTGGGCATGCAGCCTGCCATTAAGAGTAGATTGATTCCTCAATGAAACACTGAAAACTAAATTTTCAATTGCAGATTGCTTCTGGGCTAGGAGTAGGGTGTAGAGCTGTGTGGGACGTATGTGTACTGCCTCCGTCTGTGAGTTCACATGTGCCTGAATCCTGTTGACATAAAGGCCTTTGTTTTCTTGGTGTTCTCCATCCTGTCTTGCTCCTGCCTCCTCTGCTGCAGGGTTTCCTAAGACATCCCATTTATGTCTGAGTGTCTCAAGGTCTCTCACTCTCTGTATATTGTCTGGCTGTGGGGCTCTGTATTTTTTCTCATCTTCTGCAAGAGGAAGCTTTTCTGATGATGCCCAAGCAAGGCACCGATCTATGCATATATCAGAATGTCATTAGGAATCATTTCATTGGAACTATTTTATTTTATTTTTTAAGAACAGAAGTATTAGTTTTACCCTAAGTCACTGACATATTTAATCTCAGTTTCTTGGTCATCTGAGTGTGCGATGTCAAGTATGGGTTCCATTTCATGGAATAGGCCTTAAGTCAAATCATATATTGGTTGGTTATTTCCATAAACTTTGTACCACCATTGCACTAGTATATCTTGAAATCAGGATACCACTGTAGATTAAAGTGTTTTTAGCCAGTTTGGTGTTCACATTTCTTCTCTGGTGGCATGCAGAGTATTTTCTCATATGAAGATGCTAGCATTTAAAAGGGTGAAAACTCTGTAGGTACCAACTTGAGTTCTCCATATTCAGTGAGTTCAGTAGATATTCTCTTTAGGAACAGGACCTTGCCATCAGTTTGTGGAAAACAACCTATAGCCTTGGCAACAGCCTGGGTTACTGGGGGGTTACTATGGAACCTCTTTGGCCAACAAGTCATCAGATGTAACCCACTTGGTACCAGAAGCTTCATTTTCTGACAAGAGATGGTCAGTTGAGGCTCTTTCTTCCCCATTATTTGGCAATTTCATTTAGATAGTTTTTTTGTATATATGTATATGAGCTTCTACTGTATTGTTTCCATATTACCCCTCAAATGGCCTTTAATTGGAGTTACACGCTCCAGGCTTGTGATCCAACTATTTTAACAATAGTTTCCTTTGACAGAAAGTCCAAGAATCCAATAGTAACTTAGGCTGCATGAGGTTGCATGTCTCGGCTTGTCTTCAATATACACTGGAATCCCAAAGAAATGGGCTCTACCATCAGTGAAAGCATAAACCTGCCAGTGATAGCAAGGATAAACAAATAAAGAGCAAGCACTTCCTTCGTCCATGTCCCTTATAGAGGCTGCCACCAGAATGTGTGGGCCAGATCTAAGGTGGGGGGGGGTGTCTTCTTACTTCAAAAGGTCAGGTTCTTAGGTGGGTCTTCCCTCCTCAAATGGTCCAATTAAGAAAAATCCCTCAAGGATATACAAGCAGCTTTAGGTTTTAGTTAATTCCAGATGCAGTGAAGCTGGCAACCAAGAGTCGCCATCACAGAACACATCTAGTTCCCTAGTTCACTATGGAATTGTTCAATACTGTGAGTGTAGAGTTTATGGTTATAAGCAACAGAAATTGTACAATTTAGGCTCAAAATGGATCTGTTGGGATACAGGGTAGATTATACTGAACCAAAGCAGTATATAATCAAGTAAGGTGAGAAGGACAGAGATCTAGAGAGCCCAAGACAGGAAAGAACAACAGCTTTTCCAGTTCAATCCATTCAGACTGACGTCAAGAACTCTCTCATTCTTGTCTGACGTGCTCAAGATCAGATGCTCAGCTGAGAGGATGGCTCAGACAGTAAAATGCTTGTATTGCAAGCACAAGGACAGAACCCAGATTTTTAAAGCTAGGGGGTCATGATGGTGCTTGTAATCCCAACATTGAAGAGGGAAAGATAGAAGATCCCTGGGATTTACTGACCAGCCAAATACTACCTTAATAAGTAAATTCTAGTCCATTGAGAAACCCTGTCTCAAGAGAAACACAGGGGGTAGAACTTAAGGAACAATAACCAAAGCAGTGTGTCTTCTGGCTTCTATATACATGTATATAAATGCACACTTGCACACATACGCATGCATATACTCATGTGCATACATGTGCAAACACACAAGAGAAAAGGAGGATTTGTTATTGTTGTTGTTGTTGTTATTGTTTTAAGATCATATTTTCAAGAGGAAGTCTCTGAAGCAGAGTTACAGGCCATTTGCCTGCCATTTGCCAACCCTTGAACCTCAGACCCAGAGTGTACATCTTGGGAGAATAGGAGTTCAGGATGCAGGAACCACTACAGACATGCAAAAGGATGCTGAACAACAGCCATCACCCCTAGCGCCCTTGACTTCTTTCCACGTTAGCTCAGGCTTCTTTGGTGACGCCTCTCCAGGGTCAAGTACCTTCAGTTAAGATGCACCTCTTAGAAGACAGGGCATAAGGACAGGCCCATCTTCCATGCAGTGCTCTCTGGTACACCCTCTCTCCTCTCTCATGCCACAGCGAGTGCTTACTAGGTACTGTTTACTTGAATGACCTGGATAGGACTCTATCTTGAGTTTACTTCCCTTACAAAGAGTTTCATGAACTACCAGAGTCCAGGGAGATGCTTCACAGATGCAGTGAGTACTGAGATGTCTGCAAGACTGCAGAAGGATGCCATAGGGTGTATAGTACCACCACAATCCACTGAAACTGAAAAGCAAATACACTAGTACCCATTTGAGGAAGTTGTGCTATTAACCAACTACATGACTTATAATAGTTAAGCTATGTACCTCACAGTCTCCGTTTTGAAAATTAGGTTAATAATTGTCTACTTTTATATTAACACCACCCCCACCTTAGTCATAGTTTCAATGATCTACAGTCATCCATGGTATGAAAATATGACTTAGAAAATTCCAGAAATTCAACTCATAATGTATTACATCACATGCTGTTTGATAATATGATGGACTCACTCATCCTGTTTGTTTCCTTCCAGGATGTAAATTGTTCTTTTGCCCAGTGTTTCCAATGCTGCATACAAAACCTTCTTATTTTGCATTAAAGTGTTTTCCCCAAAACTCATGAGTTGAATTCAGGGTCCAGAGTCTTAGAAGGTGATTGGAGTATGAGACCTCTGACCTAATCAGTGTATTAATTAATCCATTAATCATTCATGATTTGATGTCATTGGGAAATAGTAAAAACTAGGACATGGGGCCTTTCTAGGGGAAGTAGGCTACTGGGGAGCATGCCTTTGAATAATCTAACTTGTCCTCAGACCCTTCTTGCACCCCAAGAACTGTTCAGTAGCCATCTTGATACATCTTGTTGTACCAACAGCACCTGTGTTTGCATTCATCCTGTTTTACTTAAAAGTTGCCCAAGCACAAAAGTAGAAATGTTGACCATAAAAGTATACCAAAGAGCACCTGTAAAGTGCCTGCTTTAAGAAGAAAGTGAACATTTATCATCAGTATATGTGGGAAGATAGCTCACATAGAGTTTGGAACCTGTTGGGTATCTTGAGAAATATCATCCATGGAGAAAGGGGCCATGAATTATTTTTAAAATTCAGCTTCAGATATGAAGAATAACATAGTCTTCCTCTCTTATGGAAATACTGTCAGGCAAAGGTGGCCTTTTTGTGAAGGTGGGTCACTTTGTCCAGGTTTTGTGCCCTTTCTGCATTGGCACTATCCTGTGGGTTGTAATAAGATTGCACTTAGTAAGCCAACTATATCCAGAATTTAAGCTGCCGTTCACAGTTCCCTGTGTGTCTCTTCCAAAACTGCCTTTGCAATTCCTGCTTTCACTGTAAACAGGAAATTAACACATACACTCAGTTAGACTCAGGAAGGATCTGCATTTCTTTCATTCTGAGGGCTCTAAATCTGCATTTACAATGCTACACATCTAATCTGTGAATTGTGTCAAGCTATTCACTGCCCATTAGTTGATTTGCCCCCTTAAAGGGTGACAAATGGTGGCTCCTTTCAAGTTTCAAAGAGGCCACTTTTATCTGGGCCTTCTGTTGCTTTGTTAGGGAAATGGAAGGCCCAGAATGACTCTTGAGCGGTCCCTTGTGGCTCAGGGGTCGTGGGAAAGTAGATGTGAGAGTCACAGTGTGATTATCACTGCCTGAAGAAGGGTGTGATACCTACATGCACTGACATCCTCTCTCCCCATGAAGGGATCAGCCAGCCCGAGCAGGGTTATAGGTGGTCGCTCAGCACTGCAACTGAGAACACATGGCAGGATAGAAGTGAAAGGCAAAGGGGGGTTCCCACCATCTCCGGCCTGCCTCCAAGAAAGAAGCATATCCCAGGGCCTTCCTCCCTGGCCTGTGGCCTTTTACTTTCTCCTGTGTTCGCAGTAAAGATGAAATGCCTGCATCAGAAAAGCTATGGAGTTGTGTCAAATAATGGAAGATGTGTAAAATGGCCTCGAGAGAATCTATCTACACCCACTCACTCCCAGGCAGGTCCTTCTCGAAGAATCTCATTACACAGTGGGTGTTCTCATACTTGCGTGGAATTAGAGAGCTCTTCCAGAAACAAAATCAAGTCTTTTGACTAGCGGATCTTTTGACTAGGACTTGTGGCCTCTAGTTCCTCCTTTTCGTCTGGCTCAGGAGGAATACTTTCCTCAGCTCAAGAAAGGGCAACTTTCATCTTAGGCAAAATGACATCTGGCAAACAAGGCCATTTGTGCATAGCTTCACCTCTCCAGTGAGCATGCTCTTGTCCTCTAGCCGGCCTGAGGTTCCTTCTTTCCTTCCTTCCATTCGTCAAGTATTTGCTTTTGATTCCTATTTGTTGTCTCTCCACCAAGCTCCTGGGAGTGAGGGTGGAATATGCTCCATCTACTATCTTTGCCTCCAGTTTTTGAGAGACAGTTGGAGGGAACAGGCAAGTCAAAACCAGGAGGAGGTCACAGGCTCTCTGTTGTAGTCACAACCCAACCCATACATACTGAGTGGACATCAACTCTCTTCACAAGATAGAGTATATGCATGAATGTTAAGTGGGGCCAGATGTATATACAAAGCACAATGTACTGTGAAGGTCCAGAGGGCATCTGAAGACACAGGACCCTGGAGGCTTCTAAACACTATGAACTTCTTCCCTTGACTTCTATACCTTCAAAGCATCCTGGGTAGCATTATGTCCCTGAAAGTCATTCTGAACTTGTGCAGGGTTGGTATGTTTAGCAAAGTCAATGGGGGAATGCATGTTGTCCCAGCTTCTGTGCTGCATCCATAGGGGCCCAGAGGAAATGAAGCCCTTTATTGTTGTGCTCATTCACAGACCCTGCAAAGGGAAAAAAGGGAACTTAGGCCAGCAGTCAAGAGCTCTGCATAGCAGGTTGTAAGACTGATCGGCTGCATGTATGGTGGTGGTAAGTTTTCTATTTTTGCCCTTGCATAGATAACACTTCTCTGACAATCTGATCGAGAACATTCTAGAATGGTTTGCAAATACAGAGGGCAGACATATGATGCCAACACTGTTTAGGAGATAGACAGGCCTTTTTGAGTCCAATCAAGGAGCCCCTAAAAGTCAAATTATCGGGCTTGAAGAAACTCACTGAGGCTAAATTTCCCACTTTCCTTTGCATGTGTGAGTGGTGTGTATGCATGTGTATATGTTTGTTCAGTTGCATGTAAGGAGTGTATGTGGTGTGTGTATATGTAGACCCAAGACTGACACCAGAAATCCTCCTTGGTTGCTCTCCTTATTCATTGAGGTGAACCCAGAACTCCTAGATACAACTGACCTAGCTACCTAGCTTGCTCCAAGGATCCTGTCTCTTTCTGTTTCCTGAGTACTGGCATTGTAGGCAAGCTCCCACCTGGAGTTCGTATGAGTTTGGGGAACTCAGGCCTTCCTGTGCTCACACCTGGAGTTCGCATGAGTTTGGGGAACTCAAGCCTTCCTGTGCTCATACCTGCATTGTACTTTGTTAACAGAGCCACTCCTCTTTGAAATTTTCTACCACATTTTTTACCTCTTTGAAATTTTTTGCTTTATGTTAGGAGTTATGCTGCCCAGTTTGCTCCTTGCAATAGTATGCAATAGAACTTCATCATCACTGTCTTACAGATGAGAAAATTGAAAGAATGGCTGGATTACCAAACCTCCAGAGGTCATACATTAGTCAGAGACACAAGCAGAAATCAAATTCCCTGCTGCAGAAACCATTCATCTCAACCACAGTGCAACAATTTCCACAGACTGAATTACTGCATTTAAAGACGAGGGCACGGGGCTTGGGGTGTCAAACAATGGTAAGATACTTGCTTAGCATGCAAGAGGCTGGGTTCCATTCCCAACAAATCAGTAAATAAAAGAAAGAAGGTGACAAGTACATTTCAAGACACAACTGCATAGTTCACAGGATGATAGTAGTCAATTTTATGCCATATGTCATATATCTAAGGCAACAACCAAGAATATATACTTCATACAGAATATAAAGTTTGGGAATGTTGCTTTCTGAATTCTGTTAAAAAAAAAAAACCTGATGCCCAAACAAAACCACAATTTAGAGAACTGTTTCCCAGGTTCACCACAGTTGGAAACCCTAACTACATACTACTCAAATCACAGACCCATCAGATGTCCCTAAGTATCATTTTCAGGGCTGACTTTCAACTTGTGGTTACACTCAAACATGTCCCAGATTTTATATACCCATGCAGGTCCCACAGGGCACAGAGTTGTATTTCATTGTCCTTTATTCTGCCCTTAAATACCACTAAGAGACATAATGAATTATGCTGCCCGATAGTACCACTTAAGTATCTTCACTTGTCCCTCTGAATACCATACCGATATCCTACTTGAATAGCTATCTTGTCCGCAGTAGTTTGATAAAGTAGCTGTATGCTCACCAAGTGAATGATGTCACTGTCAGATTACATCTTCCATGTGTGTGGCCTTGCTCTGTGGTTGACCTAGGTAATGTAACCACCTCATGTGTTTCTGATACAAATAAGTGTTTTTCCATCTTAAGCAGTCAGACTCCCCCCTCCCACACACACACATTAATGCAGAGAAGTATGAAGATGAAGCTCATCTCTCCTCGGGTCCTGTACTTGTGAGTTGTATGACCCTGGCAAACAGTCCTGGATCAGTTTCCTTAAGACACTGGAAGAAGACCCAGGGACTGGAGGTACGAGGCAAACACTGCCACTGAGCTATGAGCCCACCCTTCTGAGTTGCTCCTGTGAAAAGTAAAGAAGTTAACTCCATACATAATTTCTAAATGTTAGTTGACTATCTTTCATTTATATGTATCGATTACACTCATGCACTTGGTATAATAGAAAGGATCAGACTATGTGAAGATTTGAGTTTATAATCTGCCACATATTGAAATCTTGACTATGAGAAAGGATTGGGTTTTATATGATGTTGTGGTATGGTATATTACTATTGAGAAAATAATTTGTTCTACCTCCTTTGGAAGCAACTTACATAATATATGCCTGGAGAGCAAAATAAGGGGACTGACAGAGTCTTTTGAGGTTTTTTCTTTTGTTGGTTCAGGACCAAGACAGTAGATGAAGAAGTTGCCTGCTTGGTCTGGGCTATAGAGCTGAAGGCCATTCTGGAAGGCTGAAGCACACACAGGCCTTGGAAGTGTGACTATTCTAAAAGCTGATGAGGCTATTTACAACAAATTCAGAGTTCCTAAGTATATCCCATTTTTTTCCATCTTGGCTTGTATTTAATACCATACTACTCAGTAAAGTAACTAATTTGTAGCAGTATAATTTTAATTAACACTCATTGCATATTATCTCTGTAATAAAATCAAGAATGAAGAAAACCAGAATCTCTTCATTCTTAATTAGTACCCTCAGAGCTCCCAGGGACTAAACCACCCACCAAAAATACACATGGTGGGACTAATGGCTCCAGCTGCATATGTAGCAGAGGATGGTCTAGTCAGTCATCAATGGGAGGAGAGGCCCTTGGTCCTGTGAAGGCTTTATGCCCCAGTGTAGGGAAATGCCAGGGCAAGGAAGCAGGAGAGGGTAGGTTGGTGAGTAGGGGGAGGGAACAGGGATTTTTTATTTATTTATTTATTTATTTATTTATTTATTTATTTGGAGAGGAAACTGGGAAAGGGAATATCATTTGAAATGTAAATAAAGAAAATATCTAATAAAAAAAGACTCAAGAAAAACAAAGCCATTCTACCTAAACATTCCTAAAAGTCTAAATTTTTTTTTTTTTAACTCTCAGGCTGACCTAGAACTCACAATCCCTTGCTTCTCTCTTTCAGTATATCCTACCAGTAGTGCCTCCACTATTGGTGATGGAGATGAGTCTAATCTCCATAATAAAGTAAGCCTTTATGAGTTTGAGAGTTAACTCAGCAGTTAAGAGCACTGGCTGCTTTTCAAGAGAACCCAGGTTTTATTCCCAGCACCCAGATGACAGCTCACAACTCCATTCCCAGGGGACTTAACACCTTCTTCTGGCCTCTTCTTCTGACACTAAAAACCTGTGATGCACAGACATACATGCAGGCAAAACACCCATGCACATAAAAATAAAATAATTCTAATAGTAACTTAACAAGCTACAGGCCCATCAAGTAATAAGTAATGTTGTATTTTTATTAATACCCCACTGTTTGTAAATATGTTGGTAAATCTTGATTGATCTAACTTGATTGGATCTCAGAATAGCTGAGAGATGGGTCTATGGGTGGATCTCTAAGGGTACTTCATAAAGAGAGAACATAGTGGGAGAGACCCTCTCCCTGGGTGGGTAACACCTTCTGGTAACTCAGATACAAATTCTGAAAGAAACACTGTTGATTTTTACCTGCCCACTTTCATTCATCCCTAGGGAGTGCATTTCCCACTGATGTTGCTTTTGTTCCCATCCTTTGCTTACATCTGCACCAGCTTCATCAGCCTCCTTGTGTGGGCTGATGCCCAGAAACTCTGTAAGAATCCTCCAGGAATTTAGTAACAGATTGGAATGGCTGAGGCATCCATCAGAAGGAATGAGCCGCTACTGGGTTCTCAGCCTCTTCAAGGTGCAGACTCCCATTGTTGGCTACATAGCCTATACTGTGTATGCTGACCTAATAGATCCCCTTCATAGTAGATATTCATTCTATTGGTTCTGTTCCTTCAGAGGACCCCCCAGTAGCATGGTAAATGACTTATTAATCGTAACTTGCCCTTTAGTTATGTTTGTCAAGATGACCTTTTTAGTTTGTCCCTTAAAGGCATATGGGACAGGTGCTGTTTCAGTAGGAAAATAGCAGATTGGGATAAAAAAAAAAGTAATTTTACCCCCTCTATATAAGACACTCAATAGCTAAGTCAGGTCTAAGACTCTATTTCATTCAACTCAATTAGAACCAGACATAATTAAGAAAGAAATTGCTACCATTTCCATGATTACTTATGTGAAAATAAATCTTAATGGACGGGATTCATTTTTTTCTTATGAGAATGATAGAAAATGTTATATGGAAAACACAAAATAATACAAGAATAATACAGCTTTCCTACTATCCAAGATAATGTCTTATTCCTCAAGGTTTTTCTTCTGTGCATACATATGGAGATACATAGGATTCATTTTACAAACTTAGAATATTATATAATACTGTGTGGCGTATATTAGTGTGTTAGGAAATTTCCACATTGTTAAAAGTCATATTGGGTTATATTGATGGCTCAGCCAGGTAATGGCACTTGCCACCAAGCGTGATGACCTGAGTTTCATCCCTAGTGCTTACATGGTAGAAAGAAAGCACTAGGACCACTTTATGCCCCCTGCTCCTAAACCACCCTTTTCCCTCCAAAAATTTAGAAAGTTTGTTTATTTGAGTACTTTGCTTGCATCTATGTATGAAACTACATGCATGTCTGTTTCAGAAGCTGTCAGATCTTCTGGAGTTGGAGATACAGACAGTTGTGACTCAACATGTAGATGCTGTGGACCAAATCTGGTTCCTCTGTAAAAGCAACAAATGCTCTTAACCAATGAGCCATCTCTCCTAATGAGCCTTCACTATGTTTTTAATGATAATAATAATAATAATAATAATAATAATAACAATAATAATAATATTGAACATATGTAGTGAATGTCTCTTATGATTACATTCAGATAATTTTATAGACATAATATCACCATCTCAAATGACGTGTAGAATTCAAATACTACTTTGTATGTCATGGTTACATTGCTATGACATCCTGGCTATTTTTTTTTTTTATTTTAATAAATGGTCTGCAATGGAGTCTATCTTTCCATATGTGTTTCTCGTGATACATAGAAGGATCACTCTGATGTATCTTCTAGGATGTTTTTATTCATTACACATATATTCTAAGATCATTAAATAAAGCATAGATGAGTTCTGAAGTTTTCATTATTTCTCTTGAAATCATTGATGACAAACATGTGTAGGCCAAAAGTAAGGAGCATTGATCTTAGGTCCCACACAGCACAAAAAGAATGTAGATGCATGACTTTCTTAGTTAGAATTTCTACTGCTGAGATAAAACACCATGACCAAAAGGTTTATTTTATTCCTACTTCCAAGTGACACTCCATCACTGAAGGAAGTAAGGGCAGGGACTCAAATGGGTCAGAAGCTTGGAGGCAGGATCTGACATGTGGGGAGTGTTGCTTACTGGCTTGTTCGCTATGACTTGCTCAGGCTAGTTCCTTACAGTTCCCAGGATGACCAGCCCAGGGTTGGCACCACCTACAGTGAGCTATGGCCTTCCACATCAACTGACAATCAAGAAAATGTACCACAGGTTTGCCCACAGGCCATTCTGATGGGGATATTTTCTCAATTGAGGTTCCCTAAATGACTCTGGCTTCTGTCAAGTTAACATGAAACCAGCTAGCATGATGACTTTTTTAAGAGATTCCTAAAACTGTTCCCTTTTCTACCTTTTATTTCTAACAATAACCCATCATATCTTAGCAATCTGTTTCCCTCTCCCTCTTCTTCCTTCTCCCACAGAGGTTAGCATTAAACCCTCTGCCCAATTATATAAATCTCATGCTAGTGTTCATAGTTTTGATTCTTCTATTATTATGTTATAATCTGGGTGGTTTAATATGCTAAGAATGCCAAAAGTATTATGTGGCTAGATGATTTCGCATGATAGGTGATGATTATTAAATAATTATGTTGTTTCTTCCACTTGAGATAAAAAAAAAGAGTGATTACCTGAGAGCAGACAATAAGAACTGACATTGGAACCAGTTTCTTCCATAACATCAAAATCAACCACAGTTTCCTGAATGTCAATAGTGTTACTTGAGACTTTCAGTTAAGCATGTCTAACAGCTTCAAGGAAGTACCTGGACAAAGGCAGAGGGCAGCTGGGCTAAAAGTTTAACTAAATTTGAAGCCTCAGATGCCAGAAAAAAATACTGGGAGTTGTTTCTATCGCCTTCCTATGTCTGCTCTGTATTTAAAATAATGTGTGGTACCATAGAGTGCTGAAAACCAAAAAATTGTCAGTCAGCAAGGGTAGCTAAATATGCCTTTCTTCATTAAGAGATAGTCACCCCAAAGTGAAGACTATATAGCCATTATTATAAATCTCCAAGAGCCAATTCATACTAATATCAACATAATAAATAAGAAAATAAATTTAACAAGAAGATGCTATAAAGTATTGTCAAGTTAGCGATGTAAAGGGAAAGACATCTCATCTTTCTGTAAAGTCTTTATGGACCCAACTACAAGATATTTGCTAAAGGAGTCTCCCCAAACAGATATATAGTCACCACAGTGTGTGTCACCATTCTAGATACCAGTTTTGCAGAAATTGGCAAGCTACCCTAAAACTCATATGGAAATGTGTTAATTTCGTTTGAACTGAAACTTTCAGTTAATACTCGAGAAATAAACCAACCTTCAAGTCTTAGGAAGTTCCTGAAATTTGTAAGATTCACAAGGCCCTGTGCATGAGAGATTCTACAACCAGCCAAGCTGCCTGAAAGTTGTGTAGGGAACTCCAGGAATAAGGCTTGCATGAGTCGCCACTCATGCTGGCATGGGCTTTTCTGTGATGCAATCGCCTTTCATTCACCATGTTCCCATAAGTCACTTCTCACCTGTGACTTCACACCTACTAATGACTCAATTAAACTCACTGGTTCCTTAAGCTAGCCTTGGGTGGGATTCTTTCCCTCATCTAACATCAAGCTGTGGTGAGTAGTTGTTTGTCACATATTCCCAGGGAAAGTCACACAATACAGTATTACAGCTGCCTTCTAGGGTAATCTTGAATTTCAAGTATAATTAACAAGCTATAGTAAACAAGACAATGTGATGCCATAAATCTACTGGAATCACTAGAATTGAGAATTCAGACATAAATCTTTGCTTTTGTGGTCATTTTGCATTCTACAAAGCTACCAAATAGTTTAGTGGGAAAGAGAAGAATATTTTCATTTGTAGTCTTAGATCAACTAGATATCTATATGAGAAAGAATGAAATTGTACCCTTACATTACATTAAACATAAAAATTACCTAAAAAGAGATTTTACACCTAAATGTGAGACCAGAAACTTTTGGGAAAAAACACATTAGTATATTCTCATGGCTTTTTACATTAGGCTTGGTTTTGTTCATAAGTTATAAAAAGTACATGACCAGAGGAAAAAATAGATAAATTTGTACTACTAGATTCTGTAGTAGGACTACAGGATTAAAAGGAAGGTTCTTTTTATGTTATAAGGACATGAGAAGACAGTTAATGGGAGAAAATATTTGCAAATTATATACTTGTATTAAGAACATGTAAATGGCTGAAATCTTAATATTCCAAAAACTGAGTCAGAATTGTTTACTGTTCCAGACTAGCCTGAACTATAGATTGAGAAATAAAGATCCAGTCAAAAAGTGACTGAAGAAGGCTGGAGTGATGACCCAGTGGTTATAGGCACTGGCTACGCTTCTAGAAGACCCTGGTTCAATTTATATGGTGAGGCACAGCCATATGTAACTTCAGTTCCATGGGGATCCAAAATCTTCCTATGGCTTCCATGAGAACCAGGCATGCAAGTGATAGACAGACATACATACAAGCAAAACATCTATACCTATAGAAAAAATGTTTTCAGAAGTATATGAAAGCTCTAATATCATTTAAGTAGAGAATATATGCAAGTGGCCAATAAGCACATGAAAAATGCACAATATTGGAAATTAGAAAAATTCAAACTGACTCTTGGGAAGACATCATTTCACATCTGATGGGATAGTTGCATCAAGATAGGAAATAGCCAGTGCTGTGCTATGATGCTGCAGAGGTGGAACCCTGTTCACTGCTGATGGGAATGGAAATGATGCAGTGACCTTGAAGGACATCTTGGCACAGTCTTAAAAGATGAACATAGAGTGAGCATATGAGCCAGCAATCCTACTTCTTAGGCCTATCCTCAAGATGTAAAACTAATGTTCACACAAAACTTATACACAGATGCTTAAGAAAGCAATGTTTCCTGGGCATGATGGTACTTTGAGTTTAAGGCCAGCCATATCTACATAGAGAGTTCCAGAATATCCAGAGCTACATAGAGAGGCATTGCCTCAAAAAACAATGAATAAAAGGAAGCAGTGTTATTCATAACAATCACCAAAGTGGAAAAATCCAAATGTCTGCCAAATGATGAATGGGTAACAGAAGATAGGATGAATTTCTACAGTAGGAGATTTTTGAACCATTAAAAAGAATTAAATGCAGCACTAGTGCATGATGTATTGTGGACACACATCACAAACATGATGCTCAGTAAAGGAAGAAGGCCACAAAGATCACATGTGGTATGATGACCCCTTCATGAAGTGTTCAGAATAGGTAAGTCTATGGGACAGAACGCAGAAGTTTGGCTGCTTAGACCAAAGGATGGATGTGACTTTAAGGATGCTTCTATTCAGTGTGGTTTGGGAGTGGTTGATTATGATAAGGGTTTGACAACTCTAGAAAAACACTGAAAAATCAGTACCTGGGAAAGAGGTACTGCTGGGAATGTATGGGCTATAGCTCTACTTCAGGCCTATCATATAACCAGACACATTCCTGAAGCAAGTGTTTGCATTAGTCTATGGACAGAGGAATGGTGAAAGGGGAGGGGCAGTTCTTTGGAAGGAGCTACCAAGATAAATGAGAACTTGTTAAGGGTGTGGTGGCGCACCCCTTTAATCCTAGCACTCAGGAGGCAGTAGAAAATGGATCTTGGTTAGTCAGCCTGGGGTACAATGTAAGCTCCAGGCTAGACTGGGCTATATAGTAAGAACCTGCTTCAAAAGAAAAAAAGAGACAGAGACTGGGGGACAGGGGAGTGGAAGAAAGAAAAGAAAACAAAAAAGAAAGAAAGAAAAAGAAAAGAGGAAAAAGAACACGTCAATCTTAACAGGACACTTAACAGGTAGGCACTAGTAGATTGGAATGATGAATACGAATACTTTTAAAATTAAACTTGACTTCCTCATCTTTCATTTAGTCCACTAGCAGACACCAAAGACTTGCTTGAAAACACCACTGGGACTATAAGAAATACTTCAACTTGCAGAAAAGCTTTGACTCAACATTGTTTTTCCTTGTGTCCCTGAAGAGATGCTTTTACCAGAGGCTGTTAGCAAACGGCAACTGGAGCTGGCTTCATTTGTGTGTCCTGGCAGCACACAAATACTACTGTGCAAAATGCCACCTGGAGACAGCAGCCATGGTCCATAAATTTAATTACTAACCTTTAACTTGTAGCTGGCAAAATCGATTCTGGAAGCGTCTGAGCTAATCAGGCCTCTCTGACAATGCTAATCAATTGTTCACCGTGTACCTTTGGTTTAATTACTCCTGCACTTTGTTGCTTTTTCAAAATGTCAAGAATTCTCTTCTGCGAATGCAATAAATCATTCCTTCGCGGTGCTGGTTGCATGTCCACTCCTCCCTGTCCCCTGACCTTGGCTGTACAAACTTGAACTTGATCACTTACTGCAGTGGCACATTATAGAGACAGGAGTCTCAGTCAGCATCAGTTTTTCAGAACATGCTCCCTTCACCCAAAGTGAATCAGATGCTGGCAGGCCTGCCTTTAAAGGCTTGGATGTCCAAATAGAACTTTGTGGAGCAGGTGTGCTCAGAGCATTTTACATTTTCAAAATTCTACTGTCTCACCAGAAACCCAATTAGTTTCTTGCTATGATTCAGATCCCAAAATGACAGCTTCTCTTCCTGCTACTTCTCTCAAGTTAGACAAAAGCCAGCCACAAATGTTTTTCAGAAGGGCAGAGAAAAGGAATCAGCCAGGAGAAGCAGCCAGTGATGGAGTTAAGGATGAGGATTGTGAGAAATCATCCTGGCTTGGAACCGTGAATGGTCTTGATTGTCTGCTGATGTCTGGGCAAGCAGTTGAAGCTCTGTGAGATTCTTTTTATTTGAACCTCATGAAAGGCTCGTTATTGGGCCCTTAGTGAGGGACTTATGCCTTTATTCCCGAGACTCAAAGGGCAACATTGTATTACCGTCTAGTGGACATGTTATATTGTTTGGAGTCATTTTTAGTGATCATAATTGCATGAGTGGTACATCAAAAGGGTTGAGGCTGAGAGTGGTGCTAAATATATTATAGTCTATAAGGCATCCCTCCTGATAAAGAGTAATTCAGTATCAACAGTGTAACAGTTGAAAAATGCTGTTGGGACTGGAAGGGTACAGTCTATAAAAGTACCTGCCACACAAAAGCATGAAGACTCAAAGTCAAACAATTACTTAATAACATAATTGTCAAAAATAAGAGTTATTCTACCTGTAGATAATGTTAATTTTGTCTTAATAACATACTTACTAGGAATTTTCTTGCTATTAGTAGTCGCTGTCTTTATAGCCAGTGTCTTTATAAAATGCATTGATTGCACTTCAATTTCCTGACTGTCATCTACATGTGGGTCAGCTTTAAAATGTAATCTAGTCTTTCAAGGGAAATCCTTCTTTGACTCATAGACCCTTGGAAGTAAATCACAGGGTGACAAAACACGTAGAGGGTCGGTCTCTGAGTCTGCTCTGACACAAAGCAGAACTTCATTGGCTTTCATTGGCTAGTCAGTCAGTATTTCTTTTTTCTTTTTTTAATTGGATATTTTCTTTATTTACACTTCAAACGTTTTCCCCTTTCCTGGTCTCCCCTTTGAAAACCACCTATTCCATCCCTCCTGCCCCTTACCTGCAGATCCATCACCCAGTGTCTAGCGAGCCCATCTTTTTTAAAAACGCTTTTAAGAATATGTACTTTAAGTTTTCTAATCCCAAATGATCAGCCCTAAACACATGTTCATGCAAATAATACTCATTGAGCTCTATGAGGGTACTTCCCCACCCAACTACCCACTCCTGTCTTTTCTCCCTGGCATTCCCCTACACTGGGGAGTTGAACACCCTCAAGCCCAAGGGCCTCTCCTCCCGCTGATGTCCAACAAGGCCATCCTCTGCCACATATGTGGCCAGAGCCATGGGTTTCTCCATGTATATTCTTTGGTTGGTGGTCCAGTCCCCAGGAGTTCCAGGGGGCGGGGGGCTGATCTGTTGACATCAGTCAGTATTTCTATTAGTTGACATTTCAGTTGAATTATTCTCCTATTTAGATTGGACAGCTGGCCAGAATTTCCATGACATGCTTGTCCCATGGGCTACTAGCAGTGATTGATTTCTCATGAATTTCGTTCAGGTACCCATTCACTGTTTTTGACTTGTTATTTTTCTATTTCTGTGATAAAATGACCAAAACCAACTTAAGTAGGAAAGGGTTTATTTCAGCTTACACTTGGACACTGCAGTCCACAACCCAGGGAAGGAATGTCACAGCTCAAACAGGACAAGAACCTGGCGTCAGGAACTGATGCGGAGGTCATGGGGGAGTGCTGCCTACTGCTTTGCTCCTCATGCCATACTCATCTGGTTTTCTTATACCATCCTTGGCCACCAATGCAGGGGTGGCTCTACTTCCTGTGGGATGAGTTCACCCATATCAATCATCAATCCAAAAAAATGCACCACAGGCTAGTCTGGTAGGAACATTTTCTCAATTGAGGTTCCCTCTTCCTTTGTAGCCTTTGTCAACTTGATGTAAAAATTAGTCAAGACACCATTCTTCCTTTCTCTACTCCACTGTTGATAACAGAAACTGTTTCTACATATTCTGTCCATCAGGTTCCATTGGGCCATGGCAGGAAAAAGCTCCCCGACCCCCTCTAGAAATCATCCACCTGTTTCATCCTGCCCAGATGGCCACGGGCCCTGGAACCTGGTACTGAGTCTCTTATGTGCACCCTGTCCTTCAGCCCTACAGATGAGAACTGTTTCGAGTTTTCCAATGCCAGGCCATCTCACTACCCTCTTCCTATCTCCTAATACCTGTTTTATTAATATACTTTTTATTCTTTGAGAATTTGATTCATTCATACAGTATATTTTGATCATATTCACCTCTTTCTAACTCCTCCTAGGTCCAGCCCCCAATTCCCTCAAAATTTATATCCTCTTTTATTTTAATACTTATTTAATCCTCTATTATTTTAATACTTATTTAATCCTCTATTAACTATCAATATAGCTAATAGAGCTAATATCCTCAACAGCTCCTCATCTAGAGGCTGGAGTTTGTGTGTTTCCCCCCCACCCCCCTCTGCATGGTAGAGTATCAATTAGTTTGATTTTTGGGCAGATCTTGTGCAGGCCACCACAGCTCCTGTAGGTTCTTGAGTGCAGCAGCTCGGCCATATTGTACTCAGTTTCGCTTTTATCTCTTGCTCTTAGCAATCTTTTCATGTCCTCTTTCCTATGATGTTCTCTGAACCTTACAGGGAGGGTAATAACGCCTGCTTTTTTATTGCATCTTTTCTATAAACTAGCTTATCTATGATAAAAGTACCTCATTGTGTTTGTGTTATCTAAGATTATCTAGTTCTTCTATGGGAGAAAATTAAGAAGCAAGTAAAAAGGGACAGCAGGGGTTAAGTATAAAATACCAATTTGATAGAAGACAGGTATAAAAAATGAGAACATACATACGCTGAACACAAGAAAAAGTCGAAACTGATTTCTGGTCATCCCAGGGACATTGCCATGTTTCTGGGACCTGCAAGCTGTCCTTCAGGAATTTCCCCCCTCCTCTTTCAGGTACCACCCATCAGCTTTTTGAAGAGAGAAATGTTAGCATGCCTGGACATAACTTAGGCTCAATTTACCTCCTCTAGTAAAGGAGCAGAAACCTTATCTAGTAGGGTTCCAAGAATGGTCAAAGCATTGCATTTCTCTAAAAGTAAACAGGCTTGAACTGAGGCTGTGAACCAAAAGAACGAGTCAACCAGTAGTCTTTGAAATCTGACTTCTCAGTGGCAGAGGCGTGGTTCACATCCTACTGAGTACCAAAGAAATGAGTCTAATACACTGAGCAATACAGCCAGAATTTCCTCAGCTCCTTATTGGGCACTTAATATAATTACCTCATTTAATCCTTGAGTAATTCTGAAGGTAGCTATTTACAATCCCTATTTTACACATCAGGAAGTGGGAGTCAAGAAAACGGCAGCCTGCTGTTACAGAAGCAGAAACTAGCCATTTACCAATTGGACTCACTACCGTGGACCCCGAATAAAGGAGATGTGGTCCCCAGCTTTGCTACTTTTTAAAGAGGGTTGCCTTGAATGCTTCCTTTGGTCTCTCGGTTCTATTTGCAAAACGGTGCTGTTGCTGGTTTCTCTTTCAAAGTTATTATGAAGGTACGATGAGTTAATATTGCTAAAGAGCACTTCTCCGAGCCCAGCTTAAACTGGGTACCACACTGGTTAAAGCCTGCTCTATTTGACCCAAAGTCCAGCGCCGTCTTGCCTTAGCTCTCCTGGATCACTCTTAGATCTGTTTCCCAAAATGCAAAAATGTGTTGCACAGGTCTTCCAGAAGCCCAAGGCAAAATTTCCTGGGAAAGGCAAAGCCACTGTCTCTGGAGAAATCTTTGTGAGAGGGGAAGGCAGAGAAAGACCAAGATTCCAGAGGAAGCCTCCCTCAGGCATAAACCTCTCTACTAAGAAACTGGGAAGCAGAAACTCACTGTGCTAGGATTTTTGTCTCATTTGTGCTGGTGGGCCTGGCTTTTGTATCTCCACATCTCTGGTTACTACAAAGTCCAGCTGCAGAGAAAGCGCTCAGGGCTAGAGGAGCAAGACAGAAACAGTAGCTCTGGGGCAATTCTGAAAGACTTCAGCAGCTGGACTGGGGAAACTGGATTGTAGGAGCTAGCCCAGCCCTTGAGATAGAATCAGCACTTTCTCAAGGTCCCTAGGTATTTTTACATTAAAACTTAAGACATTCTTACAAAGAAGGCTACAGCACATGTATGTATGTGTTCATGTATGTATGTATGGTGAGGGCAGCGGGGTAGCAGGAGCTGGGGCAGTGGCTTGTCACACTGTATCTGCAGTCTACATGCACACAGCAATGACAAGTGCATGCTTTCTCTTTATTCAGTTTCAGACCTTGGCCCATGGAATAGTGCCACCTCTTTTTAGGGTACCAAAGTCATTTCACCTCCTGTCAAGTTGACAAGATTAACCGCCATAGGAAGCAGGAAATACTGTGTCTTACACACAACAAACAGGGAAACAAGAAGCTGTCAATATGATTTAATGGGGGCTAAACTTTGTGGATTTTTCCAGAGTGACAGTCTCCATTGGCTCACTGAGCCATGCAAGTCAGACTTGCCACGTGCCAGCAAAGCACATGTTCTCTAGGGGCCAGCTCTGATCTGCTTCCAAGCAGCAGGCAATGAGCCTCACAAATATTTGTATTCATTTTATTGGAGGTCCAGCTTTCCTGACACTGAGCCAAGAGATGGCTACAGAATGTCCTGGAAGGAAAAAAAAAAATCCAATTTCAACTTCTGATCTGGGAAACTTTATAGCCAAAGCAGGTGGTCAGTATTTTTGGATCATTACATTTGTGAGGTCTGGCTTGGGAATTTAGATTGATTGCTATAAAGGAGGTGAATTCATAAGCCACTAGTATGTTCTGCCTGCCCTTCATACTGCAGTGTGACTCTATGTTACAAGAGATTATGTGTTAGAGTCTTCTCTTCTAATGGCCTAGAATGCCCTTGTGCTACACCCATGTTTGTGGGTGTGTGTTTAGAGAAACAAAAATTTGTTATTCTTTTCCCTTTGGTTAAAATGGGACTGCATAACTATTCGTAGCCTAGGGAATGTGTATGGAAGTAAGAAACAGCATCTAAGGACCAGTGCTAGTCTCCATTCTCCTCCCTGCTGCGGTGACCTGAAGCCATCTGTTCCCATGATTTATACTGAAGAGAGCCTGATTCCCAGAACAGAGGGAATCCTCACTGACCTGCCTTTGACCTTGCAGGAGTGAACAGTTCTGTCTGCCGAACCATGAGGAGGTATTATCTTAGAGCTACTAATCCCAACTATTATAACATTAGCCATCAAGGCCAAGGGAATGTCTTAGCTGAAATATTAAGGTAGTCTAAAGGCTGGAGAGATGGCTTAACAGTTCAAAACACTAGCTGCTTTTCCAGAAGGCAAGGGTGAACCTAATTCCTAGCACCTACATGGTATCTCATGAGACTGTCTGTAAATTCAGTTCTAAGGGATCCAGTGCTCTCTCTCTGGCCTCCTCAGACACCACTATATACATGGTGCATAGCCATACATGTTAGCAAAACAGGGCCATGAATACACACACACACACACACATGCACACACACACAATTAAAACTATTTGAAAATATATTACACAAGTCTAAAAGAAGTGGATTTGAAGTCAGAAGACACAGGTCAAGTCTTGGCTCATGCACTGACTTGGTGTGTGTCATTAGGAGGATAACTGACTATCTCCAGACCCAAGTGGAATTAGATTGAGCCACTTAGTTGCTATGATCCCTTCTGCCCAACTCTAGTATAATGTAACTCTGTGAAACCCAATAGTGTTTTTATCCTTTTAGTTTATAGCCCTCCCCACTCAAAACACCATGATAGGACATGAGTAACTAGTGATGCTAAGTGTGTGCCATACAGACCCTATGTGGACATACAGGTTCAGTGAAGAGCCATGGAACCCTACTTGCCTATAATAGTATAGATGTATTTGTGAAGAAAGTTCTAAAGGTCCAGAGCTATACTGCCTAGTACTTGATTACCTCATTCATTGCCTGACTAGCATCCAAAAGGGAGTCTAATTTTAAAGAAACATTGTTGTGACATTGAAGGGTCTGCCCAGAAAAAAAAAAATCACTGGTCTGAAATGCAGAGGGTGTTGCTACCACTAAATGGGTGTGTTTCCATCTGCGTTAAACTATGGTCCAAACTCTATCTTGAGTACTGGAGAGCATGTGGGTTGCCCTTGACTGATGTAATTCCATCTCGGATTTTAGGGTCTGCATTTTAGGGTCCCTATGAGCTTCAGGAGGCCACTTAGCAAATGGACTCTGTATAGATGGATTTCTCTAAACTTTCCTTCGTTTCAAGACATAGTGTGGCTGTCGTAGTGTTTGTCTTTCCTCTCAGTCCCACATGTGTGCAGTCACTGCCCTCTCTTCATCTTGCCTTTGGTGTTTCCGACTTGAGACTCTTGTACTGGGCTGCAGCACCCAGGATTTTCATCGCTCCTTTGAACAAGGCATAAAGGATCCACATTCGAAGTAAAACCAATCATTTTCAATGTTGACTATCTAACTATGCTGACCTACAGTTAAATGTGCTTGCTGCTCTTTCAGATGACCAAGTTCAGTTCCTAGCACCCACGTGTGGCTCACCGTCACCCGTATTTCCAGCTCTGGGTTTATGTAACTAACGTCTTCTACTGGCCTTTACAGACACTGACACGCATTACCATATGCCCACATAGACACATAGTCCATGCTTAAATAAAAATAAATCGTAAACAAACAAACAAACAAACAAACAGGCTAAGCTCTGAATATTGGCGGGAGGAAATTTTCAGTGGGTGAACCTGGGTACAAAGGGCACCAGGTTAAGAAAGGGCACAGCGGGCACAGGTTATTTTGGGTAGTGCACTGCTGCTGGGGAATGAGTATGCCTAACCTGGTCCACCTTTTCAGACTTCTGAGATAGAATGCTTCCTCCCCCACTGCCTGCTGGCTTGTGTGGTGTCCTCTCCAAGGCTGCAGCAGCTTCTCTCGCCTGCACCCTTTCCTCTAGACTGATGGTGTTGGACCTCCTGTGTCTGTGATCCATTATTTTAGAGGGAAGGTCCCTTTGTCACCAGCTTCTCTGGCTTCACAGTTCAAATGAATATTCAGGAATCCTAGGGAACAAGAGAAAGGGGAAAAAGCTTTTGTTCACAAGCAAGGAAGAAGCCTCCAGCTCTCTTGCTACAGGGCAGGCAGGAAACACTAGTCTCTTAGTCTTTCTCAGTGGGTGAAAGTTTGTGAGGACCAGACTGTAGGGAAGAAAACAGCAAAAAAAAAAAAAAAAAAAAAAAAAAATATTGGTGGAGGGTTGTTTGTCTGTATTTTTTTCTCAGAACTTGATTTAAAGTCTGTGAACTTCTTAGTTGCTCCTCATTAAGTCTAGATAAAATACTAATTGCCACAGTAAAACAATACATTTTTTTCTAGTGCCATACAAAGAGAAACACTATGCAAATTTTAGTTGTAGGTTCCACACAGAATTTTATTCTTGTGTCATACTGATTTTATTCTTTGGCTCCAAGCACAAAGTTCCTCTTATACTATATTTCATCTTTGCCCATATTAGGCTGATTTTGACACAAAACTGATTTGACTTTTTTTTTTCTCTGCTGCTTCCAGTGCCTAAGTCTTCCCCCCATTTGCCTCAGTTCCTCTTAGAAGCTGTCTTTGTTACTATTCTATTGTTGGGAGGAGTCTACATGACCAAGGCAATCTATAAAACAAAGCATTTAATTAGGGACTTGCTTACAGTTTCAGAGGGTTAGGATCCATGACCATCATGACAAGTAGCATAGCAACAACCAGGCAGGCATGACCCTGGAGTAGTAGATGGGAGCTTATATCCTGATTGGCAGGCAGCGGGCAGAAGGGAAGTGGAGCCTTAAGGCCCACCCCCAGGACATACCTCCAACAAGGACACATCTGCTTCAACAAGGTCATCTCCTAATCCTTCCCAAAATAGTTCCACTAACTGGGAACCTAATGTTAAAATATGTGAGCATATGGGGACCGTTCTCATTCAAACCACCATAGAAGCCAAAGTAATTCTTACTTGGTTTTGCTTCACAGGTAATTGTCAAAATCTGCATTATAATAAAATATTTTTAATTTGCTGAATAACTTACAGGGGTGATTCCAAGAAAGGGTGGCCTCCTACTTATATGTTTGGAGCATTAAGAACATTTTCATAAAAAAAGCATTCTATATTACCATGTTCTTTTTTTTTAAAGATTTATTTATTTATTTTATGTATATGAGTACATCATTGCTCTCTTCAGACACACCAGAAGAGAGCATCAGATCCCATTACAGATGGTTGTGAGTCACTATGTGGTTGCTGGGAATTGAACTCAGGACCTCTGGAAGAGCAGTCAGTGCTCTTAACAGCTGAGCCATCTCTCCAGCCCAATTTTTTTTTGTTTTTGTTTTTGTTTTTGTTTTTCGAGACAGGGTTTCTCCGTGTAGCCCTGGCTGTCCTGGAACTCACTCTGTAGACCAGGTTGGCCTCGAACTCAGAAATCCACCTGCCTCTGCCTCCCAAGTGCTGGGATTAAAGGCGTGCGCCACCACCGCCCGGCTTATTACCATGTTCTTGATGAATTATTGAAATGTCCCTGATGGCAGTTTAAAGATAGTACTAAATATGCCTGATACTCCTCCTACTGTGAGGTGAGTTTTCCTTGTTGTGCACCTGGCTGGGCTGTGTGACTGCTTTAAATAGAAGGATTTTCTTTTTGTGATAATTTTACATTGGAATGCATGGCTTTAGGAGATGTCCTTCCATACACCTTCTTTCTTGGAGCACTAACTCCGGGAGCCTAAATCATGGGAAATGTAGCTGCTCTCAGCCACACTGGAGAAGCCATATAGCTGTCTACTTGCTAGCCAGCTGAGCATAGCTTGCTAGAAGAGACTTCAGGGCAAGAGCGAGCCTATCAAGGAGTTCCCATGGGCACAGTGCAGACGGGTTACACTGACCAGCTTGCCTGACCCATAGGATTCTGGACTCTCATAAGATGCTTATTTTGAGTATTCTGCATTGGAGTCAATGGTTCCACAGTTGTTACTGAGTCGAGCATCCTGAACACTGCCTACATGGCTGTACCATGAGCTGGAGGCTGAGGTCACTCCACAGGAATAACCATATCTTCCTTAGAGCAGGCCAGCACCACAAGAACCATTTTCTATACTTCTTTCTGACCTAGGGAATAAAATGATTATCTCCTGCTTATCCAGAAGGTTCTATATACGACTAGAATCTAATCCAGCATTCACCACACAAGACCTTAATATTTGTCTCCAAAGCAACTCTACTTAAAGCTTGCATGCGTCTCCGTTGTATCAGTCAGCAAATTGTTGCCTGTGGGCAGGTTCTGTATGCTCTCCAAAGGCACTGTGCTTTTAAAATATAGTTTTCCAGAGTTTTTTTTTTTTTTAAAGAATATGCAATTCAGGTAATACATGGTCTTCAGAGTATAACATATTTGTTCTTAATAGACGAGGCTAACTAAGCCTTGATAATGCTTGGATTTTGAGATGTTGGAGAGGGTCTGAATTCTGCCTTGCCCTTTTGAAACTACTGGTCATTAGCTTGGCTGAATTCAAGTTGCCAACATTTACCTCCCTGCTATGACTCACAGCTGCAATTCTGATTCAGTTCTTTGTGATTTCCTAGGATTTCTAAGAGCCTGTATGTCATGGGAATCAGCTATCCATTTTACATAACATTTGGGGCTTCCTCTTTGTGCCCCTCTTCCTTCTGCTAGCCTCTCCCCTCCATATGCACACTCCTTTCCCAAGAGCTATGGGAACATTCTCAATTGATTTTGCAAGCCAGTAATACTGTAAGCTTTCTCTCTGCGTCTGAGTCACCACAAGTGGACAAGGGACTGTCCCCCAGAGAAAACCACCAGGAAATGAAAACCTTAACCAAATAGCATTTCCTTCTGTCACGTGAAACTCGCAAAAAAACTGGCATCTCCTGGTTGTTATCCAAGGTTTTAGAGAGATGTCTTGTTCTGACGTATTCATAACTGGCATGTTTGTCAAATAAAAACTACCCAAATAATTCTAAAAATGAACCTCTCACTGTGTTTATATTACAATTCTTCAGTTAGTCATCTCTCCTCCATGTGTTCCAGAGTCCTTTTCAGGGTTCTAATTTGCTTCTTCCTCTTCTTTCTCCCCCTCCTCCTCTTCCTTTTCCTCATCCTGTGAGATGTTAAAGATGAAATCCAAAGTCTCATGTATGTGAGACAAGTTATGTACCACTGAGTTAGCCTGTTTGTTATTTGTGATTTTTAAAGTCTTGCATCTCTGAATAACTGAGAGCAGGAGCTTCTTAAAAATGAGAACTCTCAGGCTCTGTTCCAGATAAACAGGATTGGTGTCTTCAGACTAATGGCATCCCAGTGAAGCCTTCCTCTTTAGCTGTGATAAACACAGGTACAGGCCACACTGAAGGCTGCATCATGAGCTTCAGTAGACATTCACAGATGTTTGTTGAAAGGATAATGTATACTTCAGCTCAACAGTTACATTAAGTAAAGATTGTCTATATTGAAAAAGCATTTTCCCTTCAAATTGTATTGAAAGTATTGGATTCCAATAAATTTTTTCTTAAGAAAATTCTCTCTAAACTGGTAAGAAATCTGGCCCATAAATGAGTCTGAAGTGCACAAGCAAGTATCCCTAATCTGAAAGGTAATGTCTGAAATGCTCCAAAATTTCAAAATCTTTGAACATTGATAGAATACCTGAAATGTTCAAAGATTTTGGAGAATTGCTGATTTTCAGGTTAGAGATCCTTACCTGATAAAATATGCAAGTATTTTAAAAATTGTGAAACCTTGATATCTGAAATACGTGTGGTTCCAGCAATCTTGGATAAAATTCCTGTATTTTAAGTCTCCATCTAACACAAGAGAAATAGCTAGATACAGTGGCACGTATCTCTAATGCCAGGACTTAGGTTGCAGGAACAGCAGGCTTGCAAGTCTGAAGCTGACCTGGGATGCAGGAGAACCTGATGTTGATAACAAAATCAAACAAAATACACCGGAGGCACCACATCAAGGCATTAGAGGAGAGCCCACATCATGTGTGGTTGGTTATAACAGGAGCTGAAATGAGAACCAATGTAGATAAACTCTTCTATCTACCTGTTTAAAAGCTTTCCTGCCCTCCAGCCTCTGGGCTGGGGATGAACATCTCTTGCCCCATCCCCATGCATACAGTCATCAGATAAAAGCATTCTTTTTCACTGGCAAGCAGAGCTGATGGTAATTATGGGTCCTGGCAAAGTAAGTTCCTGTCATAAAAATATTTCTGGTAGATGTTTATATTTTAGAAAACTACAAGATGCTTTTCAAACAGAGCATTGTCAAAGCTTGATGCAAGCCAAATGAATGTTACCTTGTTACCGTTAAAAGAAGACATCATTCCATTGTATCTTTTTCCCTCTTCTCCGCTGATGGTGGCTCACCATAATCATTCTGCATTCTTTAAAGGAGAATTATAATTTTCAAGTGTGGAAATGGAAAGGACCATGAATGATACTATAATGAAAAATTATATAAATAATTAAATTATAATGAAAGTAGAAAAAGCACTCATGAAGAAGATTGTGTGGCCTATAAACAGAGAAGCTACTAAGACATTTGTGCATGGGGGGCTTAATAATTATTTTACCCAGAGACAAGAAAGTGTCAGAATTCTTACCATAATGAGATTAATTACTCTAATGTCTTCCCCTTTTCCAAGTGACCTATAATTCCTATTCCCACACACTGGGAAGAAATTAAAGTCATCTTTATCCCCAACTCTAGGACTATAATATAACGCCATTAAATGTGGCTTATGAAAATGATGCTTATAAATAAGAATGGAATGAGACAGTTAATCATTAACTTGTTTGAAAAAGAAAAATGATATTTCCATTTGAATATCAAATGGATATTCTTCTTGATAATTTGATGGAGTAAATATGTATATTTAAAAGTATGTAATATTTGTCAACTGTGAATTCTCCATCAAAACCTGAGAAAGAAGCAACGCAATGATTATGGAAATGAAGAGCTATTGTCATCAAAATAGAAACTGTTCAGTTTTACATCATGTGGATTTTAGGGTTGTTTGAGTGTGTAACTTTTCTAATTTTATTAATTTGGTGCATGTTACACCCAGATACCATGGAGCCTCGGCTTTTAAGAAAACTCATCACTAACAGAGACTGGGGATCCATTGCTAGGAATGGTGAGTTAGGATCGTGGTTGGTAGGGCTGAGCACATTGTGGCTTAAATCCCAGCTGGATGAAATATTGTTGGTGTCCTTGCAGATTTCAATCAACTTTTAAACTTTGTTTCATGTTTAGAATAAGGAGGACTCTCACAGTCCCTTACTTATAGGACTGTTGAAAAAATTAAATGAGACAGGTCAGAGAATGTTCTTTCCCTGGAGTCTAACGCTGAAGTTGTGTTCTGAAAATGTATCCCTCTTCTCCCTCTTCCTCAGTCTCTTCTTGTTCTTTCCATGATATCATTTTTAGGGTGAGATGTCGTTTAGGAGACAAATGGTGTGAGGGAGAGAGAATTGTATACTAGAGTAAGCTGCGATTCTGAATAATGTACAGAGCAGTGTTTTCCAGCCAACTTTTTTTTTTTTCGAGACAGGGTTTCTTTGTATAGCCCCAACTGTTCTGGAACTCACCCTGTAGACCAGGCTGGCCTCAAACTCAGAAATCTGCCTGCCTCTACCTCCTGAGTGCTGGGATTAAAGGCATGAGCCACCACTGCTCAGCTCCAGCCAACTTTCTATAATGATAATGGTGTTCTGATCTGTGCTGCCCAAAACCATGAGACTTATCCCATGTAGCTCAGTAGATCTTGCCATGTGGCTGATGTGGCTAAAGAGGACATCTTCATTTGACTTTAAGAAAATACAAATGTAATAAGCCACACATGACTGTTGGAGAATATAAATCTAGTATGAGGCACCCAAGCTCCATTGCCTTGAAAGAGCAGGTTAGTCACATAGAAGAGTAAAGTGAGTTAGGGGACATGGAACAGGTGGCAACCACAGTCACACTCTGTGGCTAAGGAAATCAGTCTCTGATGGAAGCTGAGTAGATGCTCAACTTCTCTAATATAGCAAAAGAATTCAGAAATTCACCTTTTTAAAAATAGAAAGTCATGCAAGTATCAAATAGCTGGAAACATTTAGAATAGAGTGCAGGATAAGCGCATGTTTATTAGCTAGATATTAGCTACAGAATCTCAGTTTGTGTTAGTTTAGAATTCAACCACAACATCATGGATAAGTCTTCAGATTAGACTAGCCAGGGCAGAAACAGGAAGCATCAGTCTTAATACTTGGCTGGCCAGATTTGAAAGTGTAAGACTTATTGTGAATGCCAATGCTGCATCAAACCTTCAAAAGCTATATCACTTTCGGACTTCCATCCCATGTGGCTTAGGGACTGAACTAAGCAAGCTCTACAAAGACTCTTGTGAAAATACGTGTACTTCCAGGTTCAGCTCACCTCCAACACAGAATGCTTACTGGTTTTACTACCTGAATTAGGGTAAAATCCACAGCTCTGTGACTCCCAACCAAAGAGACAGAGGCAGAGGTGGGAAAGGATCTTTATTAAGAGCATGACCATACAGGGAACAGCAGAAGTCTGATGCCTCTGACCTCTGTCTTCAATGTGCTTACAGGTCCTAATATTATATAATGAAAAGAAAGAAAGGCAGGTACTAGGTATTGCTTAGAGTAGTCCAGATTGCCATGGTCTGCTGTGGTCCAATCATTGTGGTCTTAAGACGTACTTCAGTCAGAATTATTGTTCCTTTATCTAAGGTAACTATAGAAGAATAAGACCCAACACATAGAAGAAAGGAAATAAACAAAATGAAGTCAGAAACAAAATGAAGTTAGAGATCTCTCTCTAAAGTCTCTGTGATCAAGTCATCTTTCCACTTCTATAGGAGTGGAGCTAATGGAAGGGCTTCATTAAAGTATTTTACCCATAGAAAGTAATGAGCAATAACCAGATTGATCCCTAATGTTTTCTCCCCCCCCCGTATGTGTGTGTGTATGTGTGTGTGTGTGTGTGTGTGTGTGTGCATGCACACATGCACATGCATGTGTGTTCATACCATGAGTGTGCACATTCATAAGGAGGCCAGAGATAGTCATCAGATGTCTTCCCCAATTACCTTTCAGTTTTTTCAACAGAATCTTTCACCTGAGCCTGAAGCTCATAGATTTAATGAGGCTGACTATCCTATGGGCCTGAGGGACCCTCTTGTCTCTGCTTCCCTAGCTCTGGGATTCCAGGCACACACACACTAACTTGCCTGGCTTTTCGCATAGACCCTTAGAATCAAACTTAGACCTTGATACTTGCATGGTGAATACTTTACTTATGGAATCATCTCTTTAGCTCCCTAATTCAGTCTTGAAGGCATCTGCCAACTGATGTAGAAACAAAGATTGTTTTAAACACAACACTCTTGGAAACTATGAAGCCACCAGGTTTCTCCTCTTTTCTTGGGAGCTCAGCTAACTGTGCTTTGTCCCAAACCCATGCCTTGAGCCTCCCACAGACATCTCCCTCCACCCACTAATCAAGCGCCGTGTGCTCAGGCTCTTCTGACTGAAGCTGGAAGAGTGAGCTAGCAACCTTATCTTCATGCCCCTTCTTGCCCTCTGTGTTTTGATGTGCCTGTTTGGGGGAACATTCAACACATTCTAAGGGAGGCCACACAGATGTTCAACCTGAGCCAAGCTGATCATTGCATAATTGATAATGGGCCTTTTGTATGCACATTCTATTTAGATTACTGTATGAAGCAGGTGACAGGTGTTCAGAGAACACGACCGTGGCTGCCTGTTGCCGAGAATATCCTGAGACCAGCTGGGGCCAGAAGCCCAGAGGAAATCCCCATAGTAATTTAATAGTCCACAGAGCTTTAGGTTAGTGAGGATTACAATGAAGAATTAATGATAGTGACCACCCACTGCAGAAGGGCCTCTGTGCTTTCCCTTGATATTCCTACTTATTATTTTGTTCCCAAGAAGATCATTGCAGGGTGACCAAGAGGAAAGTTCTCCTTCTCCCCCTCTCTTTCGCCCCCCCCCCCCCCCCCCCCACCACCACATAGCAGGCAGTTAACAGAAATTATCCAATGAAGAGAAATTTACTCTGAGAATACCAACTTTGCTAGTTATGGGGCTGGTGGATGTTGCCAACTTCTCTTTCCAAAGAGCTTGTATGAGGGTAATAATGTTGGTGCTCAAAAAATGAAATGAAACTGATGAAACATCACTTTAAAAGGTGGGTCTCAGAGTAAAGATGGAAATGCAGATTGAATTGGATTGTCAGCATATGGATGGCGGATGGTAATTGACCTTGGGGTGATAGCAATGGGTTCAATATGCCATTCCCTGCTATTGCAAATACTCGACACTTGGTTTAAAATGCATCTGGTCATCTTAATGAAAAACTATCATATGTGTTGTCTTTTGGAAATTGTACTTTTGAAAACCATTTTGTTTTCCAGGGAGAAGAGGGGAGACCAGTCCATGAGTAAGATAGTTCACAATGGTACACTTTCCAGAAATAGCCATTACAAAGGCATCAAGAAGATGTGGAGGTTTGTCTCCACATCTTGCTTTGGCTGGCGATATCTCAGCCTTTATTTTGCAGTCTTAGTCCCACAGTATTACAGGTTGTGCCTACCTAGTAGATGGCCTTTCAAAAGAACTGGCTTGGCTTGAGCAGCTGTTGAAAGAGGCAGGTTTGAATCACTAGAGTTCACTTCCCGGCAGATATGTAATAAACTGCTGTTGGTGGTCTCTGAAACCAGTGCATCTGAGTATGCACACACTGCCAGACTGTCTATTTATTCTAGAAAGAAGAGAACACTAGAGGTCAGTGTTGTCATTGAGAATGCCTGGAATGTTGCAGACAGCATGCTATGGTCTCTTCTAAATGGTCTTTTAAATAGTGAAGAAAATCATATTTGAACAACTTCTGTATGGCTTAGACAACTCCATTACCAACACAATTCATCATTGTCTGGTATTTAATACATAGCATGTGAAAGTGTGCAATAGGTTGTGTTATCTGTGAATTTGTGTTGTTACAATCAAACTGCTGCCCTGCTAGAAATATGCAGCCGATTTTGTCTTGTCATTCATTTGTGTTAGTCTTCTTGGCACTATGACGAACATTTGACATAAGCAACTTAAAGCAGAGACGATTTCTTTGTCTATGGTTTAGAAATTATAGTCCATAGTCCCTTTCTCTGCCATTTGCAGGTCTATGCTAAGACAAGGATACCATGGCAGTGGGAGCATGTATTGCAGGCTGCTCACCTCAGGGTGGCAGGAAACAGAGAACCAGGAAAGGACCCAGCCCTGTTCTAGCCTCAAAAGCATGCTTCCAATAACCTACTTCCTCCAACCCTGCCACACCCTGTTTCTAGAACCTCCCAAAATAGTTAGAGTATCTAGGGAACAAGTGTTTGACACATGAGTCTATGGGGGCACTTCATAGTCAAGCTGTAACATCATTTTTTTCCTAAGTAGGACAATATGACAACTATTTATATATCATTACATTGCAGCAAGTATTCTATGTGATCTACACATGACTGAAAGCATGGGGGAGAATGTTGGTAGGTTGCGTGCAAATGGTACAGTGCATCTGTAGAGGTTGGAATCTATGGGAAGTCCTGAACTGAGGGACAACTGTTTGTGTTTACATTTTCATAAACTGGATATTTTCAAGCTCGAGTGTGATACATTCTTTCAAAATCTTAAGCGTAAATTAAAACATAGAAAATTGAAGTGCAAAATTGAATTAAGTTAACTAAACACTTTGCGGGTATACACCATCAGACTCAGAATAGCTCATATAACACCTTGGCAGTCTAATTGCCATTAAACTTCTTTTTTGTTGTTCCCATTTTATCTTCCAATTTCTCCTCCTCCTTCACCTCTACCAGCACTATTCCATCCCAATTTCATGTGTTTTTTTTTTTTTTAAATCCATGAAGTCATCTATTGCTGACACTATGTGCATGGGTATAAGGGCCCACTGAATACAGGGCATCTTTTCAGGGCCCACATCCCTCAAAATCTCTCTCTCTCTCTCTCTCTCTCTCTCTCTCTCTCTCTCTCTCTCTCTCTCTGTCTGTCTGTCTGTCTGTCTCTCTCTCACTTTCTCTCTTTCTCTCTTCCAGAAGCCTTCAGTTACTAATGGACTTTGTGACTTCATCACCATCCATGCTTAGAATTTTGTCTGGCTTGATCTTGCATAGGTTTTATACAGACAGTCATAATTACCGTTCACGTGTGCAGCTGCTGTCACGTCCTTTAAAAAAAAACGACACTGTTTCTCTGTATTCATCAACCACCTCTATCTTGGACGGTCTCTCTGTTCCGTTTTCTGCAGTGACCCCTAAAGCCCTAGGAGGAAGAGATATTATATAGATGTGTCATTTAGGACATGTGGTTCATTATTTTCTGAGCATTGACCAGTGGAGAAACTGCAGTAACTGCTACCCATTGCAAAAATGAGCTTCTCTGATGAGGCTTCAGAGATGCACTAATCCATGGCATGAAGGTAAGCTTAGTTGGATGCTATTATCCATTTAGCAGAATAATAGCATTAAGTTCTCTTCTAGAACCTATGACTTAGCTAGCTGATAGTTTCTTGGCCCCATTGATGCTGCTGAGCATGAGTTACGTCTTGTGGAGTAGGCCTTTAGTATAATCAGAAAATGATTGGTTGCCCCCATGACATTCATGCCAGTAGTGCACCAGTGAACCTGTCTTGCCAGGCCAGTTGTTATTAGAGCTCATAGGGTTCACAGATGATTAGTTTTCTCCCTTGGTAATGTACATGGCATTTTCCAGCTCTGTGAAATATAGTCAGTAGAGATTAAGCTTCCAGGTCAGTACCACTTTGATTTCCCAGCATTCTATGACTGAAGTGTGTGGTGTCTGAAGTAGGGTTTTACCAGCTGGAGACAATAGCCTATAATATTTAGAGGCAGTCTATGGGACCCTCCTAACCACAACTTGAAAAGGGGTACCCCATATTTTACACTGCTTAGCTTTTTATTTGATAGCCTATGTCATCTGGGAGAGGAATTGTTTCCCAGTTAGAGGTCAACTCCATTCAAACTATATATGCATATACGTGTGTTTTATTTTGTATTTAAGGTATGGTCTCACAATGTATTCCTGGCTGGCCTTAAATTCACTATGTAGCTCAGCTAGACCTTGACATTGGAAGCCTTCTGCCTCAACCTCCCGAGCACTTGAATTACAGGCCTAGAAGCCTACAAGAACATACCTGGACATCAGCATATCACAATGATGTATAACCTGACCACTTCTGGGTGTGGCTATGGTGCTTCATAGGTGTGGATTCCCCATCTTCCAGAGGTCCAGCCTTCTGTAGTTGGAGTTGGTTACTAGATTCTTCTCTTGATTCAAATGGGGCATTTGAATCAGTTCCTGAAATGCAGTTCTCTTCCCTTTACACAGACTAATTACCTCCTAGTGTCTCAGACACTAGGATGCTCTCTCTGCTGAAGTTCCATCTACTTTCTCAGTCCGCAAGAGAAGACTCTTCGTTGCTAGCTCTGCTGAAGGAGTGTGAAAATTCACCCAAGCTCACGCTTCATTCACATCTGAATCTATTGCCAAATCATCTCTCCTGGTATACAATTTCTCTTTATTCTCTAGTCACAGAGAAGAGAAACGAGAACACTTTAAAGAATAATACATGCTAAATTACTGCAAGAAGCAATAAACATGGTTACTTTATTCATCTAAGTGACATTTTAAAATTTTAAGACAAACTTTGCACTGAAAAGGCCCATGTAAATTGAGAAGATAAGCTGCAGGCTAGATCTCAGAGACTGAGAAGATTGATAAAAGATATGAGTGGTTATGTCACTAGAGAGGGCCTCCAGACAGTGTGGATTCAGTAGCATCAGGCACTAGGGAATCCATATTAAAATCCAAAGGAGACACAACTGTGGCCTGTTATTTAGACTAGAAACGGCAACAGCACCAAGTGCTGGGGTCCTGAGGAGAGACTGGATCATCCAAACATTGTAGGCACCATTATGAAAATGGGGCACTTACTCTGGGAAACAATTTGACCGTTTCCTGTGTAACTAGACCTCCAGCTATCATGCAGTCTAATAGGTACTATTTTTAGATAAATAAAAGGTTAATTCAAAGGAAAACTATATATGAATGTTTGTAGCTGTTTTTAATAAAAGCTTCTAACTTGCAACTAGCCTAGATGGTCTTCAGCAAGTAGACAGCAGATCAAACCAACATACACACACACACACACACACATACACGCACACACACACACACATGCACGCGCGCACACACACACACATGCACACACACGCACACACACACACACACACACACACACGTGTGCACGCCCGTGCGCACACACACACACACATGCGCGCGTGCGAGCACACTTACACTGGTGAATATTACTCAGTTAAAAAAAAAAGAACAAATCATCAATACATACAACCCTCTTAGTATTAGATATTGGCAATTTCATTTGCATAGCAATTCTGAAATGAGAAAAATTCAAAACAAAATTATTAGTCATAGTTTGGGTGATTGGAAACCATGGTAAGAAAGAGCTGGAGATGATCTTAATAGGACAGTATGAGTGAGTCATGGTGCTGTGCCCTGTATTCACCCAGGGAGTGAGTACTTTAGTCTGCAGGAGAGGAAAGGAGCCCAGGTAAACTGGAAATAGCAATGATGCATTGCAGCTATGCCAGTTTGCTGGCTTTGGTATTGTCCTATAGGCTCATAAATGTTAAGGCTGGGGAGGCTTGGTAATATGTATCCCTAAATAGATAAATACAGTCTGCTCTGTCTGAAAACTGTTCCTGACATGTATGTGGTTTTAGGGCTGACCACTTGGTTTTAGATAACCAAGCAGTGTGACCTCCTGTGGGAAGACTTTTTCTCTCGCACCCTCAGCACTCCTTCGTTGCCTATAGTTCTGTCTAGGGTTCAGACCCAGAGAGATTTCCCCCTTCCATGTTAACGTGTCTGTTGGTATCATCTTTGTTCAGGTCTTGTTTAGGCAGCCATGTTGCTGAGACTCCCCATATGTATATCATCCCGGGCATTTCCACGAGACACAGTCTCACGGCCGACTTCCTGATTCTCTTGCTCGTACAGTCGTACTGTGCTCTTGCTGCGTTCCCCAGTCTCAGGTATGCGAGTTGTGCGGTAGATAAATCGCTTGGGGCTGGACCTGACAGGGTCACTTGTTCTCCATGTTTGATTGGTTGTGAAAATGTTGTTCAGAGACTTAAACATAGACATTATTGGGAGTGGCGAGGTGGTTCTTGAGGGTACTGCAAACCCAGGTGTGGTGTGAGTTCCTTGGCAGTAGCCAGCATACAATGGCTGTGGCTTCCAAAGTAACTTCCAAAGTTACTCTGTTTAAAGGCCTCTGTGGACTGCACTGCCCCCCTTTCTTTTCCAGTAAATGAGATCAAAGAATGGTTTTACGGGTCACAAGAGCGAAAGGAATCCTTACTACACCAAGTCACAGGGAAGTAAGACGTGTTTTGCTGTAAATAATATGTATAATCTTGTTTGTAAAATACTCAGAAAAATCACAGGCTTACAGCCAGAAGAGGAGTGCAGTTAAGATTAGGCTTTAAACAGGCTTACTGCTGTCTTCACATTTCTGTTTGAAATATCTACATATAAACAAGAGATTACCTTCTCTTGTAAACAGTCTTCAGTGCAAATGGTAAGCATGCACGAAGCCTTGACTTTCTAGTCTGGAGACTTGAACTTGACTCCCTTCCCTCCCATATCTCTTTAATTTTTCTGTCTTTTTGTCCTGCCTCAATTCCCCACTCTGAGCCTTTGATCCCTGGATCACAAGGACTGATAAGAGCCAAAGCCTGAGTTCTGAGGCAGCTTCACATCTGAACAGGGACATAGCCTTTCCAGGGACCAGAGGGAGGCATGAGAAGGTCTGAGCTTGCAGGTGGGGTCTTGACTTAAGAAGTTAAGCTATTGGGACTGGAGAGATAGCTCAGTAGTTAAGGGTACTGACTACTTTTTCAAAAGACCTGGGTTCAAATCCCAGCATCCACATGGCAGCTCACAACTGTCTGTAACTACAAGATCTGACCTTCTCACACATAGATGCAGGCAAAACACCAATGCTCATAAAATAAAAATAGATACATTTTTTTAAAAAGTTAACCACTCTTCTCATCATGCTTAAAGAGAGCTTTTAGGTCTTCCACCAGCTCACAGGTATAAGAGAACTTGTATTCAGGATACTTGTCTTTCTCTCTCTCTCTCTCTCTCTCTCTCTCTCTCTCTCTCTCTCTCTCTCTCTCTCTCTCTCTCTCTTTCTTCCTTCCTTAGAATCATTTGTTATTATTTATATGCTTACATGTTTACCTGATTGCAAGCTTATGTACCCTGTGTCTGCCTGGTACCCACAAAGGCCAGAGGACAACATCAGATGCCCTAGAACTGGAGTTACAGTTGATTGTGAGCTTCCATGTGGGTGCTGAGAACTGAACTTGGGTCCTCAGCAAGAGCAGCCAGTGCTCTTGACTCCTGAGCTGTCTTTCCAGCCCCACTGCAGTTTCTTGTTGGGAAGATGAAAGCCAATGATGTCATCTGCAAAATGTGCATCCTGGAGTCCGGGCGAGGTGTTCAGGTCAGGAAGCTCTGTCTCCCATTTGCAGCTGTGAGTATCACTGTGCTGCACTGTGAATTTGCTGTACTCTGTGGTTTCCTCGGCGCTTCCTCTGCCAAGACCCATTACAATTTATTCCAACAAGGCATTCTTGTTGTGTGGTCCTCAGGATTGAACCCAGGCCCTCAAGCCTACCACTGAACTATATTCCTAGCTAATAATTCTGTCTGTTAAAGGAGACGTAGTGGGCACAAATGCTAGATGTTACAGCATGTTCATTTTTTAGTGATTTCATTGAACCTTGATTCTTCTATTTTTATCCACTGAGCTGTGTTTTGGGAATCCCAATGAATCTTACATATTAACCATCTTAATATTGTATGAAGGATCATACAATAATAGGCAAGAAGTCAGGCTCTGTTTCCTAGTATAAATCCATTCTTATCATGTAGGAGCTAAGCCACTTGGCACAAGTCCCTTACTCTCTCTGTTCCTCAATATCTTCCAAAGGACTCATTGTTCTGAAGATTTGTATGTGCGTGTGTGCATGTGCGTGTGTGTGCGTGTGTGTGTGTGTGTGTGTGCGTGTGTGTGTGTGCGTGTGTGTGTGTGTGTGTGTGTGTGTGTGTGTGTGTGTGTGTGTGTGTGTGTGTGCGTGTGTGTGTGTGTGTGTGTGTGTGTGCGTGTGTGTGCGTGTGTGTGTCTGAGTACCAAGAAAATGGAAAAGACATAATATGGTTGATAAGCATGCTTATATACGCACCCTACCCAGTGCTATAATGAAGTTCTTGCCAATTAAGAGCCCCAGGACAGCCCCCAGTGGTGAGGGAGCTAGGGGGATAACACTGAGCAGGGGAAAGCTGTAATTATAACTGTTTTAGAGTTTGTTTGTTTGTTTGTTTTCAGGGGATTTTAGATTAAGAAAATGTGGGTTTTACTCTGGGCTCTGAATGATTTTTTTTTTCTGAATATGATCATGAGAACACCTCCACATAAGACAGCAAAGGGCATTTCTACTAAGAAGAGAAGGGACTTCTCATCTCCTGCCCTTGTGGAGAGTGATGGATCTTGGTAGCTGGGTAAGTCCTAGCTGCTGGCCTTCTCTTCACATCTGGTAGAGAGTTGGGAACTGATCTCAGGACCTTTACACCAGACTATAGCAATCACCATGTCCCCTGTGTTCTTGTTACATTTTGTCAAAGGCCAAGAGGAAAACCTATTTAGTCTGTCAGAGGGGCTGATCTAATAATCAACCTTATTAATTGTGCTTATGGAGGAAAATGTCTAGTAACATTACATATCGTAAAGCCCAATGCATGGCGCAGCCTGGGGCAGCAGCGCATGCCTGCAATCCCAGAATTCTGGAGGTAGGAACATCACTGGATGTTTGTGGCCACTCTAGTCTCCATGGCAAGTTCTCGCCATCTACGCTTTATAAAGCCCTTTCTCCAACTCCAAGTATTTGTGTGTGTGTGTTTGTGTGTGTGTGTGTGTGTGTGTGTGTGTGTATGTGTGTATATGAATAAGAGTATAGTTGTTATATTTGCTTTTGATTTTATTTTGTTGAGAAGGTACAGGTCACAGATTTGTTCCAGTTCCTTCTTTAAGAATTCCCAACAAGGGTAATTTTCCAGTTTCCCTTCCCCAAAATGTGGTCTTGTTTCCCTCATCAACCAGAGTTTTCTCTTCAACAAGCTCCCTGGTGTGTGTTGCCTAGGGCAACATCTGCCAAGACTTTGTGCTGGCACTTGTGGAATGCTGAGCTGTGAGATTCTGCACATTGGTCTTCTTTCAACATCATAGCATCAAGTAACACCCTGTCTATGGGTGGCTCTGGGGTCTAGAAGCAAGACCTCATCCACCCACAGCCCATTGGGTGTCTGGGCTTTAACTTTATGTCTTGTTTACCACTATCTCCAATGCTTAGAACAGTGATATACCCTGTAATTGCCACATCGTGGGACTTGATAAATACTATAAGAGTAAGCCAGACATCTCTGCACAAATGCATTTAAAGATACCCCACTCAGCATTTGATCTGTCAAAAATCATAGCCCTTCTTCCCCTCACCTTCTTTTTCTAGAAATAGTAGAGCTCCTGAAACCTGGACCATCTCCCACAACTCACCCTTATTATTACAGGGCGAAGACAATGCTTTCCAGATCTTCTTTGAATGCCCACCAACTACTAATGGGAAGCATCTATTTTTCTCTGTCTATAGAAAAAGCAGAATGCAGAATGCAGAATGCTTTATAAATTAAAAGATTGCTTTTCTTCACAGTCATGAAGACTCAAGAACATGTTACCAACTTCTGTTCCTCTCTGCAGAGGGCTTTCTGATCTATACCACTCTATAACAAATGATGCATAAGTAGGAATATGTGTGTGATGAAGATTGCATACTGAGACGAAAAGCCAGACCAGTTTTCTGTCCCCATGATTCCTTACTCTAACAGAAGATAAGCAGAGTCTCTCAAAAACTACACTAATACCATCTGAAGGTAACTTACCCAATAACCTAATTGTCTCCCTCAGGCCTTACCACCTCAAGTCTGTAATACTAGGTACACAAGCTTCCACACATGAAGGCACACCTAAATCTTATCAGACCCTAGCACTATATAACCTAAGCCTATAGCTAAATGAGGAAGACTGACTCTCTTTCTGCCTTATTACTTAAGAAAAAAGCATGAAGCAAAAGTGATTTCTCAGACCAAGACTTCAAAAGTCTTTATGAATCTCACCCTTCTCTCAAATATTATCTGTGCCCCATTCATCATTAAAACCCAGATATGCTGGAGCAAGCCTAGCAAACCAATGCCCCATATTTTTAGTGTTTTGTCTTTCTCGGAGAGGACTCACCCAACAGCAAAGGCAAAAGTAGAAGCCCATAGCTAGGCAGAAGAGAAGTAGGTGAGGTTTTGGTTCCCAGAGGTTGAGGTCTGAGGCAGAGACCATGAGGAGAGAGAAGGAAGATGCCACAGAAGATGCCATGGATCCTCAGAGCATGGCCATGAGAGGTGGCCAGTTGCTGTGGGAGTGGTCCAGGCAGATCATGGGAAGTTATAATTCAGGGTTACTGACAGGGAAGTAGACAAAATAGTATAGAGGGTTGCTATCTGGCCAGCTCTAGTGCTTTAAGGTTTATTATAAATATAGATGTGTCTTTTATATAATAACTGAATAATCTAAAGTGGGGTAGAGACCCCCAAATAATATTTACCACAATACTACTTATTATTTGTTTAGCATTACAATACATAGCAACAGACCAAACCTCACCAAAGTAAACTCATTTATAGGCTGTAGGCATCTTTATTGACCAATCAGAGATAACCTGGGGAGAGGGCAGGGTTACATGGCATCACCTATGTGAGGATCTCCTCATTGGTGGAGGTGAGGGGGCAACCAGGCCAGTATTTAGCATTATAATGCATAACAACAGGCCAAACCTCACCAAAGTAGACTCAGCTCTGACAAGAGCCTTAATGAGCCATTTCTAGGCATTCTCCAGCTACCCAGAGAGAGACTGTGGGTGGGATTCTCTTAAGCATTTCTTCACTAAATTACCACTGGCTTACTTGTAACTCTCTCTAGAATTCTGAAATTAAAATCAAAAGAGTAGACATCCCGGATATGAAGACAAGTAAACCAAGAGGAAAGAAAGGCTTAGTGTGGCGGGTGGATAGCCATCCACTTTGCCAGCCCATCTGTACATGTGGATCCCAATTCATCATTGGCATTTGCCCTCAAACCCTCAATTTGGTAAGAAAAAACACTGGCTTGTTTACACATTTCTTTATTTATACTCCATTCAGTGAGTACCCAATATGGCACTAAACACCATCAATACCCCAGAAGCATTATGGAGGTTTGGGCCTCACTGAGTCTGCAGTGTACCAGTGATCTCAATGATTGTACTGGAGGCTAGGGGATGCTGGAGCTGACTGACCTCAGTGATAGACGATAATAGAATGCACTCAAGGGGTAGCTACCTCAGGCTCAGGCATTGGGAAGTCCAAAAGAAACTATGATTTAATTGCTATTGAAGAGTCTATCAGTGACTTGCTGTAGAGGAATACCCAAGGCTGACATAGGGAGATGATGAGACTGTACATGGAAGGAACAACCTGTGTGGAAAATCTCAAGGTAAAAGGGGATGGGGTTAATCCAGAAGCCAGGAAACTGAAGGTGATATAGATTAATAGGAGACAAGAGGCACAGAGGTAAGAGGCTCAGACTAGCACCGGGGCACCAGTAGGGCAGTGCATTAGAACTATGACCACACACATGTCTCTTCTCTGCAGGCTTCAGTGTCCTCGGATGTGACAGAAAAGGCTTGGTTAGCTGAGAGATCATGGTAGAGAAAGTAGCCACAAAGCCTAGCCCAAAGGCCTGTGAAGGATTCATGTGAGAAGGGCAAGGACTGTCACCTTGGTCTCCGTCTTTGAAAGGACTCCATGTTCCTTCAGTCAGGTAAGGAGGAGGAAAGTGGGGGGTTGGTGGAAACTTTGCTAAGCCCTGGAGCCATGTTATCGGATGGAGACATTTGTACAGTCCACTTTCTTGATAGTCAGTATCTGAAATGTTTCATTAAGCTCCAGAAATAGTAAATACTTAGGTGTGATTACAGGGTACACTGAAAGAGCTTCCATCATCTAATGAATAGAAAATAAAAAATGATTGAAACTTGTTTTTTTTTTTCTTTAAAAAAAAAGTGTCATGCATTGAATAAGAAATACTGTTTAACAAGGCTCCTAGTCTCGTCCTCTATGCAGTAGGTACTCAGTCATTTTGACTTGATTTATTTCAAATATGTAACCCATCGAGTGCTCTTTATGCTCTTGGTCATCATGTGGAAACTGTGCCTACTTGATCATGAATAACCACACAGAGAGACATGTGTCATAGGCTGAGCCCCATACTGCTGGTTTAAACCCCAGATTTTCCCTCTGAAGTAAATGACTTTCTCAATATCTATGGTTGTAGTCAAACAAATGTCACTCATGATAAATCCATAGCATCATATCAAAGCATGTTACAGCCAAGGTCACAGACCCAGCCAGGCTCGTGCTTTCCCTTCCACCTTGGAAGGCCTTGGTGCCTCCTGGGTAATTATTATATCTCTGGAAGATATAGCTCATGGGTGAACAGAATTGGAGTTTGGAGGAGCTGGTTTGCAAATGATATAGTTGATCATTGATTTCTCGTTTAAAGGAAGCTGTTTCTGCTATTTGATAAACATTTAAAAAGGTGACCCTTGTATAGCTAGAAACCATGGTTTTGAAGCTATGCCCAGAGTCATTAAAAGTGCATTAGTAAATAAGATTGTGGTAAAAGAACCAAGAGGCAAGGTGAGACTTTACAGTCTAGTTTCATAAAGACACATATCAAGTGTTTCATTATGACCTAGACCAGATATTCTACCATCATCAGCTACCCTGGACACCATTTCATCTCTACTCACCCTGCTAGACAAAAGTTGTGACCAGTGAAAGATCTTCCCAGGATGGGAGAGAGGAGGCAGAGGCAGGCGGATTTCTGAGTTCGAGGCCAGCCTGGTCTACAGAGTGATTTCCAGGACAGCCAAGACTATACAGAGAAACCCTGTCTCGAAAAACCAAAAAAAATAAAATAAAATAAAATAAAATAAAATAAAATAAAATAAAATAAAATAAAATAAAATAAAATAAAATGCTAAAGGCAAGAAAATTTAAAAGTAGCTATTGTGAGAGTGACTCCCTAAATCCTGAAATTAGAGAAGGCAAAATATACCACGTGGGAAGCAGAGGTAGGTGATAGATACTCCATGCCTACTTCCTGCATGGGGGAGGCACCATTACCTGTCCCTAGATTGTATGTCCTCAAGTGGCCCCCTGGGAGCCACCAGGGTATAGCTGATGGCAATTCTGGTAGTGACCCCAGAGAGAGCATTGACCTGGGAGCAAGCCGACGGCAATTCCGGAGGTCACCCCAGAGAGAGCATTGACTTGGGAGCAAGCCGGAGGTCACCCCAGAGAGAGCATTGACCTGGGAGCAAAACTGCAATGGAGAGTATCAGGTGATGCCCATCATTGAGGTGTTAGGTGACATGCCCTCAAGCTGGCCTTTCTCAGCTGTACTTCTACCATAGCCATGTCCAACCTGGGTTGGAAGCTGGACATGTAATGCTCCATCTACATGGGCCAAATATCTGCTCTCTCCCGTAATGCCAGCCAAGCTCAGTCCTGGTGTCTAGGGTTTAAATCACTTAAACAAGTGATATTTCTTACATTCTTTTTGACCAGTGTTGGTGTGTGCTGCATACTCTCCTAACAGCACTTGCCTTGGCTATCTGCAAGTCTTCTTTCTTCTCTTTCAGAGCTTAAAGGTAATTTTTTTTCTTAACACTGACCAAGGTGAACTTCCAAGACCATTATTGCTAGAGCAAGAACATTCACAGTTTGCTTGACCTTTCTCAGGCCACCTGCTATAAGCATTCTCAGAATCCTTAATGAACACTGTGTTTTCTCTGTTATTGTCCACATTAGGGTTGTGTTTATGTTAATTCAAAGTTGAAATAACTTTGAGGTCTGATATAATATTTCTATTTCATTCTCCCTCTGTCTCTGTATGTGTGTGCATGTATGTGTGTGTATATATGAATGTATATACTTGTGTGTATTATGTATATGTGTGTATGGGTACAAGTGTGTATGTGTATATATATGTGTGTGTAATGTGTGTATGTGTATATGTGTGTATGTGTGTAATGTGTGTATGTGTATATGTGTGTATGTGTGTATGTGTGTATGTGTGTATATATGTATGTGTGTATGTGTGTGTATATGTGTATGTGTGTGTATGTGTATATATGTGTATGTGTATATATCTGTGTATGCAGGTATATGTTTGTATGAGTGTATATGTGTGTGCATATGTTTGTATATGTGTGTTCACACATATGTGGAGGCTAGAACCCAATGTAGATGGCTTCTTCGATCACTCTCCTCTTTATTTACTGAGGCAGGATCTTCTTCCCTAGCCTTAGAGCTTACTGATTGGTGACAAAACTCTGTCTTGTCTTCTCAGCCTCTGGCACTAGGATTAGTATGTAAACTGCCATGCCTGGCTTCTCACAAAGGTATGGAGATATAATCTCAAGTTCTCATCCTTGCAAGGACAGGCACTGAAGCACTGAGCCATCTTTCCAGCCAGTTGCTTTAATTCTTAAAGATGACTGGTTAATTAAAGGAGGGAGGCAATCCCATAGAGCTAATAGCTGTCAGACCCCATCCCCAAAGCTGTACAAGTGTATCAAACAACATGCATAGGAGATACACCTGAGGTTGATGCAGGACTTACTTGGCACTTGATTACCCATAGGTATCCTGACATCTAAAGAAAACCGTGCAGTGTTTGTTTACATGTGAAGTTTTTCTTCCAGCTTTAAAAGTTTTGGTTGTACAACCATTCTCATTGCTAAGGCAACCAGGGCACTTTTGTGCAAGACATCATACTAATCTGGACAAATTCACTTTTACTAAATTGGTTCAAGAGGAATGCAAAGAAATTGTACGAATGTGTGATGTGCTTCCCTTTGAAAATGAGAATAATTCTAGGATCAAGTTATCAACTACAGATCCCTCTCTACCAATCTGATTATTGTAAATACTTTGGGACAGATATTTTAACCAAATGACTAGGAAACTGAGAAGATTTTGGAACCTAAAAAAGGAAATTGATTAAAGGAAAAAGGTCCTGATTTGCCTATTAAAACTTTCCTTCTCAAAAATCTAAGAAGGGGGAGTAAGTATAGGAATGCCTGAGGCCAGGAATCCCAGCACTCAGGTAGCTGAAGCAGGAATTCAAGACAGATTCTGTCTCAAAAATAAGTAAATAAATAAGAAATACAAAGCCATTTGTATCTCAGAACTCTTAAATAAACCATCAGTGTTTTGTTTTGGTTTTATAGTACTGCTTTTGATTTTCTCAGCCTTTTTGAGAAATGGGCTATTTAAAAAAACCCACACTGACAATTACTCTCCCTTTTTAGATTTTTGAGATGAAAGGTTTTCATTTTTTTTTTTATGTGTATGAGTGTTTTCCCTGCATATATGTCTGTGTACCACATATGTGCCTGGAACCCGAAGAGGTCTGAGGAAGGCATTGATTCCCTTAGGAATGGAGTTTAGAGGTGGTTGGGAGTTGCCGTGAGGGTACTAGGAATCAAACAGGGGTCCTCTGGAAGAGCAGCCAGTGCTCTTAACCACTAAGCTATCTCTCCAGCCCTACTGATATTATTTTCCTGCGAATGGAAATTGTGTGTTTAAGGTCTTCCAGTTGACTGGCAGATATGCTCTTCTGATCCAGACCTCTGGATTTGGGGATTCACCGCTTTGTCCACATTTCTGCTTCTACTTTCTAAGAAGACTTATTAAACTGTGAGAGAACTTAAAGAACAGTTGCTGTTGTGGGCAAAAATAAATAAATACATCAATAAATAATCTTCAGAATCAGGCTCCTGCTCCCTGCCAGAGAGTTCATAAAAACTCTCTGCTTTTTCTATCCTTCCTCTCAGCAGAGAGACATGAAACTAGAAAAAGTCTTGAAGAGCTAAGGTAGAATTTTGATGCTGGGAGCCTTCTAAATACTACATTGTCTCAAGAGAGGAGGACAAGCCAGCCTTTGTTCCTCAGGGTCATTTTCTGTCCATGTTGGGTCCCAGACAGGCCTTCAGTCCTTAGAAGGGCTGTTGTCTTTTTCCTGCCACAACATCAGTGTGACATATCTCACACTTCAGAAGGCAGCCTACTCAGTCCCCATTCATAGATTCCTCTGGAATTTAATGTCTACTCACCACACACACACACACACACACAAAATCCTGGCTTTGTCCAAAGGGTTATTGGAAATAGAACTTGTGAAAAACCCTTAGTATGTGATGTGGACCCCGACAACAATGTTTTGTAAGAGCTCTCTCTGTCTGATGTGTGCTGAGGGCAATGAATCACTTCACTTAACAGAATTGCTCTTTGTTATGTAAACTTTGTAAAGTCCCCCTGAGGTGACCTCTTGCATTTGGGGGAATTCCCAGCCTGAAACTGTCATCTTTTCATGGACAGTAGTATTTTTGTGGTAACTTTTGGTGCCAAAATTCCCAGTAGACCTCAAAGTTCTACCATCCCCTGGGTCAGATGCCAAGTCAAGTGTAGAAGTAAGACTATAAAGTAGGTATGCATCCAAGGCTCATTCCTCAAAAAGCATTAAGTAGAAAGAACATGTGTTTCTCCAGCTCTTCAGTTAGCATATCTCCATCTTAAAATGCCAGCCTCTATCAAAATGACTTCATGTCTAAACACACAGCGTCTCTAGATGTATCTACTCCTACACACTTTAGATTCCTATATCCTGTAAGCATCTAATCTCTTGGAGGAGACACACATTGGATAGGGACTGTGCTTTTAGAAGAGTATTTAAGCAAATACGATGAGTTGTTACCACCATCACCAACAAAGGAAGGAATTCCTTCTCCACATGGTTTCTAGGCAGCTTTGACAGGACTGGAGTTAACTGTTCCAGTCTGAGCCTTGGGAGGCAGAGGCAGGTGGATTTCTGAGTTCGAGGCCAGCCTGGTCTACAGAGTGAGTTCCAGGACAGCCAGGGCTACACAGAGAAACCCTGTCTCGAAAAAACCAAAAAAAAACAAAAAACAAACAAAAAAAAAGAGTCTGCAAGAATACTCACTACTATAACCACAAAGACCACCCAATTGCAAAACTACAGGCTCTTCCTGCCTGTGAGAATATAAGATGACTTACCTGTCAAAAGATCTTCTTTGTCTCCTAAATTGTTAATCTCCTGGGCTTGAAGTGGTCAGATCTTGTGTCTCCCATAAATGCACATCACATAAGTCAATTGTCAGCCCCAAAGATTTTACGCACAGATCCTTTAAGAATGGCAAAGGTCTTAGCAATACATCATCAGAACAGTGTGTGGAGGATGAAAACAGGTGTCAGAGTAAAATAAATAAATAAATAAATAAATAAATAATAAATAATAAATAAATGAGGAGGAGGATTGAGTCATACCTCACCTCTGCATTAGCACATACACACATGGATACATAATATGTGTGTGTGTGTGTGTGTGTGTGTGTGTGTGTGTACATTAAATGTATCCTATCTTTGCATATGTGTACACGCATGTGTGCACCCACACACACATGCACATACACACATACATCACACAGCATATGTGATGTTGGGCAGGCTATCAAAGACTCAGGGCTTCTTTCCTCTGTTTGTGAGTGACATGTGGTTGAAAGTTATCGGTCTTGTGTAACCACAGCAGAAGCCAGCACACAGAACGCTGGGCATCCAGTGCCGACAGCTACCGTAATCACCATCATTATGGCAGATGTCATTCCTTCTGTGATCGAAGTGATGATCACTGCCACAAGTTTTCTAGCTAAATTAGACAATTATGCCAGAAACTAGATTCTCTTTTTTTTAAAAAAATTCAGTTTCAAGGTCAGCATACAAAGTGACAGGTTTCTTTATGGAATTTCCACACACCATATTCTTACAGCTTCTCCTTGTTCATCCTCCACTCTTGGGACCCTTCTCTTGCTGTTCATTGTTCTATTTAGTCCTATATTTCTTTTTACTTGTATTTTACTTTTTTGATCCTTCCATTTGTGTGTGTGTGTATGTGTGTGTACATTTCTATGCACAGTGGCCATAGGAGGATGCCCTATCTATTACTATGTTAGCCTGGAGCCTTAGCTAACCAGCAAGCGTCTGCTTTCCTCCATGCCCTCTCCCACACAGAGCTGAATAACAGGACTGGAAACAGCATGCACAACTTCTTATATTAGTGCTAGGAGTCTGAGCTAGGGTCGCCTGGCTTGCACATACTGCAGGTGCTCTTACCTGCTGAGCCATCTCCCCAGTGCTGCCCCAGGTTTTAAATGAGAGAACCTCTAAGTCAACAGTGGTGCACTCATTGTCATCAATAAGAACACGTCTCTGAGCTAGTGGAAAGTTACAGAAACAAAGCACCTAACTCAATACCCCTTTCTTAGAGTGGCAGGAAAAGCCTGAGCTACTTTCACAGTTTTATCTGCCATCTGAGTGGAACAAGATTAAAGTTCTGG
>NW_022196903.1:88757807-88786249 GCF_008632895.1 Mastomys coucha | reverse complement strand
AGAAATAATAATAATAAAACCAGAGGAAGCAGAATGTGTGGCCGGCAAGTGACAGCCTGTAACCCTACCTGGGATTTCAGTGTCCCCCAGGCTTATCAACGGCAGATAGGAAATACAACACACCTTTCACTAGATGTGAAGGTTTACTGTGGCTTTTTTAAACACGGGACACACGGCAGGCACGATCATTTGCAAGCTTGTCTGCCAGGGTATCTAGCAACCCATCAGTGTTCGCTGATCACCAGGTAATCTGAACAGGTGAATTACCGCCGACCGGGAATGATGAGGGAGCTTGCCAGTCAAGGAGGGAACAGGTTTGCCTGCCTCCGAGTGGATGGTCTGCTTCCCATTAATGAACAAGGAAGCTTTTGTATCGTTTGTTGAAGTGTTGGATGTGTGGCGCTGGCCTCTGTTGGGGCCTGCGGTAGCTCCCCCCAGACCTGGCTTCCTATAGAACTTCTTCAGCACTTTCCAAAGAACCTTCCAGCACTGGCACTATAGAGTTTTAGGATTTCATCAACCACAGCTATGTACAAACAGACATTTGAGGAAAATGTCAAAATTTGAATGTATTTTATTTTTATTTGTTCCGCACCGCCCCCCCCCCCCCGTAAGACTTGTGTAATCCAGGGAACTGGAAAGTAACTAATAAGTCTCCCTGGCCAAGAAAGTCATCTCAGTATCATTTTTAGAATTTGTATCTACTTACACACATCTGGAAGAAAGAGTCCAGCTCAGAACCCACGGCTTGGTGAATTCTTCCCACACTGAACACCGCTCTGCTACAGACACCAGCTGAGCTGAGTAACGGCATCTCAGCACTTCCAGAAGTCTCCAGAGTGTCCTCGCCCCTCCTCAGCCCTGGTTCCCCTAAGGGCTGTCTTGCTCTGAATTCCACACAGCATGGATTGGCTTTGCTTTGCCACTTTTGAATCCAGTCAACAAGAACAACATAGGCAAATGTGATTGTTTCAGATGTCCAATGGGTGTTTATCAAATAAAGTACACAGCCACCTTCAAGTAAATACTGATTTTCAGTACATTCAGAAATATTAGCACTTTTTTTTTCCGGTGCTAAGTGGTGCATCCAGGACCAACTATGGGTCAGGTAAGCCCTGGGCCACCAACAGACATGCCCAGCCCCAGCCTGTACTTTTTATATGCGGTGCCCTTTCCCTTCCGCTATGAAATACATATGAAGTACATAGATATTAATTGGAAAATCAATCTCTCTCTCTCAACTTCCTTTTCCTTAGGTGTAATTTCCATGAGCAGATTTGAGTTTTATTTTTTAATTCCTTTCAGGACAATGTCAATGCCATTTTCTAGAATTTTTATTTCTTCATCTCTGCCTTCTCCTCCTTCTTCTCTCTGTTCCTATGACATTCTAGGCCATATTTATGTATGGACATATTCTTTGTATTGTTTTTCCACAAGCCACTCTGTTAAAAGTATTTCCAGCAGAGGTTGAAAGACGACAGGGATAGACATTTTATACTTTGTGATCAGACAATAATTATTGATAAAAGAAGGCCAGAAGGAAAAGCAGCTTTCTCTTTGTAGTCAGGTAAACTCTCCCGCATCCTGTCTGCTTCTCCAGGTCTCCAGGTCTTCTACAGCAGAGCTGAGTGAGAAAATGCTCTCGCCCATGAGAACTTCCTCTGGGCTCACACTCCAGGATCCCAAGCCCCATCAGGACTGATTATACAAGCAAAAAGCCTTTTCCTCAACTGTGGTATTTGTTAGGCTGCTGACTCATTATTAGTTAGCATTTTCTTTGCTAGCAAGTTTTTAAAAAATGAAAACTTTCTTTCCAAAGCAAAATAACTAGACATCAGCCAAACCTTCTTTAGCAAGCTGGTTCAATCGTGTTTTTCTTTAGCAGAGGAAATTACCATCTAGCGAGGCATTTTCTAGTATTACAGACTCTAACCCTACAGTTTTGTTTCTGTCTAAACGGAGATTTTTCCAATAGGTGGCACTAGTGTGTTTAGACAGAATTAATATGTTCCCAGTGGAAGACGCTGTGATGTTCAAAGAGCTACAATTACCCTTTAGCAACACATTTTCTTTCCACATACTCAGAGGTTGCCTTGGCTTTTCAGCACCTCAAAGTGGGCTGCAAGATTCCCATACTAGCATTTCAGAGGCTGGCCTTGTGCCTTCTGGATAAGAAAGAAGACCTGAGCCCAACCAAGTGAGAAAATGGCTGCGTGTGTTTACATGCGTCTGTGACTTTGGTTCTGGGGCAGCAGAAACAGGTTCTTGGGAGCACATGGGCCAGACAGGCTAGCAAGCACTGGGTTCAATGGGTGATTTGTCTCAAGAGATTAGATGAAAAGCTGTTTAGCAAGACACCAGACATCAACCTCTGTCTTCCACAAGCATAAGTACATAGACACACACAGATACATGTGCACACAGAGAGACACACACAAAGAAACATATGCACACACACACACACAAACAGATGCACACACATACAAGAAGATACATATATACACACATACTCCATTGGTAGAATGGATTTAAATATGCTAACATAAATGCTTCACATCACACACCAGCCTTGAGTTTTAGATCCAATCTTATTTTTAAACCATTTTTTTTCTTTTTTAAATCTCTCATATATATATATATATATATATATATATATATATATATATATATATATTTAAAAACCACTTTTTCACATCCCCATGTTTTGAAGAAAAGTCAGTGTGTCAATTCAAAATAACTTTATGAAACGTTTTCAGTATAAAAGTGGCATTAGATAATTAGGCAAACTTGGAAAATTACAAAAAGCACAAATTAGAGTGGATAAATTCTCACCACAATAGAGATCCATAATAGTGTACAGAGCCTAACACTGGCAGAACGTGAATAGCATTTTATTACAAGGTTAGAGAGAGAGAGAGAGAGAGAGAGAGAGAGAGAGAGAAATATGAAATAGGGCTGCCTTAGATTGATAGATCAAGGGACAAACAACACTTGGTGTACAAGTCCACTTACATTGCTGGGAATTTTACATGGGGTGGAAGACTGTACTATACACTGCCAAAGTACTTTCCTAAACTCAAATCCTCCATCCATCAGCTGTTTTGCTGAGTGTATAGCATTGAGAAGATGTTGTGCCAGGTCTGTGATTTGTACTGTTGAGCACAAACAGCAGGAACAAGGTGTTGTGCAGTGAATCCAATAATTCATTACTTGTTCACAAGCATAATGAGAGGTTATTGTGAGATTTCCATGAGAGAGCAGATGGTGTTCTGGTATAGGGAACAGGGCTGGGAGCTTTAATCATTAAAAGACAACCAACCAGGCAAATGGAGGAAGAGGAAGTGGAAAGACTTATGGTAGGAAATAGGTCCATATTGTGTAGGAGAAGAGCACAGTTATGAGAGCGATAACAGGTCCTGGCCTGGAACCAGTCAGACCAGAGATTGATGAGACTCTGTTGATTATTAATACACTTATCACACTAGCTGAAGTTTTGTGTTTTAATTCAAACTAAGGTGGGATTCCTCATATGGTAGTGCACACCTGTAATCCTGGCACTGGGAGGTAGAAAGAAAGGAATCAAGAGCTCAGTGTCATCCTTGGTTATATAGCATGTTTGAGGTCAATCTGGACTATACAAGACCCTATTTTTTACAAAGCAGGTGGGTGGGATTCCACCAAGGACTTTTAAGCTAGGAATGCATGATGTTAGTATCCGGCTTCTGCACTGAAGCTGAATTGGGTGATCTGAAGGGATGGGTAGGTAGAGATGGAGATTCCATTGAAGTAGGTCAGGCATGAAGGGATCATCGTGACCACTGTGCTTTAAAGCAGCATTCGTAGAAACGGATGCAATTAAATGGGGAGAGGACAGTACAAAGAATGGCTTCCTACTCAAGGGTACTGAGGTTGTTGTTCTTTGTATTAAGCTTCAGGAAATAAACTCTACTTGATCAATATGTGTTGCAGGAAATATTAAAAATGACCTGCCAAGTTCCTGCACTACCATGCCAGACCCATGTAAGGACCATCCACCCCGTGGTCAACCACCACAACACCCAGCTACCCGGTAGAAACAAAACTCTAGAAGCTTATAATTAAGCAAACAGATTTATGTATCAATAAATTCCCAATTTACAAAATGTCAATACAATAATTTCAGAACCAATTAATAATGATAAAAGCTGCCCACCTAGATTAGACAAATTATCCCAATTATTCTAACCTTTATGATATCATAACTACTTGTGGCTATTTAAGGGCACACTGGTTCAGGTTCTTTTTTCTCTCCATTCGCCTCCATCTTGGCTTTTTTTCTTCTCTCCTGAGATGCTTGCTCTCTGTCTCTTGAACTCTTAGCTCTGCCTCCCTTTTCCCTGTCCAATCACAGGCCTCCTGATGCACTAATATTTTAGTGCGATTGGACAGGGAAAATCCTGTCACAAACAAGCATGTATCCATCTCTTAGATTTCAAGTCAGTCTCTGTTTTAGGCGCAGAGAATCCAACAGGGAACACAAAAGACAACTACCCAAAGAGAGCATTTGTGAAACCATAGTGTGGAAAGAGTAGAGACCAGGCATCAGCAAAGGCCTGCTACAGATAAGTCTGGCTTATTGCCTGTTACTATAAATAAAGTTTTATTGGCACAAATCCATACCTGCTCATCCACATAGTGTCTGTGAGTGCTTTGCTATGTAAGTAGATGCAGTGTGGTCCACAAAGATGAAAGCATGCTTTGGTTGGCCCCTTACAGAAAGTTTGCAAATCTTTATACTCTGGTGATCTATATGTTAATCTTGCCTTTTCCCTTGATCTTCTTTGTTATCTTGGGGAAATGCATTAATTTCTCTGACTCACTTTTCCCATTATAAAATAAAAATACTTATTGGTCATACCACCCACATAGATGAACAGAGAAGACACTGTGAGGGTTTGGGGTAGTTAGCATGCCTTATGGATGTGTGCCACAATTATAGATTGTTCTGTTCATTCTAACTTCTCCTACATGGTGTTTCAAGTCCCTAATCTACCTTCTAGCCTGATGTTCCACTTTCTAAAAGTATTTTTCTATTACAGCACGCTGAGAACTGACTGGGTCCTCACGTGTGCCTGCCCCTTACCTTTCCATCTTTGAGTTTATTGAAATCTTCCCTGTGCATCTTTTCCCAGCTGACCTTGTTCACATATCCATCATGCCAGGTTGATCTCTCCCCAGTTTTCCTACAGCTGTTCTTCTGTGTCCTTCATGAAACCAGATAACCGGAATTATGTGAATTGCCCATTTCAGTCCTTAGAATGGCTCCTCCATAGGAAGAAAGTAGTGTAGAAGTAGAAGTCTTTCAGGACCTGAAGACCAACAGAACAATGGCTTGAGAGACATCTCTTTGTGAAAGCAAGAGTTTGTACCCTAATCACCATAAAGGCTGAGTCACGACTAGAGCTAACCTTTGTGTCTTCAATTATTTGGAGCTAGGCAGGTTATGGTTTTTAATGAAGTTATCAGAATCCCCAAATGGGAAAATTTCATATAAAAATCTAAGTTTGTAACTTCTTTTAGAGCAATGGTTCTCAACCTTCCTAATGCTGTGACCCTTTAATACAGTTCTTCAGGTTGTGGTGAGCCCCAACCCTAAAATTAGTTTATTGCTACTTCATAACTGTAATTTTATTACTGCTATGAATCATGATATAAATATCTTATGTGCAACCCCAACAGGGGTCAAGACCCACAGGTTGAGAGCCATCGTTTTAGAAAAATAACTAGATTTCCATGGGGCAGCAGTCTGTAATAGCTTAATAAAGACTACTGTTTATGTGGTGCATAGAGTCTTCACCTCGTCACGGATCCTTGTAGTCCACATTCTATGCCTGAAGCTGTAGCTCCAGGGCAGTGGCCAGACGGCATTGTGATTTCTCTGTTTACATGAGTCTGCTTTCATACATAGAACCAAGAGAAAAATGAAGTGTGTAAAGAAGCTTGTGGATTCTGGGGTCAGATTGTTGGGTTTCAAATTCTGGGGACCCCTTCTAACAGATTTGGCAGATAAAACATAGGAAACCCAGTTAAATTAGAATTTAAGAGAAACAATTTGTAATTTCTTTGCTTAAAATCTGCCCTGTATGCTGTAGTCTGCTAGATCTGGTAACATTGCTTGTCCTCTCTGTGTGACTTCATGCAAATTTCTTAACTGTTCTGTGTCTCTGTTCCCTCCGCTATAAACTGAAGACAATAGGGGTTATCGCAAGGACAAAATGAACATTCGCCACTGTCTGTGTGGATTTTTAAAGAAACTTGGGTGAAGCATATTTCTTGGTACACTATGGAGCATGTCTTCACATTTGATAAAGCAAGAGACTTGTCTTGACGTACACAGCTCAATATGATAAAATTGAATCCTTTATATTAGAGGTCACTCTAGCCAACCCTCCAAAATCAAAATGATATGCCAATAAAGATTTCTCTCTCTCTCATACTTGTGAAGGGTCAAGGGTCATCTTCCCCATCTACGGAAGCTGTGGCTTTTGAAGCCACCACTACAGCCAGCAGAGGAAGGCAATTAAGGGGTGTTAGCAGCAACTTCTCTGCTGCCATCCAAATGATAATGGCAGCTCGACAATTGAGACAGTTGAACAGAATCAGTCACTTGGTCCCAGCCTAGCAGTATGGGAGACAGAGACTGTCAGAGATGGGGACAATCTCAGTACATGTTATCAGCTCGAAGTCAAAACACCCACTGTTCACTTGAGTCCTTTCCTAAGCCAGCAAGCCATAGCCAGATGATCATTAGTATTAGAAAACGCAGAAGGACCCCTGTTTGTAGGAGGAAAGTTGTTCTTTGTAGTGTTGATTACAGACTTGGAGACTTAGAAGCAGTCTAAAGCCAAGCAAATAGGAAGGGCAAGAGGAGGGCGTGAGTGTTCCGGTAAGGGACCCATGGGCATGAGGAGTGGTGAGGGTGTTTGGGTTTGTTTGTTTTCTTTATTTTAATCTGAAACACGTACACTAGATATCATTTTTCATGTCAGATTTGGAGCTGCATAAACCCTGACATTCCCAGCATTTGAAGAATAATTCTCAAAAGATATGCAAATGCCTGTACAGGTCTACTCAGTGGGTGAATCCAGGTGTCTGTCTGGAATGGAATGCCACTCAGAAATTCAAGTTGAGCCTTTGCACTCTAAAAACAGGGGTGGGGGAAGGCACATTGAGCAACACATCTGTTTCAGGCTCACTGGCCATAGGAGCTGAGGACCAGTGCAGCTGCCAGAGCTCCAAGGTTAATGAGATTGTTTTGTTCTAATCTCACCTTAAACAGGGTTTTTGAGCTGGGGTAGGGGTGAACTAGAGAAGAATGGTCTGTGGAAAGTGGTGAGGCTCTGTCAGTTACACCAGTGTGTGCATGTCACAAATCAGCAAACACTTTCTGATTTCCAGACCTGGACCTGCAGTGTGCGGGGGAGGGTTTTAAAATGTGCTCTGAGAGATTGCAAGTCATGACTTGAAAATACAACCCAGCCCCATACCAGCGAGCCATCCGTGTGCAGAATGAAGAGTTCATTTTGTCTTTCCGTACTTTCAAAGAGGTGCTGCTGGCAGTCAAAGTCACCCATGTCCTCAAACCACCCTGACTTCTAAGGTTGTCATCTAATGCTTTGTGAGTACCAGGCCCATGCAGTGATAATCTTACCCTCCTACCACCAAATGACAGATTTGTTCTGGGATTTATCATCATCACCTTAGGGGAGCTGCCAGGGCTGGATGTTGAATGCACCCCCAACTTCCCACCAAGTTCCAAGATGATACCATTGGGAGGTGGTATTGAGGAGCCAGTCCTGAGACAATGGAGCATGTGCCATCAAGGGGGACTGTGGGACACTAGCCCCTTCCTCTGATTCAATCTGCTGTGTGCTCCCTACCATTGGCATCCAGCATCTCCACAGAGGTCTAAAGTCAGTGACTCTACCAGATGCTGAACTGAAGCCTCTAAATTGGGGGAGTGGGGGCGTAAACATTTTCTTCTTATAAGTTGATTAGCTCGGGTATTTTGCTATAGTGATAGAAAATTGACTAATATAAAGGTATTAACTGTATGTTTAGCATGTTAGGAAGACCTAGACTAAGTTCTTTGGCTTCTGTAATCCTTGTAATCTGCCTTTTACTTTGTCAATATCCCTATACTAGGCAGACACCTTCATGGCAATAGTAAGATATCAGGAGATAACTGCTTCAATGCCCTCAAGTGAAAGCTGACTTTCACTTCCTGTTTATTCTGGTGGGACTGACAGTCATACTGGACGGTGAAGACTATTTCAGCCATAAGGTTACTACAGAATACTGTATGTTCACCAGACACTCTCCTTACATTGTTTCCTGGTACTTCCAGCTTTCTTTTTCTAACCATAGTGCTTATTGCTTTAAGGAACATCCCAGGCTTGTCTTACTTCATCTGTGATTATTTTTCAACCATCTCTCCAGTGATTGTTCACAGAGCTGTAGTCCTAGAAAGACATATTTTTAGGCAGACCTGTTTTGCTTTTCATAGCATGGCCCATAACACTGAGATCTCTCTATTCTGTTAGATGCTTCTCTTCTTCAGTTGACCAGGTAACTAGTTTGATTCCTGAATCGGAACTCACGGCCTCTGGTTTTCATAGCGCTTCCCTGGGGCCATGGCTCAGGGTACTTGGGTCCGCACCTTACCTCATCTTTTCTTAGGATTTCTCTTGTTGGGATGAGAATTTTGCCTCCATGTTTGAAATTATAACACCTCTCAACTATCATATTGTCAAACTGGCAGATAGAGATTGGTTTTATGTTTTTAGCTTTTGTAGAGTCCCCTAATCACTGGAGATGCTTCCCTGAGGAGCCCCTGCCAGGTGGAATTAATTCATCTGCTCAACATTGTCACCTAGAGGCTTAGTAAAGGGTAGATGGTGATCTGAATGCTGAGCTGATTTCAATGTGAGTGTGGCACATCTGTCCCTGTCAGAAGCAAACCACTCAGAGATGTTCTTCTGGAAGACTCATCTCACCTTGATCCCAAACACACAACCCCAGTGCTGCTTTTTAACTTCTTAAATAGTTTCCCCAAACATCCAGTGGCTGAAGGATGCTAACTAGATGAAGCACAGAGGAGAAGGCAGTACAGTCAATTAGAACTCTGCTTATGCGTTGTTTCTGTTGCTTCAACTCTCCAAAAGTCTTCTCACCCAGTTTATAAGCAAGGAAGCAAGAACTCAAAGGACCGATACCACTTTGCTAAACACACCACCAGAGAATGCGCTGGAAATCTCTGGTGGGCTGAGAATTTCTGCTCAGCACCGACTGTCCTGCATGTGGAAAGAGGATGGTGGGTGGTGGTGAATAGTAAAGTCAGCCAACCAGCTGTCTAGCCACTGACAAGCCCAATCGAGGTACCAGAACCCAAGAAGATAAATAGAAGAGAAGAGCTGCTTCAGCTCCTGCTCATGGTTATAACCCTATCAGAGGACTTGACACTGTCTGAGCTGTGTAAGTGCATTTACACATAAGTAGGAAGATGTATCTACCAAAAGTGTAGAATTTATGTAATGTGCAGAAACTGAAAAGAACACAAGTGTTTGGTAATAATGGAATGATTGAATTCTGGCAGATCTATAACTTCATGCTATCCAGAAAGGTAAGCTTATATATGTTGAGCTAAAAATAAAGATCTCTAAGATACATGGAGTGAAAAGGACTCAAGCAATGGAAACACAAGAAGAATGATTGTTTTTATGTCAACAATAGATTTTAAAACCTGTGTTTCAGAGAATTCAGACACAGAAAATCATTGTTCTGAATCTGGAAGGGAGAATAGGGAGGTGATTGATATCTGAGCTGGGACTTGAAGATGGTGAATCATGATGGTTAAGGTTTGCTGAAGGCCACCTCACTAACAGGGAGTTGATCCAAGACCGGAACTTAGTTCTCCTTGACTCTAGACTTGATGTTCAACTCCTGGGCAGTAGCGATGGCTTAGGTGCTGAAATGCTTGCTGTGCATGCACGGCAACACAATTTGAGTCTCAGAACCCACAGAAAATAACAGCAGCAGCAAACAAAAATACCAGGGGATCTGAGATTAAGAACACTTGCTGCTCTTCTAGAGGACCCAAGTTCAATTCACAATACCCATGTCAGATGGCTCTCATAACTGCCTATAGTTCCAGTTCCAGGGAGATCCAACACCTCTAGTCGACTAGGGTACCAGTATTCACATGCAAATATCTACATACAGACATGTACTCATATATATCACTTCAAATAAAATATATTTTTAAAAGGGCAAGCATGGTGGCACATATTTATAGTCTCAGTACTGGGAAAGCAGACACATGGATCCCTTGGGCTTACTGGCCAGCTAGCCTAACTGAATCTACAAACTCCAGGTTCAATAAGAGAGACTCTGTCTCAAAAAACAAGGTAGATAATGACCGAGGAAGATACAGTAAGCTAACTGCTGGCCTCCTTGTACATGGATATGCATGCCTGCACACACACCCTCACAGGCACACAGTCACCCCCCACACACACACAAACACACAATTTTTACAATGCAAGTTATAAAGAATGGATATGCATGAGAACTATAACTCACATGCAATGTAGATACAGAATATGTGTGTGCACTTATTAAGTACTGACTACACTTTAGGGCCTCTGCCAGAAGGAGTGAACTATCTAGATGAATCAGGGTATTGGGTTTCATCAGATGGTATCTTATAGGAGAAAAAGTACACTTATAAGTCTTTCTATCTAGGTCCTAAAGAGAAACTATAAGGAAATAAAAAAGAACCAATGGGCTAAGAAGAGACAAAAATATCTCTAGTTTAAGGACTAGAAGAGGTACTACATAAAAATACAGTCAGCTACAAACAAATGAACTGGCAAGTTATTTGCACTGTAGGCTTTTGTTTCGTGAAAAGAAGGCTGAAGCCGGCTTTCCCTAAGATGGTGGGCATCTCGATAGTATCATTAAAGATATAGGCCTGGTCTGCCCATGGGATGCCCAGATATATGACTCTACTCCATTTCCTGGTGTGTCTTGAACCATATGCCTGGGAGAGATAGGTATTTGAATTGCTGGAGCTAAGAAACTGTACAACCATTCCTGGTAGTTGGGCCTGATGCAATCCAGAGAGGGGCTGAACAGAATGAGAAGCAAAGGGAGGTTGTGTCTGTCCTCTGCCCAATTGCTTGAGCTGAGATGTTGGTCTCCTGTGCTGAACCCTCCGAGTTCTTATCTGCACGTATGGCTGGAATCTATGCCGTCAGCCCTTTAGCTCTCAGGCCTTCCAGCACTACCCACTTTCAGGGTCTCCAGCTTCTCACGAACCAGTAGCAATTCCTAGTATTTCGTTTTTCTGGAAAACCCTGACGAAAACAAATCCTTTTCATCCTCTCCAGTGATGTTTGTTTTTAAGCCTATGAGTTTTGCCCCATAATCTAATATGGCAGCTATAGCTTCAGGCACCTTAAGCAGGATGCAGCTACAACATAAAGGAGCTTTACTGAAGGTCAGTCTCATAACTCTGAAAATGTTTTTTTCCCTACTTTCCTCCTCCAGAAACTTGTTTTTATATATTGCTTTGGCTTTTCCCAGTCCTGGCGACTGGACCAAGCTTGATTCACTAGGCAAGCATTCTACCTCAGCTTTTCAGCCCTCTTCTTAGGTCTTTTTTAGTTAAAACTTGTAAATTCTGCCCCTCCCCCAGTTCCTCATCTGAGGATACTGGGAGTAAAGTGTGATCCTGGTTCCTCAGTCCCCTGACTCTGTCAGGGGACAGTGGCTGGAGGGAGAGAGCTCTGACAGTGTACATGGAAGAAGCCATATTGGGTTGGCCTTAAAGAATGATGACCAGGACATATATTGGCTCGTCTACCCAATATCCTTTTCCTAAGAATTACTCCTATCCAGCTCCAAGCGAAAGCTGCCAAAAGCATACAATGTGCTCCTGTTCTCTGGGGATCAGCTGCAATGGATCTGGATATATATTGCCAAATTGCCCTCTTCTGTTTGTTCCTCTCTAGGGAGGTTGCTAGCTTTCTTCCTTTTATTGATACTAATTGTGTAAGCATCTTGCTCCTGCTTGGCTGCGAATCGCTGTTTATTAATTCTCTGTGCTCAGCTTCCTGTATTAGTCAGGATCCCAGTGATTTCATTATGAAGAATTTAACATAAGGTATTGGTAATCACATTTGAAAACACTAGGAAGACAGAAGGGGCTGAAAGACTGGAGGGAATGTGTACAGGGAGCAGCAACACCCAAGGGGTGAGGGAGCACAGAGGTTGGGATTATTAAACCTTAGTAGATTGAGGAGCTGGGGGTGGAGTTTATTTGATAGAACACTTACCTGGCATGCCAAGAAGGCTTGAGTTCAATCCCCAGCACAGTGTAGGTGTGGGAAAACATGCATATAATCTTAGGACTTGGTGAAGACTGGAGGCAGAAGGGCTTCCTCAGCCACATAGCAAGTTAGAGGACAGCCTGGGAGACATGAAACCCTGTGTCATCAGTAACAGCAACAACATCTTGACCTTTAGAAAAGAAGAATGAAGGAGGGCTGAGGGAAGGGCCCATAGAAGTCAGTGTTTTCAGGAGGAGATGCCCGTGGATGCCGCCATCTCAGAGTGTGAAGTGTTCTTGGTTCTAGAAATAGAACAAACTATAATCTCTACCCAGCTGGTGCTACCTGAAGCAGGAAGTGAGAAACATTGACAGCAGCAGGAAGCAGAACTGAGGGGAAGGATCCGGTCCCTCCTCACACCCAACTGGTCAGGGGCATCTAGGGCTCCTTATCAGTGATCTTCAGAGAGCTGCAGTCAAAACCAAAGTGAGATTTGCAGAGTCTCTGCCCCACCATCACACAACAGGACAGGACAGGTTGGTAGCCGAGAGACCATGAAACGACATCTGGCACACCCCTTTTTATTACTGTTGCCTCAGGATGACCATGATCTCTGACAGAACAACTTCTAGGAAAGAAGACTAATTTCATCTCACAGTTTCAGAGGGTTTACCCGCATGCCTACCTCTGTGCTCTTTGGCAGAGCATGGTGAAAGGGAGAGAGTGCAAACAAGGTTGTTTCTCACTTCTTGACAGATAAGAAAGAGAGATGGAGACAGGAAGGGGCCAAGGAAATAATGTCCTTAAGGACCTATTCTCACCAATCTACTTCCTCTCCATCCCCAAAGATTTCCCAGTCCCCATATCCTATCTCCAAAGATTGCCAGGACCTCCCAAACTAATGGTTACCCACTGGGAAAACACCTGACCCAGGAGGGGGGCATTTCTCAAATCACAACACTGTTATGTTAGTGGATGGGTTGGGGATAGAGGATAAACAAGATCTTTGTCCTAATGAGACTTGCATTCCAGTGAGGGATGGTCCATAATAGAATCATCTCAGGAAGTGCTAAGTGAAATTGGAGATAGAGGGAAAAGCTTAGCTTAATGGGGTGAAAATGACCAAAAACATTGACGTGGTATGTATCTGCTAACAAACTGGTACAAGATCAAAATTAACTACTGAGAAGTGCGATAGCATCAACAAATCTTGATTGTATATGTGAAGCCAGACTCAAAAGGCTGGCCCCTGAATGATTCTGTCATGACTATATTCTGGAAAATGCAAACCTAGAGGGATATACTTGGGCTCCTCGTATCAAGGGTTGAAACTGTTGGGGAGTGGTTGACAAAGAACCCCAAAGGAAGTTTGTGCAGGTGCAAGTAAGCATTCTAGACCTTAGATTTGATGCTTATAACACTCTATTCATTTGAAATTCATGCAACTAACCCCTTAAAAAAATGAACTTTACTGTACAATGCAGTACACCTAAGGCCTTTCTGAGGAGGCAGCATTTGAGGTAAGATATAAAGTGACAAGACACAGCCAGCCAAGGACCACTCTACAGCAGGGTATTCAAAGAGAAAGAAAAATGGCCTGTATATGAGATATTTAGAGGACAGGAGGGAGGACTTGGAAGAGAGGCCTGTGGGCTCTGCTCTGAGCAGAACTGTCATGGCTGCTACCCTGGACTCTACCATGTGGCTTCTACCTGACTGTCTTAGGCTGGGGGATCAGGGCTGCTGGAATTTCCCTGCAGAGGAGGCACATTCCCACGAATCCATCAGCTGACCACTATCCCCAGCATCAAGCAGGCACACATTTTGGTGATCAAAATGACACTGAATACAATCTCCCTGGGAGATATGTCTTAGAAGATAAATTCTTCCCCCACTGTCACCCCAGAGGTATTACTGATGATCATTGGTAAGTTATTTCTCCACCAGTAAAGTGAGCCAATTCAAGCAAGATTCAAGTATATATAAAGACAGGTTTATTGGGAAACCAATCTCGGGCAAGTTCAATGGTTCCAAGGAATGAGGGCAGGGAAGTCACCATGCATGGGGTGGGAGACAGAGGGAAGAGGGAAGAGAAAGAGAAAAGGAGGGAGAGAAAGGGAGGAGGGACCAAAATGTCAGGGAAGAGCCTCTAGCCAATGGGAAGCCTGGCCCCTGGGCTAGCAAGTTCAGGGTTGAAGACAGGGTATGTGCCACGGGGATGCTGGGAGAACCTGGAGGCCAGGCCCAATTTGGTATGTGAAATATGCACCTCAATATTTGCCCAGGGTCTGAAACCCAATAACAATTTCTCAAACTGTATGTTATATCCCATGAAAATAAGTTTTAGGAAACATGGCTGAACTTTTTTTTTTTCGTTTTTGTTTGTTTGTTTGTTTGTTTTTGTTTTTGTTTTTTGTTTTTGTTTTCTTTTCTTTTCTTTTTTTTTTTTGAGACAGGGTTTCTCTGCATAGCCTTGGCTGTCCTGGAACTCACTCTGTAGAGGAGGCTGGCCTCGAAATCAGAAATCTGCCTGCCCCTGCCTCCCAAGTGCTGGGATTAAAGGCGTGTGCCACCACTGCCTGGCGGCTGAACTTATTTTAAGAAAACTTTCTAAATGTAAATCTAAGTTTATGAAATAGGCAAAACTGAGATATTTACTTATTTGAGAAGAGGATTTTTAGAAGATTTACTCATCTACACTTCAGGTGTGTGGAGGTTTTGCTGCATGCTTGTCTACTTACCACATATGTACACTGTTCACACAAGCCACAAGAGGGCATCAGATCCTCTGGAATTGAGTTACAGATTGTTGTGAGCCCCTTTGTGGGTGCTGGGAACTGAACCTGGCTCCTGAAAAAGAGTGGCCAGTGCTCTTAACCACTGAGTATTCTCCCCATCCTCTGACAGAAGGATTTTTATGTTTAAATTCAAAACAAATTTTACCCAGGAATTTACGTTATAAGTACTGAAATACATTTAAGCTTCATTTAGTTGGTTGGTTTTAAAACAGGCTCTCATGTAACCCAAGCTGGCTTCAAACTCTGTGTAGCTTTGGTTGACCTTAAATCTCTGATCCTCCTTCCTGAGTGCTAGAAGTGTATTCATCTACCCCCATACTAAGTTGAATGCAGGGCAGGGGACTGAAACTGAGCCTTGTCTGGGTAGGCAAGCACCATACAGACTGAACTCATGCTGGGCATGCACTGTACCAACTAAGCCACATCTTTATCCAAATCTTGAAACACATTTAAAATGTCATCTGACTCTCCTGAGAACTTTCCTTTTGCCTTCAGTCTTCACACTGACCTAGTGAAGCATGTTGTCTCCTGGAAACCTTGCCCCATTTTGCATAGTGAGCTGTAGAATGAGGAAGAATTTCAGGTTGTCTGGAAGCAAAATCCAATGTTGACGGGACTCGAAAGGGTGGTTTAACTCTTTCCCTGACCCTGTCCATTCCTTTTTCCTTTATATTCTTCATTTAAACTGGTATCGCATTCTTGGCTCCTGAGCAACAGGGCGGAAAGCAGAGGTGAGCCTATGGTTTTGAGGGCAGAGGAAAGGGTAGGGGCGGAGACTGCGCTTAGAGCAGCAGGGAAGATAGCCTCATGGGGGGCCTGATGGATCTGAGGGACCAAGGACCAGGGATCATCTTCCCAGAAGTACCCAAAGGAGATGGTAGCATCCCAGAGGAGAGTAGCAGTGCCTGGAAACATCTCTGACAGTGCAGCCATGAAGTCCTCTGCAGCTGGTGACAACAGTGAAGTGAACATGGTCTTGTGACCATGGGTGTGTGACCTTGAATGGTGGCACGTTGTATTTTTGAGCCTTTAGTTTTTTTAGAACAGGTAAGAGAGTGCACATGTCCACAGATACTGTGAATTGTTAGGCATGTATTTCCTAGAGAATGCCAAGCCCAAGGGTACAAGGAGGCAGCTAAGTCTACCCTACCCCCACTTATCACCTCTGCAACCTGAGATGTACCTGAGTCTCTCTTTTCCGGATTCACATGTTGAAGTTATGTGGGCTGCTCTGACCCTCACTGCACACAGTAGTCCATTTATCAGTCTCTCTGGAAAAAAAGAAAACAGCCTGTTATTCCTTTTAATTCCAAAGTTACATGTGCACATATGTACACACAGACACACCCCCACACCCCCCACACACACACAGACACCCACCCACACCCACACACACACAGACACCCCCACACACCCACACACCCCCCCCCACACACACACACACCCACACACACACACTCATACCCTGACTTCATTCCAGTAATGTTAGTCCATACCATGTACAACTTCAAAGCACCACCTAAAATATCTGCAAAATAAGATTGTTTCATTTGCCTAACCTAATTAATTTATACGACCAATGGTCAAGGAGCTTTATGAAAACATGGAGAATTAAGACGAACCCACTCTCCATGAGCCATTAGCATGACTTGGGGGAAGCTGACCCTGTGGGGAACTTCAGGTCCAGATAGTTCTGGAGGAGAAGGCCTTTCCTTTAGTTTTGAGGAAACCATGCTGCCTCGAGCTGACTGGGCTTAAGAGTGCTGCTGGGTCCTTTCAGGAAGCTTACCCCTCAGTGCAGCGATGCTGCTGCAGAGCTCATCCAGCTAAGCTGTCTCAAAAGTCCTGCATGACTGAATCCTTGGAGCCTTGGGGAAAGGCAGGCAAACGGATATCCTGGATCATTGTCTTGTCCGGCTTACAGGGAAGGCAGACAAGTTTCAATAACGTCTTTGTCACCAAATCAAGTAGGCACTCTGACCTGCCATTTTAATGAAAATGAGCCACCTGCACCGTATTAGGTGGAAGGCTCTCAGAGACCCCAAGTCCCCAGGATCCCTTTACAAAAGTCTAAGATCTTCAAGAAAGGCCCTTTATCTGCAATGCACATGGCCCTACTCAGGCCAGCCCACCTCCAGCTAGCACTGGGTAAAGGGACAGGCCAAGCCAGCTGGCCTGATGCTGAACCCTGCTGTGGCTGCCCAGGTCACCTGCATGTCCACCTGTGTCCCAGTCCCCACCCACTCTGGAGGGGGAAGCTGTAGGAGCACTCGAGGTTATTTTCCCTGTTTTCTGGCAGAAGCTACAACAGGCAGCTGAATTAAAGTCATTATTGTAATTGAATTTCTTCAAACTCAGAACTATTTTCTTTCCAAATATATCAGGGGCCAGGAAACAGTCAGAGAATTAGAGACACCATTCCAAAACTCAGAAAGGTTAGAAAAGGGGAGAACTCATGCTGAAAGCTACCACTAAAAGCACAGTTCAAAATGACTGCATAGTTTTAATGTCCTGTACACTAACGCACATAGTATATGTTATTAGTTAGCTGGATGGTAGTCCATGAATCTGCAATATAGTTACAAAGTACATTATATATGCTATATGTATATATGCACATGTGTTTAAAATACTCAGAAATAAGGTTGATAAAGTTAAAAATGTAGAAGCCCATTCTGAAATCAGAAATTTTTTTAGAGAAGAGGAAATAGTAGATAAAAATAATTATCACTTTTAAATTGTTGTTTATTGGTAGAACATATTTAACATATAGTTAGATATTATATCATATAATTTCTGTCTTATAAATATAACCACATATTATTATTGTTGTTGTTGAAAATATTTATTAGTTACTTACCACCATTGTGCTAAATAACTCAAAAAATTAAATCAGTTAATTTTAACAATACTCATGATACAGATACTATAAGGCTATTTATGTATTTACTTATTTCTTAGTTATTTACAGACAGGGTTCTTGAAATCCAGGCTGTCTCAAATTTACCAAATAGCCATTAAGGCTATTTCTGTTATGAAAGATAATGTGGCAAGGGGGCACCTGTCAGACCTATGCCAAGATATTCCCTCAAGTAATTATGCCATGCAACAGCTCTGGTATAAAGGGGTTTATTTGAGGGAAAGGAGGGGACTGAGGGAGGGCCTGGAGAAGAGGTTGAAGCTGATGAGTAGAAATGTAGACAGGCAGAGCCATGAGGACAGAGAAAGGTGGTGAAAGACAGAGAAGGGCAGAAAGGAGTAGGGGGAGTCCAGCCACTAATCACTTGATAGACATGCGACTGTCCCTGTGCAGGCTGTTGTGAATGATGTTGCTGCAGTTCTTCATGTGCAGTTTTATAAGGATGTATACTTTTGCTTGAGATACTTCTTAGCCCGTTTTGCAAATGAAGAACCGAGGTAGGAGATAGAAAACGACGTGACGACGTGTCCAAGGTCACGTGGCCAGTTAACGCTCTGAGACTCAACTCATTTCTGTCTTCTCCTTGTAACGCCCACACCATTGCCCTCAAGTTTACCACTGTGAAGGAAGGCAGCAGCTCCTGAGCCTCCTGGGTCTCTGGAGAGCCACTGAGAAGAATCCCAGCAGGGAAGGTTTCTGTTGGAGCTGATGATGAACTTTCTCCCATTACGGGTGGCGACTGAAGCCTGGACAGGACTGCTGAGGCGGGGTGGAGTCCTCTTAGGGGATGAAGGAACCTCTGTGGGGCCTTTAAGACACACAGGGCTCCTGCCCTCCGGGGAATGGGGTTTGGCTCATGGCTGTCAAATAGCAGACCTCCTTCTGCATCTGGTCTCCAAATGGGATGAGAGGGGCCAAGCTGAGATTTGGACCTCCCTCACCCCATCTCATCCCTAGCCCCACCCCAGCCACTCCATTCTGTTTCCAGGGCCCTGCCTCACCCAAAAGGACCTCCCAGGCCCCCCTCCCAGTTCATCCTAGGCCCTTCCCTTCCCCGCCTGTCCTGGAGTTCCCAGTGGGGCAGCTGAAGAGGCAGCTTAGCTGGCAAAGGTTGAGCTGAACCAGTGTTGGGTGGGGAGAACCGTGATAGAGGTTAGGGAGGGAGGGAGAAGGATCATCAGAGGAGCCCACATGGAATATTCAGAGCAGGGCAGGGCAGGGCTGGGAAGTGGGGCCCACATCCTCTTAAAAGAAATGCTCATTAGAACATAGGGCTAAGGAGTCCTCCAGGCCAGCCCAGCAAGACTTAGCAATGCCATTGGCACACTGCTACAGAGTACACTTGTTGTGGCTTTCTTATAATTCCTACCAGAGAGTAAACGGGGAGATCTAAGATTAGCATTGTTCCAGCTAGAAGCAAGTAAGACCCACTGGCTCTGGGAGAAGTAAGACCAGGAACAAAAAAGTTCCAAATTTATGTTAACTATTCTGTCTTTCTGAAAACCTAAAGATTAAGCCAAATGGTGTTCTCATCTCCACACAGTGACAAGGGGTCAGGATGGGTGGTCCCTCCAGGCATCCCGTTTACAACCTTTGCTGAAGGGAGCAAGAAATTGCTGTGAGTTTTGCTTATAAGCCCCCTTTCATTTAAAAATTGTCGAGCCATGTGTTTACAAATCACGGCTGTGCCTTTCTGGATAGCCTACTACGGACAATATAAAGCCTATACCAGGAACAGTTTAGCAGAATGGGATTGGAAGTAAACACAAATCAGCCTAGAAACTGGCTCAGAGGGCAAAGCCCTTGGTGCGCAAACAGGAAGCCTGGAATTCCGCGCCCCAGAACCTACCTGGGCAGGGCTGGCAGCACCCTCATTTCCTAGCACCTGTGAAGCAGAGATGGGGGATCTCTGTGGCAAGCTTGCTAAACTGTGAGCCCCAAGTTCAGTGAGGGGCCTTGCTTCCTGTTAAAGAGTAACTGAGGAAAATGGATGGCATCAACATCAGGCCTCCACATGCATGTGCGCACACACACACGGACACACACACACATATATATATGTATACATATATATATATATATATATATATATGCATACATATCACACACATCACACATATATACACATATATGCATACATATCACACACATATATATATAAGCACATCACACAAACACACACACATATATGTATGTATATATATATATATAAGCACATCACACAAACACACACATGCACACGCACACACACACCACATATACATGCAAAAAATAAAACTCCAAATCACTCTTTCCACTCTCTCTGTACTCCCTGGACCCACTGACAGTCCTTCCCACAGACCTGGCCACTAAGAGCTCTTTCTCATTGTGGAGCCTAGACTGGCCATAAATGTGTGATTCCCCTGTCTCTTCCTCCTTAAGTGCTGTGTCTTCCATGAAGTCATTGGTGGGTAAGTTCAGAAGTCTAGCATTCTTACTAAAGAAAGACAGCTCACAGAGCCATGGTCCCTGACCCTGACCTGGCCCCTGACCCTGGGCTGTAGCTCATGTGAGTTCATCAGTATTTACAGCAAAATTGTGAATTAAGGGCTGGTTTCCTTTTAACTTATCCTCTCTCTCTCTCTCTCTCTCTCTCTCTCTCTCTCTCTCTCTCTCTCTCTCTCTTTCTCTCTCTCTCCCTTTCTTTCTTTCTTTCTTTCTTTCTTTCTTTCTTTCTTTCTTTCTTGCTTTCTTTCTCTCTTTCTTTCTCTCTTTCTTTTGCTGCACATGGTAGCTCAAACACAGTCATCTGGATCCAGGCTATTCCGGTAATAATAATTTAGTTAAATGACAGTGTAAAAAGAGAGAAAAGCTGGTTCACAACTTTTCTCCCCAAATATAGTAAAATTCTCACCAGAGCCAGAAAGGACAGGGAGAAATTTATACCTTTTAAACTATGGGAATCTTCAAACCTTGAAGCAACCACACTATTATAGTCATCCCAGGGAGTAATGCCATCGCAAATAATAAGTGCTTGTGAAGTGGCCCGAGATAGCTGGCTGGAAGGACACACAGGAAGGTTAGAGAGCATTAGTTATTATGCCAGCTTCGAAGTTTGGAAGTTTCAACCTCATCCCCTACCAAATTTCAAAGCATTATGACTGACAGTTCTGGAGTTTCCATCTCTTAAAATCCAGTAATAGAGCTAAGAGAAGCAATGGCTAGACAGAGGAGTGTGCCACAGTCACACACATACACACATACATTCACATATACACACACACACACATGTATGCATGTATGTACATGTATCCTCTAACGCATACAGTATTGTATGTACATATATATATGCATTCACTAACACATACATTAACACACAGACACAAATTTATAGACACTATCATGCACACACATTTAAACACTCATATACACAGACATATATACTCACCCACGTACATACACAATGATACACACACATACTCATATACACAACACTCAAAATATTAACATTCACATGTATCCATGTACATACTCATACAGACACATACTTTCACACACATACATGCACACTTACACATGCACACATACTGATACACATTCATTCAGACATGTGTGTACACATACACAACACACAGACACATGCACACGCCCTTCCACTCGCACCATGCACACACTGTACCCAGAGCATTTCAAATGCAGTCTTATGTGCCCATGGAAGGCCTAAGGAGTCACCTTCATTTCTCAGTATTCCTGCTGCTGCCTGCCAACATTAGGACTTTGGATACTTTGAATTCTAGTTGCTGTGACAAAACCTATGAGAGGAAGATCTTATTTTAACTCCCACTCCACCATGATGGGGAAGTCACTGTGGTGGGAGCACAAGGTCGATGGTCCCATGGCATCCACGGTCAGGGAACAGAGAGAGACGAGTGCTGTGCTTGGCTCCCCATCTCTTCCATTCAGTCCAGGACCCCAGCCCACGGAACGGTGCCCCCCATGTCACAGTGGGTCATCCTACTTTGGCTTAGACCTCTGGAAACGCCCTCACAGACACTCCTCGAGGTATCCTTTCCTGGTGATTCGACAGTCAGTCAAGGGCGAGAACATTTTGAGTCCTATCTCTCAGCCCCTCGCTGTACAGACAGGTCAGGTGATGCTGCGTCTTTGGAACACAAGCTTTCAACTGTGTCCTGGAACCACGACAGCACCTCTCTCCCGGAGTTGAGAGAATGCTAGGCACCGTATTTTCCCACAAGAAGGAGACTTGTGATGGTTCAACCTAGGATTTCTAACTTTATGCTGATGTAAAAACAACAAATACTCGGTAGGGAAAAAGAAATACTTTCAATTTTGAATGTGGACCTTTTCCTGAGCTAGCTCCCCATGAAATGAGGCCCTTCTGACAGGGGGCAGGTGCAGTAGCTGGCCCTCTACAATAGGTGGTGTTGCTGGATGACTTCGCCCAATAGCATAGATACGGTAAATTAAATTTTTCTTACATCTGTTTGAGTTAGCGTGGCTTTATCAGGAGTGGCCCCAATCACAAGTTCAGGAGCAGGTGGACATGCTCAGCCATTGTGCTAGATGCAGGCTGTTTGTGCTGCTCTTCTGTCTCATACAGAAACCCAGTGGTCCACCTTCGAAATTTTGAGTCTGCTATTCTTTTCAGAGCATCTCTGACCCACATTTCCCTCATGTAAGCCAGGGTTTGGAAAGCTCTTCTCCAGAAGGAACAGACAGCAAATAGCTTCAGCTCTGCAGGGTGGACAGTCTCTTTTGCAATGATTTACCTCTGCCTTCGTTGCTCAGAGGCAGCCATAGCCAGGAAGCCAACAGTGGCTGCATTCCAAGGAAATTTGTTTTACAAAAATAGGCAGTGGTGGGATTTGGCCCTCAGGCTAAAGCTTACTGCCCCCCAACTTAGGCTCTGTCCCTGTCCCTCCCAACGTGTGCAGAAAGGAGGTGGGAGGCCACGTGAGGGAAGCAAGTGTTCAGCACATGTTCTTCAGAAGGAAAAAGGGAAATGAGCCTGGCTCATGTGGGCTTAAAAGGAAACGAAAGAGACTGGGCCCTCTCTCCCCACAAAGAGTTGTTCAGACTATCTCTGCAGAACAGAGCTGTCTCAAAGTGCAAAGAGCAATCTGTTAGGTAGGGGAGAAGGGAGAGGACTGGGTGTTCTCTGTGCATCGGATGCCTGCAAGAGGGCTCTGCATACATGGCTCCTCCATCTTACCACATGGTGATGTAACCCCCACTGTTCATAATCCCGGGCAGCTGGAGGAGAAGGCCTCACATGTCTACATCAGCAAGAGCTTTGAAATCATTCCAGAACCATCCACTCAAAATATTCTTGGTTTTACCATGTGGTGAAGGCGCTGAACATTCCCAAACGGCTGCTGAAACTTTCGAGAACGGGACATGTGAGAAGGCTACTTCTTAGTGGTTTTGTGCCCTTCCCTAGCCACTTTGTGCATTTGACATCCCTCCTACATCTTCTCGGGAAAAGCATCTTCTCAAAGCCTTGGTTTCCCCTAGTGGCGACCTTCCATACCCATTTAGCCTCCACCTTTCTCTGGGGGAGTGAAACTCAACTCTTCCTCTATCCCAGCAAGCTCTTGAGTAGACGATGAAACACAGCCACAGTATGAACTGGACAGCTCCTCTCTAGGGCCTGCACTACCCTTGCTGTCTGTCCCATCTTCTCTGCCTCTGAAGCCACAAAGCGCCTGAACCCTAAGTGTGGTTCCCAAAATGGGGCTTTTAGGGTTTGAGAAGTTATCGATGTGACTCGAGGATTCGTGGGATGAAATCTACATGCCACCTTTGGTCACCTTTTCTCTATTCACAGCCAACCCTGGAAAACTGACATAACTCAGGTTTGGGGTGTCACTGTCCTCGCCTTCCAAACTGTGTCCCTATGCTGGGAGGCTGGGCGTGGGCCCTGGATGGCCGACTTCATTGTATCTGAGAGTGTTTCCCTTTGATTCTTGGAAGGCCCCTGTAGTACCAAGGTGTCAACAGAGCGAGCACTCTCCCTTGGGTACTGATGTTTATTTTTCTAATTCCTGGAGGAAATAGATGCTTGAAGGAAAAACTGTTGACTCCCTAGCAGCATGAATTCTGGGTTATTTGATGCAGACTCAAAAAAAAAAAACTAACCAAGAATTTGTGAACGACTTCCTGTCTGCCTTCTGAGCTACCCTAATCCTCCAGATGATAACTATAGTAATAATAATGCTTCCTTAACCAAACTCCTCAGATTCCAGGATGCATTAGAGTTATACAGAATACATCTGGGGAAAGACCGTGAGGTCTGAAGGCCTTCTCTGTCCCACTAGGGCTGAGGAAGTACTGGGGGCCTCTCGCTGTGACACACACAGCGTCCACCCACTTTCCAGGCTAGCATATGGGGTGAGAATGCAGGTTTCCTATCATGGGTCCATCCGTTAACACAGCACTGAGTCTCCTCTCTGCTCTATCCCTCACATCCTGTAATCCTTTAATCCTAACAGATGAAGTAATATGATGTCAAACAACTCATTATTTTTCTATTTTTCTGTCTTCCTGGGCCCTCTCAACGAAGAAAGTCACTTTGAAATGACCAGTCTGCCTTTTGTTTTCATTTCTTAGTCCAGTCTTAGTTTGTCTATGAAACTATCCTTCTACTTAGCCCATCAGAACGCTTCCATTTCACAGAAAACGGATTGCTCAATTCTAAAATCAGCAATAAAGCCTACTGAAGCGTGTCACACTGAATCATCATCAGATGGTCTTTGGACACCATTAACCTCCTTCAAGGTTTGGGAAGTTTGGGGGACATCAAATGACAAGCTCACAGTGGCAAAAGTACTGGGCCATGGAGTCTAGAGTCCAGTGAAACCCTCGGGGCTCCATATTGAGCATGCTCAGTACTGTATAAGCGAATGAAGCCCCTCTCAGCAGCCAGGGCATGAATGGTATAGTGGGGAAAGAAAAAAAAACATAAAAACAAAAAACCTACCCCACCTGATGGGTTCTTGCATCTGGAGGAGCCTTTAGAGCAATCACCGGAACAGCCAGAGCATGAACAGCAGCAAAGAGCTTGGCTTGTCAGGCGAGGGTAAGGTGATTAATTGGTGAGTGGAATGGAGCCAAGAGCAGAGAAGTCACACCAGGCCTCCATCCATTTGTCCATGCCCTGAGGTCAGAGATGGAACAAATGAATCTTTTCTGGCGGTAGAGAGAGTGGAATGCAGTCATGGGGGGGAGTTGTGTAAGGAATTCACAGGTGTTTTCTCCTTCTGCTTCCTCCTCCCCTGGGGAGCTCTGGGTGTGCTGTGAGCAGTGGAGAGCAGGGCAGTGGGCTGGGCTGGGCTCTGCAATCTTTCACCCACCCTCCCCCACCCCAGCGCTGTCTTCTTGTGAGTTACAGAAGGTTTCGATTGAAATAGCAGAAGCCATAGTCACAGAGAGACTTCACTTAACTTCAACAGGCGACTGTGAAAGGAGCCTTAGCTTTTGGAAGTGTCCAGTCTCTGGGGTCACAGCAATGTGGGCAGAAGCAGACATCTCTGCTCTCCTTCAAGGGACCCAGTCTTGGTTACTCTGTAGATGTAGAAGAGTCAGCCAACTCCCCCTCACTTCTGAGGAAAAGAAAAGTGTCAGAGATTGGACCGGCTGATTCCTTCTCACTGAGATGCCCTCAGGATTGGTAGTTGACGCTCCAAGGCACTGTGGGAGAAGGACAACTGCCATGCATGTGGTCATTTCTCATCACTATTTATCCTAATCCTGAAGTGATAGGACTTTTTCTATAAAAAAAAAAGATTATTATGTATGTGTGTGCATGATGGGGTGTGTGCAAGTGTTAGTGAGAATGTAGTAGAGATCAGGGAACAACATTGTGAAGTCTCTTCTCTCGTTCTACTGATATGTGGGTTCTGGACCAAACTCGGGTCTCTGGGCTCATGTAGCAGATACCTTTAGCCACTAGCCATCATCTTTCCAGCCTTGGGAAACAAATTTTTAAAGCCAGTTTTAAGAGTAGAAAAGATGACCCAAACATTAAGAGCATTTAACTGCTCTTGTAGATGACACTGGTTGGGATTGCAGCACCTAAACCAGGAGGCTTACAACAGCAGACCGGCCTGTAATCCTGGCACATGGCAGATAGATGTAGGAGGATCAGGAGATCAAAGTCATCTTTGGCTCCATGGAGATTTGAAGCCAGCCTACTCTATGTGAGATGTTGCTTCAAACAAAAATCTAGGACCAAACTGACTCCCTCCCTCCCTCCCTTTCTCCCTCCTCTTCACAGGGTTTCCACTACAGCTTCTATCCTGTAAACTGCTGCTGTTGTAGACTCAACAGGGGGGCATAATCTCTAACCCGGGAGTTCTTACCTGCTGCAGATTATATCTTCTCTGGATTCACCAGTTTCCCCAGACCTCTAAGGGACCAGGACTAGGCTGAAGTTTTTAGATTCTTAGGAAAAATGATGCGAACAGCTTCTTTACAAAACTCAGTCACCACTCACTATAATTTACCTTGTCTTTATGTCAGAGACCCTTCCTTCCTGGTAGAGAATGGACCAAACTAAAGTGGCTGGCTCAAGACAGAGCATGCCTTCTGCTGCATTAGATAACAAGAATGAGATGCTCTGGGACTTAACTGCAGCAGGTACTAAAGGAATCATTTAGGAGGCAACTCATGGACTCTGTGGATCAGCCCTGTATGGAAACTGAAGTATGGAGTAGCCACAGAATTTGCTAGCTCATGGCCAGAGTATTAGGAAACAGAGTAGCATGAATACTATAGCCTGAGCTATCTAACCCTCAGAGGCCCAATCATGGCTGAATATATCTTCTAAAGATGGCTGCACCAATTTATAACTCATCAGACATGATTTCTTATGACATAAAGTGATACTATACCAATCAAGAGTGAGGTGGCGGGTGGAAATCTATGTTCCTTCTTCTGAAAACTTAAAAGCATCTTAACCAAGAAAATGTAATAGAAATGACACTTTTACTCCCAAGGACAGGTATGTGCGTGTGCGTGCATGTGTGTGTGTGTGTGTGTGTGTGTGAGAGAGAGAGAGAGAGAGAGAGAGCATGTGTGTGTGAGCATGTGTGTGTGAGCATGTGTGTGTGTGAGTGTGTGTGTGTGAGTGTGTGTGTGAGCATGTGTGTGTGATCATGTGTGTGAGTGTGTGTGTGAGAGAAAGCGTGTGTGTGTGTGAGCATGTGTGTGTATGAGCGTGTGTGTGTGTGAGCATGTGTGTGTGAGCATGTGTGAGCTTGTGTGTGAGTGTGCGTGCTTGTGTGTGTGTATGCATGCATGTACACGTGTTCCCTATCTAGCTTGATTTCTCACTTGGAGCACTCTAGAATCCAATCTCCAAGTCATAAGGAAGCCCATGGTGTATGAAGATGCCCTATATGTTTATTCATAGGAAGATGAATAGAAGATGTTTAAGGTGATTCCAGTTCCTAACCTCTGAGTCTTCCCTGTGAGAGCTTAGATATAATAACACAGAACAGACCTGTTTGCTTTTCTGCTCTACAAAAACTGTGAGGTAAGGGATGAGCAAAATGTTTAACATGACAACATTTTGAGCTAACCTGTCATATAGTCAGAGTACTGGGAACTGTATGCGAGGGGTACAGTAAAGAAACTGCCAACAAGACCAACTCATTAGTAGAAAGGGCTTTTGGTTTGGTTTGGGGGTTGTCTGTTTCTTTGTTTTTCTGAGACATGGTTTCTCCATGTAGCCCTGCCTGTCTTAGAACTAGCTCTATAGATCAGGCTGGTCTTGAAGTCACAGAGATGCTCTTGCTTCTGCCTTCCAAGTCCTTGGATTAAAGGTGGACACCACCACCACTTGCCAGGGGAATGTTTTTTATTGTGGGTAAGAGAGAGAAAATATCCAGAAGCTTCTAGAAGAGTCCAAAGCAGAAAGAAAAGACTAGGATATGGCTGGGGCGGGGGAGGTGGGACAGCAGGAGAGAGCAGTGGAGACAGCAAAAGGTAGACCATAGTGAGGAAGCAGAAGACTGACAAATCTGTAGGTTACAAGAAGGACAGGGCCTGGAGGGAAGGACTCCACTGTGGGGTGGAAAACCTGCTTCAGGAGTTCCTGAAGAATGCCGCCTTTTATCTGATCACCAGAAATCCTTCTATAGTCCAGCTTGATCCCATTTCTGAATTTGTGGACTTCCTGAAGCCTACCAGGAAGTTCTACAGTTCCCACCTGTACACTGGGGATAGCAGACAATCCCCATAGCCAGCCCACTCTGCTCCACCTTGTTTCTGGTTAGCTCTAAGATGATGCCAAACTTGAGTTAATCTTGAGGGAGTTTTTGTATAATTCTCTCTCTCTCTCTCTCTCTCTCT
>NW_022196903.1:88751006-88757797 GCF_008632895.1 Mastomys coucha | reverse complement strand
TCTCTCTCTCTCTCTCTCTCTCTCTCTCTCTCTCTCTCTCTCTTTCTCTCTCTGTCTCTCTCATGCTCGTGTGTAACTCCCTTTTGCATAAACTCAAGGGAATGCTCTCTAAGTGTTTAGTTGTTGAAGATTTTGCATTTTCTTCAGTTTTTATAAGTCTTTTATTGGAGGAATAAGCAGAGAGTGCTTTGGAGCCTACAAGCCAAATGCATTTTAAACCAGATGTTGAGTTGGCCTCTTCTAGGAAAAACCGTAGCCATTCACTCAGTACTTATTGACCAAGGAGATGCTTACACCAGCACTGAGCTTTATCCGAGTGAGTTTGCTCACTCAAAAGATCCTATGCAATCATTTTCTTTACAAAACCTAAAGTAGAAATGGCCCAACTGCTTGGAATCCTGTCAGATTATCTCTGTCATGCCGTTCTCTGGAAAACAAAAGGAAAGGGACAGAGTTGGTGGGAGCTGGTCCACAGACAAGGAAAAATACAAAGGTCCAAGAATCAGATGAAAAAAAAAAAAAACCTCACTGTTAAATTTGATTATAAGAGGGAGGCCAGATATTGAAGATTTGCCAAGCTCTGGACTCGATGCTTGGTCCCATATTTCAGAGCTTTTTGCTTTTTTTTTTAGAGCTGTATCCACACAGTGAAGTCTGACTCAATTCTTCTATCCCCCGCTGAAATTTCTTTGTAAAATTCAATGGCCGAAAACAACTTTCAGTGATCTGAGGGGATAGGATGGGAAAGGTGATGGCAGCCAACCAGCTAGGGTTCAGTCCTATCCCTGGGGTCAGTCCTGTCCCATTAACATAAGGGAAAGCCACGGGCTCTGATTCCCAAATAGAACCTGGAGGGAACCAACTGTTTATTTTACAAGTTCCCTGTAAGTTACTTTCTGGAATCCTATACACATCTCTCTGAATTTTGTATACTTTTTATAGGCTACAAGGCTGAGGAGGAAGAAAAGGGGACAAACAGAAGAGGAAAACAGACCCAAATTTAAAGCAAAGGTTCCCTAGTTTGAAAGTTAAAAGACACACCACTGCCATCCTGGCTCTGGGCCCCGGCGAGGACAGATGGAGCACGAATAATAAACTTCCCTGAGGAAGTCTTCTGTGCAGCGGGTCTCTTTACAGCCGTGTGGGAATAAAGACCCACAGTTTGTGGACTACGGACTAGTTATAGTGAGGCTGTCACTTCCCATAGACCAAAAGTGGAGAGAAAAGCTACTAGAACTGAAAGGAGAGCCCCAGGAACGGGGTGCTTGGACTGAAGGTGTGACCTTCCTTTTCAAAACGTAGCTGAGCACAAGGGGAGTCCAGACCAGGGACTGAGTGCCCGGATCTGTCTTCTCCCTCTTCTTTGCTGAAGCTTACTATTGGATGTCCTTACCTTTCTGAAAGCCAGCGGGGCAAAAGGCCACAGGAAGTTCCTGGAGCAGAGCAAGGCAAGAAGTAGTAGATGTGGAGGATCCAAGACAAAGACCCAGCATAATTGCCACTACACATGTCTAAAAGCTCTCAAAAGCAAGAATAAAAATAAAACAATTGGTTGGGAATAGTGCTAAATGATAGGTAGAATCGTCTAAAATATATTGCTAATTCTATATATTAGAAATATATAAAACTAGAACTTCAAATAAAATACAGTTGAGAATAACATTTACAAGACCTCTCAAGGTTATCACTCACCTCTTGGCTTAAATATAATTGAGTCCTCTGGGTGAACAACCCATCCTTATTTGACCTCCGCGAGTCATGAGTCTGATTGTCAGAGTGAGTGACAGTGACCACAACTACACCATAGACCCCTGAGCACCGCATCTCAGTATGTGACCATTTTAAACTCTTTAAAGCACTCTTTTTTTTTCATAGCTCCCTGTGAGAACCCAGTACCCCACAAATCCCTACATAATAAGCTCTGGACTTCTCTGACCACTCTTCCAGCCACACGGGTTCGAGTTCACCTATTCTAAGCTGCCTCGGGACCTTTGTTATTTATTCAGGTGGTCTGGCTAAAGAACTCTTGAAAAAAATACTAAAAACGTTTCCTGGCTTCTTCTTACTATCTGTGGTAAAGGAGAGGGAGGGAGATGTGGCCTTTTAAAAAAGGAAATATTCATAAATTTGCTTTAGAGGAATTTTAAGGACCCCAAGCTGTGGTTTGAAACTAAAGCTGTTACCCAATCCTAGCCACCCTATCTGCTCAAACTGAGAGAGTGCTTCAGTGCTAAGAGGAAACCTGGGGTGAGACCCCAGGCATTTTATTAAAGTCCCAGAAACAGCTAGGGCAATGCCTTGGGGAGTGTTTTGTTGTCACCAAAGCCTTTCTGAAGATCCTCAGGTCAGAGGAGATGGCTCAGTGAGTATGTACTTGCCATACAAGGTAGAGGCTTGAGTTTGGATCCTTAGAACCCACAGAAAACAGGACCTGGTAGCAGGCATCTATAATCCCAGCACTCATGTGGAATAGTGGGAGGCTGAGACTGGAGACTCCCTGATAGACATTCTCAAAAGTGAGTCCTAGTGGTAATTATGATTCTGTATGGTCTTCCACGGCCTTGCTACATCCCATCGGGAAGTAACCTATGTTTCTCCTCCCTTTGTGAAGAGTTGGAGAAAAGGAGCCCCCTTTAAAATAAAGACAAATTGATATGGAAACACTCGAAAGTGTCCAACACACAGGGACACGCATATTAAATGGATGTTTCAGTGTCATAAACATATCCACTATCCCTACATGAGCAGATTCCAAGTAGTTTAAGTAGATGCCATGGCAACAGATGGGGCTTACCATGGACCTGACTGAGCTGCTCTAAAACGTATGTGAGAGAGCAAGAGAGATGGTTCGATGGTTAAAAGAATTGGTTCCTCTTAACAGGACCCAGGTTCAGTTCCCAGCACTTACACGGTGGCTCACAGCCATTGGAGCCACAGTTTTAGAGGATCTGACCCCCCTCTTCTGACCACAGCAAGTACCCAGCACATACACAGTGCACATACATACATGCAAACCAAACACTCACACTTATATGGGGGCAGGTTTGAAGTCTAATAAAGCCTGTGAAACTATAAAGTAGAAGGATGTCTCAAGGGTGTCACCATAGGGAAGGATTTTCTTTAAAAGCATACAAAACAAAATACCTATAAGGAAAATAACTGGTAAACTTGTCTAAGTTAAAATTCAAAACTTAGGCCTGGTAGTAGTGGTACATGCCTTTAATTCTAGCACTTGGTAGATAGAAGCAGGTGTATCTCTTCTTAGCCAGCCTGGTCTACAAAATGAAGTCTTGGAGAGCCAGAGCTCTTACACGGAGAAACCTGTCTCAATGAAATAAAACAAACACACAAACAAAAACAAAACAGTCAAAACATAGAAAGTTCAAGGATACTAAAAATAATGTTCAAAAAACACTCACTTACTGGGGAAATATTTGCCATGAATTTAAACCCACACGGGATTAGCATCCAGAATGTATAAATAGCCCTTCTTAAAACTGTAGCAATGAGAAAAATACAAATTATAACCAGAAATGACATGCTTTTCACAGACCACAGGTTGGCAAAAACATTTTGAATCTGTCCATACCAAATGTGGGCAAGAATGTGGGAGAAAGAAAAATTCCATACATACTGATAGAATTATAATTAACTAGGTCTCCATGGGACATCTCAGTGGTGTCTGGTGGGGTCGAAGCCTCACACAGCACATAACCAGTACTTCCACTTGTAGGCATTTGCCTTGCAGGGAGTTCCTGCACATAAGGCCAAAGAACCATCCATGCCCAAGCATGTTTTCCCTGAGACAGCATTTGTTATGGAAAGACAGTGGAAGGAAGGCAACTATGTTCATGGGTGGGAAAGATAGAAAAAAATTGTGATTTATTCATTCAATGTGATGCTTTACAGCAGTTGAAGAAAGTGAACCAAGTCACAGGGATATATATGGATTAACCACAAAAGTAGGCTCCTGAGGAGGAAGGGACTTCCAGGGGAGCTGGGATGTTAGGATTCTTTAAAAGGAAGACAGTGTTAAGATTTCACAAAGTTTCTGTGTAGTGGTGTGAGCAGTCCACACAACGTTTTCCATCCTTTTTCTGTTGACAAACACTTTCAAAGCTAACAAGAATCATAAGCCTCAGCGAGCCTTACTTGTGGATCTAGTACTATATTTATCACACAGCCTCTGCGAAGAGTATCCTAAACATATGTATGGAATTCCATTCCTATTGTTCTCTGAAGCGAGGTCTACATATTGTCAACAGAGCTCTTCTATTTAGGAAAAATAAGCACTGGTTTGCTCTCAGTTCCTGTCAAAGGGATCTCTTTTAAATTCATCTCAGAAAATCCACTTATAAGGGGGTCTAATCTACAAATGAAAAGATAAAATGTTGGGTTGGTTAATGTTGGTGGTCAGCTTGCCAGAATTAGAATCACCATGGAAACACACCTGTGGGCATGTCTGTGAGGGAGTTTCTGGAGGGGTTAACTGGGTTGGAAAGACCCACCCTATGAGTGGCGTTGTTCCACGGGCTGGTGTTCTAGACTGAAGGAGAACACAACAAAGCTCTAGAATTCACACCCTTCTGTTCTGGCTGTCTTGAGCTGCAGCTCCCACATCTGCCCCAGGCCCTCCTTGGCACAAAGGACAGCACCCTTGAGCTATAAGCACAAACCCTTTCTTCCTTAACTTACATCTGGAATTTTGTCACAACAGGTAAAGTAACCAGTACAGTTGTAATCAAATTGTCTGCCACCTTCAGCAATCTAAAGACGGAAAGAAAAGGAAAATAGTAAAACTCTTTATACGTAGCTACAAAGGCCATATGTTTCCCAAAGTAAGAAGGGAAATAAATCCCACCCTTCACAGTGGAGGCTTGCATTAGGAGCATAAGATCTCCTGAAGAGACTTTGAGGCATAAACCCATCCCCATGCTGGCTCCTATGTCTCACTAGACCTTGTGGTTCTAAGAGTAGGGGTAGATTAGGACTAAGAACAAATGGCTGTTGTGTTCTCTCTCTCTCTCTCTCTCTCTCTCTCTCTCTCTCTCTCTCTCTCTCTTTCTTTCTTTCTTTCTTTCTATCTTCTTTCACTTTTTAGGTGCAAAACCATAAAATGTATTTTTTTTTGGTGGTATTCTCTAATATCTGAAAGAATTTAGGTGGACGCAGCTTGTTTGAGCAAGAAACCTCAGGACACTGGGGACACGGGAGGGGTGCGGGGTGTGAGATGGAGAAGAGGAGAAGGTCTACAGAGGTTATATCAATGAGCCAGGGTACTACTGGTGCAGATTGGGGCTCAATTTTGCCAGAGAAGCAGAGAATTCATAGAACACACCATGAAATGGTCCCTTCACAGCATACAAGAGCAATCATGTTTATCTGCCCAATCTGGTCTTGGTGGTTGTTCTCCAGAGACTTTGTTTTTTAGGCCTGGTCTCCTGTATATAAGCCAAATGGGCTCCTGTGGGCTACAGAGAGCCCTTTCTGTGAGCCCAGAAGCCAGCTGTGTACAAGGGCACTATGTACAAACTTCAGATGACATCCATCCCAGGCCAGGGGGATTTGCCAATTGCCTGTGCCAAGGGTATCTCCAATAGTCCTAAGCTGTGGTTTCTGAAGCATGGGCAAGTACCACCAGTGAATGGTTGGGGCTTGGGGGTACTTACTGGTAGTTCTGGGTCAGCACATTAAGTATGGAAACACAGATCTAGGGTCTCTCCTTTTTACTTCTTTTTGCCCTCTGATTATTCAAGGAAACCACCTCATCGTAGTACTAATTGCAGTTTTAACACACCTCAATTCACAGAGATAGCCCCAGGCTCAGAACACTAAACTATCAGTTACATTTGGTTGAAGAGTACTGATATTGTCCACTCACAGGGTATTTACTTTTATAACTACCTTCCTCCTATGGCAAGTGACATTATTGAATTTCTGCTGGCATCTTGTGGTACGACCTTTTAAAACTTATTTATTTAATCATTTAGCTCACTCAACTTACAGTGTTGAACAAGAGAATGGAGACAGATGATGTGAAATCACCACATCCTGATGAGTTGTTTGCTCAAGTAAGAATATTGTGCATAGACCAAGAGAGACTTTGGGCAAATCACCTGACTTCTCTAAGCTTCGGTAACCTTGATAGTGACCTCATGGGAAACTTCAAATGGGTAGATATTGCTAAAGCAAGTACTACACTAAAAGTAAATTGGGGGGAAAATCAGTAAATGTTAGCTCACTCTCCTTCAAATATTTATAAAATACTGTATTTTTAAAACAGACTTTAGGCAACTTATTGATCAGCTATCAGAGAACTATTCATCAGATAGTGATCAGATTTTTATATAGTTTCATTTAGAAAAGCCCATTTCCCGTCATTCCATTCCATCCTGGAAAACGGGAAGGCAATTGAAAGGGTGGGAACATACTTGTCCTTGGCAGCCATGGAATTGATTTGTGCATTTCATTCAGATCCACTAAACTAATCATAGTGGGAGAAGGCACGCTTCGCCTGTGGCTTTGTTTCTCAGTATGCAAAGTCCTAACGCAGAGTGCTGAGGGTATAGGGAACATTTCCTGTTTTCAGTTGGGAAAACTATTCTTAGACCTGTTGACAGACAGCAGTTTGCATCCGTGTTCTTAAAACAATGAAAATGTGGATTCAGAGCAATACTGCTTCCTCGAGAAACAAAAGCCAGTGGGGAATGTCCCCAAGTCTGCATTACTGCACTTCCTTCCTTCCTTCCTTCCTTCCTTCCTTTCTTCCTCCCTCCCTCCCTCCCTCCCTC
>NW_022196903.1:88743935-88750996 GCF_008632895.1 Mastomys coucha | reverse complement strand
TTTCTTTCTTCCTTTCTTTCTTTCTTTCTTTCTTTCTTTCTTTATTTCTTTCTTTCTTTCTTTCTTTCTTTTTCTCTGTATATGAGTACACTACCACTTTCTTCAGACATCCCATTACAGATGGTTGTGAGCCACCATGTGGTTGCTGGGAATCAAAACCAACCAAGCAACCAACCAACCAACCAACTAAACAAACAAACAAACAAACAAACAAAAGGCCCTTCTCAGCAGGATTCTTAGGAATGTTGTCTCAAATCATTTTGAAGGGTTGTGTGAGCCTGTCTGTTGCCTATGGTGAAGAAAGGGAAGGGTGGCCTTGGGAGACCTAAAAGGGATGCCCAGGGGAAGAAGCTACAGAAACAGAGCCTATGGAGCAGCACTTCCCAACCTTCCTGATGCTGTGAACCTTTCATACAGCTCCTTATGTTGTGGTGACCCTCAAATCATGAAATTATTTTATTGTTATTTCATATCTGTAATTTTGCTACTGTTAGAAATTGTAATGTAAATATCTGATATGCAGGATATCTGAGATGCCATCCCAAAGACGTAATGACTCACAGGTCAAGAACCACTGCCATATAGCCATATTATAGGTAATAACTGAAATTTGACAAGTCCCTTACCAAGTGGTAGATTCTGGGTAGAAGAAATGAGCAGTGGAACAAAAGAGAAAAGGTTTTTTCTGAGGAGCCTGCATTCAGAAGCAAGTTTAACCTTCCAATACTGTGGCCCATGGCAGCCACTTACTCAGGGGATCTTATCTCAAAATAGTGTTTTCCAACTTATAGAGTAAAATATGTAGAACTCAAAGAAAATCAATTCTATTGCAGCTCAGAAGCTTGTAACACTGTATAACTTCACATTCTCCAGGGAATGTTATTTTAAGTCACACAATTTAATAATTATGCCAACCATCAAAAATATTTGAACATATCCCATATTTCTGGCCTGTGTGCCTAATGGCTATTACAAAAGACCATGTGTTCTTATTATAGACAAGAATTCTTGTTTGAACTGTCTATTCTTAAAAAAATTCTAAACACACTATGGACAACTTATTCCTCCTTGGGTTGACAAAGGGAATACTTGAAACTATTAAGACTTTCTCCCCATTCAGAGATAACTGAGTCTTTACCGTTGGTGGCTGAGTGACAGCCAGGCAGCCATCTACCTACTTCTCTATGGAAGACTTTGATCACACGCTATCTGAGACTGACATCCAGAGTTTCAAAGGTGAGCACCAATGGTGTTTCATGGCATTGTCAACAATCGTAATGTTATAAGAATCTGTCATTGCTTAAAGATAAAATCACAGACACTGCTCAATCATGGGAGGTGCATTTTCATAATGAAAGGAAATACTATATTTCAATTAGAGGATTGTCAAAATAATTACTTTTCAATCCAGTGCCCACCCCTCACACATCTTGATGGGAAAGCAGGCAATAAGTATATAAATAAGTAGCATGTTGTGTATATTATTCATAAGGCACACAACACAAAGTGTGATACAGAGCCAGGCATGCAAAGGGTAGGAGCTACTGCTTAAACAAAGAACACTGCTCTGGGCAGGGGCAGGGGGGTGGGAATGTTGTTCAACAGTGATCTGAAAGAAGAAAAGGATTCAAGTATGGCTGTCTGCAGGATGAACATCTAGGGACAGGACAGGGGTGTAATGGAGAGTTCAGAAAAACTTTATAGAAATACCTTGGTCTCAATATCATGCAGGTTGTCACCAAGTGGATTTGAATGGAGATGTATATAGTCTGACTTATAAAACTCTGCCAGCTCCAGAATCTGCCATTCTGTAGGCTAGAGACATATGGAAACAGAAGACTATCTTTGGGGACTTTCATTGTAATTCCTTTGAGAAAGAAAGGAAAGTTGAATCAGGGTATTCTGAATGTTCTCCTTACAATGGTTGCTGTCTTAAATGAGGGCAGATAGTCAAGTTTGTAGTTCTGAGGTGGCTGGAAGAATGCAATTCCCATCCACTCAGATGAGAAAGACTACAGGGAGAAAAGACGAGCAGCGTGTTGGGTGGGAGTCAAGTACGTCATGCTTGCAAAGCTTATTAGAAACTCGAGATGGCAGTAGGGTGAGCGGGATGATGGGAGCACGAATCCAGGTGCGGTAAGTAGGATGATGGACCAGGGTGTGACTCTAAACTGGGTAGGGAGGATTGTTAGAACAAGGAAGGCCAGGCCCTGGTACTTCCCAAAGGTGAGCAAGAGGAGAAGGATTCTGCATAAACAACCTTAAGGAAAGGTTACCCCAGAGGTAAGAAGAAAACAAAGACGTGCCAAGAAAGAACAAGGTTTGGACAAAACAACAATGATCAGTGCGTGCAGCATTTTGTAAGTCAGAGATGAGTAATACGTGAGGTCTGACTACTCTTTGGAAAAAAAAGAGGACAATAGTAATCAAAAAGGTTAGCGGTGGGTCGGAAGCTATTGGAATCTTTTCACAATAAGACAGAATGAAAGTGGAGACTCCAGTATCTAGAACTCTCATGTGAACCCACAGCTCATCAATTTAACTAGTACAGCTATGTAGCTTGCCCTAGAGATTCCCAGTCTCTACCTCCCATGTGTTGACTACCACTTTACCGACTGACCCATCTTGCCAGCTCTTGAGCAATGTTTTTGAGCACTGAGAGTAGGAGAAATTAACTATAAAAGGAATTAGAAATGGTTTGCCCACAGTAAAGGACAGAAGACAGAGTACAAGGATGACTGTTTGTGGTGGGCAACAGAGGAAAGAGATCTTCACTAGACAGAATCATATGTGGAATGCATTCATAGGGGAGAGAAGGGAGTGTTCACGAGCCCTGCATGTTATTATTCTTGGAGAAGTGGACTGGGATGATAGCTTGACTTGCAAAGCCTGAGGAGGAAAGGGTGATGAGAAGCAGGCATCTGGAGCAAAGAGGACATCTCCTGTCCTGGTCCAGCAGCTGTGAGCAACAGCTTCCTTGGAGAAAAGAAGTTTACACTCAGTGGGAGGTGAGGGGATCATCCAGAGAGAGGTTGAAGACGTGGGTGGCTTTTCTTCAGTGTAGTGCAGTATGGAAAGGTGTTTTCAGGGAAGAGTTAGGACCTGAGCATTTCCTATGTGTGCTTTTTTATGTATCTTGCCATATGCTCATCCTTCTATCTGTTGGAGTATCTTTATTCATCTCAAAGAAAGTTACAGACCTCTAAACAATTTGCCATGTATACACTGGAATACCTGTTAGCCATAAAAAGAAATAAGCTACATGTAACCCTACAGGTGAGTCTAGAAGCTATTACACTATTATGCTTTTATGTCAGACAAAAGTGTATTAGCATACATTGTCATTAACTAGAAATAATACCTATTTAGGATTTTGTTCTCTTACAATAAAATGGACATGCCATAAATTTGTATACATCTCCATTACTTATTTGCTATGTTTTGAAAACATATATTTTAGTAGCACCACAACCCCTATAGAGAGATAAAACATCGACACCACCTTAGAAAGAAACCTCACTCCCTGAAGATCCCATGCTGAACCTCCAGACACAGTTGCATTTCTGATATCCTTCATAGTTTGACCTGTTCTGAAATTTCAGAAGTAAAGTGGTGTAGGGAGCGGGGAGGCATATAGATGGCCAGTGCATGTGTGGAAGGCAGAGAACAACTTCGTGGAGTTGCTTCTTTCCTTCCATCTTTGTGGGAGCCTAGGGATTGAACTTAGGTCATCGGGCTTGTTTGGCTGGCACCTTCGCCGAGCCATCTCTCCAAGCCTAGTACTTTTTAATATCATTTTCCACTTATTCTTAACGATAGATTTTCTACTTATCCATGTTGTTGTGTGCATCATTCTTTCTCATTGCTGAGCAGTATTCCAATGTGGGACTATGCTATAGTTAGTTCATCTGTTCTATTGTTGATGTATGCCCTGGGAGTTTGTATACTATAAAGTCAACTGCTGTGGACATTCCTATTTAAACCTTTAGTGACATGGTTCTCAACCTGTGAGTCATGATCCCTTTTGCAAACCTCTATCTCCAAAAATGTTTACATTACAATTCACAATAAAAGCAAAATTAGAGTTACAAAGTAGCAATGAGAATAATTTTATGATTTGGGGGTCACCATAATGCAGGGAACTGTACTCACAAGTTGCAGCATTAGGAGTGCTGAGAGCCCCTACTTTAGTATTTTCCTGGAATTTTTTAAAAATAACTTTTAATATTTTAAAAAATCAGTGTAAATATGGCTTTTAAAGACCAACAGAAGGGCAGGAAGAAAATAAAAATAAAGATGGAGAAAAGGGCAGATGGAGAGGGTGTCAGCCCCTTTATTAGTAAAAAACAAACAAAAATCAGCCATCCCTAGACCTTGCCTGTTACAGCTGTAGATGGTGGCTCAGAATATTCTTCTTTCAGAATATTCTTTAAGATTAGTGTGAATTTTCTGTCCCCCTATAACCCACAGCACTCCAACTCTGCATCCCCCAGATGACTTAACTGTAACACAAGCAACCCCTCAGAGGAACAGTGCTCCCTGCACATTTCTGACACATTTTTCCCTTACAAACACAGGGACTGGGTTCGGTTTAGAACAGGTCGATTCTAATCCGCAGCATACAACTGTGTGCTTATAAATCTATGGAGTTCTGAATTTTTTCTAACATTAGAGAGTGGGTTGAGGTTTTAAAAAAGTATATACATTCATGAAATTGAGTCTCCATATTAAGTTATATAGACACACGTATACACACACACACACACACACACACACGCACACACACACACACACACACACACGCCCCTTGAGTACCATTTGTGTACCCTGTACTATGGCAGTGATCCAAAATGTAGAGTTTAATCAATACCCAAGCCAACCAAAAGTTGCTATCTTATGGAATCTACATTATACTTGGAGAGACAAATAACAAGACATACGTAGTGATTCTAGTATTTTAAACAAGTGACTAAAAGCATGGTAACAGGGTGATCAAGCGGGCTGGTCGGCAGGTTGTATAAGTCTAGAGTAGTCAGAAAACCCTACTAAACAAGCAAGCCATCAGAGGTGGCTCAGCAGTTATGGGCACTCACTACCCTTACAACCTAGGTTCGGTTCCCAGTACTCACGCTGTAGCTCACAACCATCTGAAACTCCAGTTCTGGGAGATCCAGCGGATACTAAGCACATACATGGTACACTTACACACATGTAAGCAAAACTCATACACATTTAAAAAAATTAAATAAATGTATCTTCTTTAAAAAAGGAGAGAGAGAGAGAAAAGAAAAGAAAAAGAAAAAAAGCACAAGCTGCTAGCCAAGCCTCAGAGGAAATGAAAGTGTAAGTTGTGTGGATTTCTGTGGATTTCTCAGGCAGAGGTGACAGCTAAGCAGAGGTCCTGCCTGAGGCCCCACCTGGCACATCTGAGAAACAGCAGGGAACAAGTCAAACTATGAAGAAGAATATCAGAAATCCAATATGTCTGGAGGTACAGTGTGGGATCTGCAGAGAGTGAGGGCTCTTAACAGAGGCAGTTAACAGAGGAAACCTGCCAGAAGACCTCAGAGACTAGGCTGGGGTTAGGAGCTAATCCTTGCAGTCCTTGGCAGTGGTTTAGTGTCTGCCCTGAGTGAAGCAGCAAGCTATCCCAAGGTTAGAGCAGGAAAACAACAGTACATTGAACGAGGACCTGTACCAGGAGTTTCCACGTGGATTTATTTTCATGCATTACATTTTGGTACTAACATGATATGGTAGCTGATCTTGTTTGCTTAATTAAGACATGGATCTGGGGAGCATGGCACTTAGTGGCAGGGCACTTACTTGACAGGGGCAAAGCCCAGGTTTGGTCTGAGGTAGGGCCACCAAAGAAAGGAACAAAATATGAAGGATTAAAGAAAAGAAATATCTCTCCTCAAGTAATATCACCAGAAGAAATATAGGACCATGAGCCAACGAACCATATTCCTCCTAATGACTCCAAATGCTCAAGTGAAGGGGACTGGACTCAAGTGGGGGCATTAGTCACAATTCTGGGAGGGATGTCTAATAAACTGAAACTCCAGGATCCCTTAAGCTTTGACATTCGCCCAGGCTTGCTATTTGTGGGCCTAGACACACTCAATGGGACTTCCCAAAGCACAATGATATTGATTAATGATAAAAAGCTTCTCTGTTCTATTCCTTAAGCAAAGGAAAACCCCCGTCTCAAAGTGATCTGATCTGCTGGCTAGAAGAATTGTCCTCTCACACTAGAAACATGAAAATGATAAATGATAGCCTATCTCAGGCAGACTGGGATTAGATGGCTCCAACCCAAGAGCAGGCCTATGGTATCTACTCCACCAAGCCTGTGAAGTTTAGTGGATAAAGTGGCTCCTTCTCAGACTGATACTGTATCACTACAATCTTCCTGAGGAACCAACTTAAAAGAATGTCCTAAGAAGAAAGGAGACCCTCCTACCCCAACACACTTACCTACCCACCCGAGATCACCCTTGCGATCTCAAACCTCTCATTCTGGAGCTACACAACACAAAGTTCTTTTGTACACAGGGAAGGTAAAATTTGCCACGATAGATAAATAAGTAAATAAACACATAAATAGGCAAGCACCATTTTGTAATGTCAAAGAGAGATTGCCTAATGCTTGGAATACGATTTGAGATTCCGTCCCAAGTATACACAGAAATTGTAGTCAGTTCTTCCCCAAAGGCACTGTGATGAAATTCCCGTTGAGTAAACAAAAAAGAGAAAAAGCATTAGGACCCAACAGGACTGACTGGGCTGGAATCATGAGAGACTGGCAAGCTCACAAGAAAAATCATAGTACTGGTCTCAAAATCCTCCCTGAGGCTAATGATTTCCAAAGTGCAGCCAGACCAAAGCAGCACCTGAGAGATAAGTGTGAGAGACTCAAAGTAGGAGGCTCTAGAGTACGGTTTATTTGGGTTTACAATTTTAAAGGCATCACTCATGCTACCACTGACCCAGAAAGGCACCAAGGAAGGTGAGAAAAATGAAGGTCTTCCACAAACAGTAAAGATCAGAGGTGCCTC
>NW_022196903.1:88742530-88743877 GCF_008632895.1 Mastomys coucha | reverse complement strand
TTCCTTCTTTCCTCCCTTCCTTCTTTCCTCCCTTCCTTCTTTCCTCCCTTCCTTCTTTCCCTCCCTCTATCTCTTTCTCTCTTTCTTTCTTCCTTTATTTTGTTTTTATTTTCCAAGATAGGTTTTTCTGTGTAGTTCTGGATGTCCTCACTATAGACCAGGCTGGTCTTGAACTCACAGAGATCCATCTGCCTCTGCCTTCTAAGTGCTAGGATTAAAGGTGTGCACCACTGCCCAGGTTTTTTGTTTTGTTTTTGTTTTTGTTTTGTTGTTGCTGTTTTGTTGCTTTTGCAACATTGAATTAGGCCCAAGTAAACTAGAGATTTACAAACTCAAGCAAAATTTCAATGCCCTCAACTCCAGATACCCTACTTCAGGAAGCTGCTGTACAAATTTTAGAAAATTGAACTGCTAAAGAGACGGAACCACCTGAATGCAAGTAATTTGGTGTCATAGAGTTTGCCTGTCCTGGTTCTTAAAGGACTTTAGAATAAGAACTTGAATAGAAGATTATACATCAGATCATTAAAATAATTTACCAACCTAAATTTCTACACACACACACACACACACTTGCTTGTACACATACACATAAAAAGAGAGAGAGAGAGAGAAAGAACCTGAATGCACTTATCCAGGCCTTAAAGAAAAATAGTAAGTAGTTGCCTTTATTATTTTTGCTCAGAATAGGAAATCTCTATTTTCCTAGTTAATCCCTGTATTAGTTAAAATACCTTAACCAACGCAACTTATAGAAGAAAAGGGTTTATTTGGGCTTACAATTTTATTACCATTGCAATGGAGAAGCATGCCAGAAAGATAGGCATGGAGCTGGAAGCTGAAGAGTTGAGGTCTCACATCTGGAACCACAAACAAGAAGCTTAGAGAGTGAGCTCAAAATAACAAGTCTTAAATTCTGAATCTCGACCCTAGTGACATACTTCCTCAAGCAAGGCCACACCCCCTAAACCTTCCCAAATAGCATCACCACCTGCCGATCAAGTTTTCAAAGGCCCCTAGTCCTAAGTGAGAAGGGCCTCTTTGCTGATCTAATCTACAAGGCACGGACAGAAGCTTTGTCTGGGGGCTGGAGAAGTGGCTCAGAGGCTAATACCATTTGCTGTTCTTTCAGAAGATCTAGTTCAGTTCCCATTTCCCATCACCCATATCTGGCAGCTCATAACTGCCTGGAACTTCAGTTCCAAGGGATATGACACCTGCTTCTGGCTTCTCCCACACATGGGCACACACACACACACACACACACACACACACACACATATACACACAGACACCACCCCAGACACAGACACAGATGCATATATATATATATATATATATATATAT
>NW_022196903.1:88706952-88742520 GCF_008632895.1 Mastomys coucha | reverse complement strand
TATATATATATATATACATATACACACACATATATATGCATATATGCATATATAAGTATATATGTGCATATATATGCATATATAAGTGTATATATGTGCATATATATACATATATGCACTGTCTTGACAAACACAAAGCTTTCCTCTGCTGACAGAATCTCCTGGGGGATTCCAAATGAAAATAATATTGAGATGTGGAAACCAAGCCATTTCTGCAACAATACTCCCAGGGCTTCAGATTTCCTAGAATTTTATCTTTGTCACTCAAGTTAGGTGTCAGGATCCAGAAAGCCACTACAGATGAGCTCATTGCTTAATGCTTAAGAAGGCTTTGAAAGCATCTCTCCCAGGAGCAAAGGACAGCATCTCCCTTCCTGGGTTTGATGGTCACCATCTGGAATCCCCTAGAAGTTAGCATGAATGACAGACTTAAACAATTCAACCAAAACTTGTAGATTGAAAGTCATGCACTGAAGCTTTTAGCTTTGAACTGAGACCTGTGTCAAACGCATACCTGTCCTATTCCCAGGAGATCAATTCAGCCACTGCAAAAACACAAGCACCCATGAGAAAATAGACACTGCCATGGGAACCGAGCACGAACACACATCTATTGCCATTCTTCCGCCTTAGGAAAGCTGAAGGGGCAAACAACCAGACTGCAGGTGACTATAGTCACTGCGTAGGGTCCTCTGACAATTTTAATAGTTCTCTAAAACATCAACCTTGATCATAAACACAGTAAAGTCACATGGGGTAGGTACCACCTTCAACATGGTTCTCTGGGCTTTTATTTTACATATACATATACACATATGTATATAATATATATATATACATACATGTATATATATATTGCTCTCTCCATGTTATTGTTCTTTGGAATTGGCCAGCAATCCAGTCAAGGAAGGACACCACAGCCAGATTAGAAGACCAGAGAAACTGGGAGAAAATTTATATATAAATTATGCATGTATATATACACATATATATGATTATAAATGTAATTTTATCTTTATATAATTTTGCTGTTGATTTGTGTTTTAGCACTTGGCCCAAAGATAAGGACATACCACTTAGCTTCATCAATTTGCTTTTTCCAAAACATATAGTATCCTGCAAATTTTATCCAGAACTCTTGTCTTTTAAAATCGGCCTGTGACAGAGAGGGCAAGAGAGACAGATATCTGAAACACAATGAGCAGTAATTTATTCTGTCAACACATGATTCATAGGATTTCATGAGTCATCTAACCCACCCTTCTTGTTTTACATGTGAAGAAATTGAGGGTCAAGGGAGGAAGTCATTTGTCAATGGTCACACATGTGTCTCATGTTTACACACGCAAACTTCATTCATACTGATTCCCACAGACTGATTAGCTGGCGTGTATTTGAACTCCATGCTCATTCTTTCTATGAGAGCAATTTGTTTTTAAGGACAATGGCCAACAAGGCAAGAAATTCAACTGGACCTGTAATTTCTTTTCTCTTTCTTTGGTGTTGTGGGTAGAACCCAAAGCTGCAGAGAAGCTGAATAGGACTCTGTTAGTCAGGTAGCCCCTAGCCGAGGCTGCCCATTTCTTATCTGCCATGGCAAAGGAACTCTATATATAACAACAAGATTTATAAACACTTCTATCTTGAGTCTGAAAAAAAAAAGTTCTAGGTTTCAGAGTGTCACAGTTACAAGGACAAGGACAATAGCCACATTTCTACTTGACTTACACTTAGAAAAGTCTAGAATTAGCTGTTCTACTGTCTTACCTTCAAGGATTTTGTTCAATTTTATTTTTCAGCTGAAAGAATTCCTAGCTTTTACAGCAATCAAATCTTTTTGTTTGATGTAGACAAGTTCTCACAGTCCATCCGAGTTGGCTTTGATCTCTCCATCCTCCTGCCTCAGTAGCCTCCCAAGTGCTAGAATTAAAGGTGCATGCTATCATGCCACCTTTAACCAGAAATTAGATGTTAAGTGAAAATGTCAGTCCCCATGCTATGGTGGTCTCCCAGTTCCTCTGGTCTCCTAATCCAGCTGTGGCTTTTGCCTTTCTTGACTGGATTCCTGGCGAATTCCAAGGAACAATAATATGGAGAGAGCATTCACATGCATCATTCCTGATACCAGAGCGGTTTGTCTTTTTTGATTGCTATAGCCGTGTATCCCAGCCTATGTAGTTTGTAAATGAGAGAAAAGCATTTTTAGCTCACAGTTCTTAAGGCTGAAAAGCCCAGCATCTGGTGGCTGCACCTGGGGAGGGTCTCTTTATTCAGACACGATGATGGTACAGGCCTATAATTCCAATACTGAGAAGGCTAAGGCAGGAGGGTCACCATGAGTAGAGTTCAGCCTAGGCTTTCAAGTAAGACTCTGTGTCAAAAACATTTATACAAAAAGGGTAAAATGGTGTTAAAGAGGAGGGGCAAGCAGCAAGTAGGTCAGCCAGGTGAGGCCTTGCACCAGCTGTTCTTAGGCTAACTAATCTGGTTCCAGCCAAAGGCCTCCTCAAGGCTCTATCCTTGTGACATGCAATCTTGGGAATCACATTTCAGCTTGAGGTGTAGAGGAGTCAAGGAATCTGCGCTGTATAAGTCTGAAGAAATCTTCCTTCACGTTGCCTGCCTTGGTGTGTTGAGTTCGTTCCATTCAGGGAAATGTCTTATTTCCTTTTCCAATTTACCAGCTTCTTCCTGATAGAACCAATATCGAGAATATCTAAACTGAGTGTTAAGTGCTTCATCATAACATAGAAAAAGTATTACATCTACATGAAAGGTCCTCAGCTCTCAGTCCTGGCAACATTGGGGTTGGATAATTCTTCATTGAAAGTACCATCCATCATGTGGATTATGGAATGTTGATGGGCACCCTCGAGCTCCAGATGTTGTGTGCTAAGTGGCATCACCCTCTTAACCCACTGTGAGAACCATAACGTATCCCAGATGTCTTCTAATGTCTGAGAACATCTCAGTAGAGAACAACTGTGGAAGCGATAGAACACGTAGGATGTGGTTATATATGTATGGCTATGGGTACATATACGTATATATGTGTACTATATGTACACATATGTAATATTTCTATATGTATACAGTACATATAAGTAGTCATATACATACATATGTACTATATATACACATATAGGTACCATATACATATATATGCATATATTATATATGCATATATATGTATATAAGAAAGTAATATAAAGGAACTGCTTCATACACTGTGGAGACTCTGTGCAGCAGCCCGAAATCTCAGCAGCAGTTGACAGGGTAGTGCAATGTTTGAACACAGTCTAGAAGCAAAAATCTCTTCTTCCTTGGGGAAAGTCACTCTTTTTTTTTTTTTCAGGGGAGAAAGCGAACGCAGTCCCTCACTACCACAAATTATGCAGTCAAGTTTCCAGAATTTGGGGAAATCACAGGGGTCTGCACATCTGGAGTGCAATGGCTAAGCCTCGCCATGGGAAAACCACCTTTGTGATCATGGTATCTCCCCTGCCAGGTAAGTATGAAAGTCACTCTTTTTAAGATATTAAGCTGCCTGGCTCAGGCCCACCAGTTGTAAGTAGTCATCATCTTTGCTAAACTTCCCTGGATTTAAGTGTCTATCACATTTGTAATACACATTCACTGTAATACCTAGACTGGCATTCAATCAAACAACTGGCTCCTTGGCATGGACTATGGACTAACATGGCACTGCTAAAAATAATCACTTTTGCCTGTATAAGCTATGCTTCCAGTTCATTGTGTTTTCTAGTTTCTAAGATTAGTAATATTGATAGTATAAAATCAAATAATGGTGAAATATACAACTTCTTATTGCATTTATAAGTAAAGATGCCCACTGTTTATACAATAATGACTCAATAATGACTCGATGATTATCATTTATTGGCTCCTTCCTACATTACCATTACATTAAATGGCTATAGTAGAGTGTCACACTCAGTTCTTTTTTTTTTAAAGATTTATTTATTATTATAAATAAGTACACTGTAGCTGCCTTCAGACACACCAGAAGAGGGCATCAGATCTCATTACTGATGGTTATGAGCCACCATGTGGTTGCTGGGATTTGAACTCAGGACCTTTGGAAGAGCAGTCAGTGCCCTTACCCACTGAGCCATCTCACCAGCCCCACACTCAGTTCTTATAACACTTCCACGAGCCATAAATGGCTATTCTCATTTAGAGACAAGAAAGCTGAGCATTGGGAAAGTTACTCAAGTCACCCATCTATTTGGTACACAGCTGGAATTCAACCCCATGGAGCTCTGACATTATCACCCAGTTCTCAGCTGCTCTAGTTTCAAATCCTAGCCCTAATTTTTATAATTTATCTTTTAAAAATATTTCTACACAAACATGTAATATAAGCTAACTTTAACATTTTTTCAAACACCAGGAATAGAACATCCCACCTATGCCCCATCTGAAGGTAACAATAATAAAGATTCTGATGTGTGTATATATATCCAATTTCATTTCCACATTTATTTTACTATAAACATGAAAGACATGAGTCAAGTCCAGTTGCAGCTGGCAGTTACAGTATGCAAGGTAAGGTTACACAAGAGTCAAGACAAAGGAAGGTTTGTGCTGTGGGATCTACAGACCAACTCCAGACAGCAGCATGGCTGTGCCCATGCGTCGTCAGAGCTTGGTATTGACTTCTGGCTTAGTGTTCTTCCACATTGTCTTCTCTCCCAGTAGCCAAGACTGTCACACTATTTATTATCCAGGGCTTTCACAAGGGAAACAAAACTCTTGTATATAAGCCCACACTTTCCAAGTTAAACTTCTAATATCCCTAATGCACCCCCCAACACACACACAAGCATCATATTCTTTTATACTATTTCATCTTCCTCTGGATTTTTATCTTGAGCTGCATTCAGTGCTACACGCATTTCTACCACTTCTACCATGAATAATGATTTGTATAAGAAAAGCAATCTTCTTGTGTGGTCGGTTGAAAAAGCCAGCTCAAGGTATGAAGAAACAGTTCTCAAAGAAACAGAGAGCTCAAGGTATGAAGAAGCAGTTCTCAAAGAAACAGAGAGATAGTCTCTACTGGCACTTCACCCTTCTTATCTCTCACTCTCCTAAACCGTGGTGATTCATCTATTATTGTAACCATGTTTTCATACTGTTATTATGCTGCTTTTATGGACTTACGTTTTAGAAAATACATTCACTGTTCTAACTGAAAGCTGCCCTTGATTTTTTGTCTCTGGCATATGGAAAGCCAGTATCATTTGTTAGAGTAGGAGGTGGCTGTAAAATAAGTAGTAATTATTAGTTACCTAACATCCTTATATAACATCTTTGGTTTGGTAAATATTGGTTTAATTGTTTGGATATACATTCCAGTGTCCCATCATTAATGGAAGCTCTGGATTCTAGAAGTTTCCCCAAGAACAATAAGCTTTCTAGAAAAAGGTCCAAAAATACAGACTTCACAAGACTCCCCGAACCTCAGTGTGATGAAACAGAAAAAGTGACCTATGTACTTGGGGACACTATGAAAACAGATTTAGAGAGCAAAGGGTAATCTGGGCTCAGCGTCAGCATTGGATGGGCAGTGGGGTGTGTTGTGTGGGGGAAGGGTTGGAGACAGAGCAACCCATCCCTGCAGGTGGACAGCAGTGGCACAAAGGTACCTGTTCTGACCTCGATCTTGTCCCAATTCCTCAACCTGCCAGGCTGCTGCAGTCCAGCAGGCATTTGGTTTTGCTCAGCTGTCTCTGTGTCCTAGTTTGCTTTCTGCTGCTCTGATAAGTACCATGACCCAAAGAAATTAGGGAGGGAAGGGTTTATTTCATCTTAAGCTTTATGGCCCATCATTGAGGGAAAGCAAAGCAGGAACCCAATCCAGGAAGCTGTGTGCAGGAACTGAAGAAGAGACCATGAGGAACGCTGCAAACTTGACTTCTCTCCGTGGCTTGTTCAGCTGCCTTTCTGATATATCCCAGAAATGGTGCTGCCCACAGTGGGCCAGCCCTCCTATATTAATTAGCTATTAAGAGAATGTCCCTAGAGATGCATCCACAGGCCAACTTGATGGAGGCAATCCCTCAACCAAGGTGCCTTCTTCCCAGGTACGTCTCTGTTTGTGACAACTTGACAAAAAACTAATTATGACACTCTGTGCAACAACCCATCCCAGAACTTAGTGGCTTAAGTCTGCCATCATTTTGCTCCTTTACCCATCTGGAGTGGGCAAGGTTTGGAGAATGATGTCATGGGATCAGCTGAAATAAGTGATTTAACTCCCTTCTGCTTGAGCTTGAGTTGGGTCGAAAAATCCAAAGAGGCTTCATTCATCTTCCTGGAAAGCTTGTGACTCTCCGCTCTCACATGGAGAGTCCTCTCTTGATCCTCTTTCCCCCTCTCTTCCTCTGAGACTTCCCTGTGGCACAGAAATCCAAGATGCTCAATTTCTATTATTATATCTTCCTGACCTGCATCCGAGGGGGAAATGCCCTGCTATGCAGACATAGGGATTTGCTGGGTTTTTTTATTATTAAATGTTTTCTTTATTTACATGTCATACAATATCTCCTTTCCCAGGTTCCCCTCCAAAAAATAAAATAAAATAAAATAAACAAAAACAAACCTTTGTTCCCACCCCCCTCCTCCTGCTCGCCACCCCATGCCTCTCCTGCTTACTGGCCTTGGTATTCCCCTACATTGGGGCATAGAACCTTCACAGGGCCAAGGGCCTCTCCTCCCATTGATGACCGACTTGGCCATCCTCTGCTATATATATGCTCCTGCAGCCACTAGTCCCACCATGTGTACTCTTTGGTTGGTGGTTTAGTCCCTGGGAGCTCTGAGATTTTCTGTTCTTAAGAGACCTCCTTCCTGCTTTTAGTCCAGCAGGGGAAATCAGTCTACCTTTCAAAGTAGGGAGTGGCACAGAACCAATGAGTCCCTTGAGAACCCACAGGCCACACTTGAGTTTAGTTCCCAGCATCACTACATGCTATCTGTTCTAGATGAATCATTTTGTTTCCATTCTGTCATCAACAAGAGGCAAGCAACGGTATTTGCCACATGAACTGGATGGTTGAGGATTGGCTGGCCAGGAAGAACGGTTGCATTCTGCAGATTATCTGTTTCCTTCCTTATCTGCCAAGAGCTGGTTTTCCTGTGATGCTGGGAGGCTCTGTAACTTCAGTCTTGAGAACTGTTGTCCTGGGATGGAATACCCAAGCATAATAGAAACATTAGCTCCTAAAACATTACACCAAAGGGAAATGCCTTCAGATAGTGGTTTCCAGCCATCCCAGACTAAAGCTGTGTCCACGCCAAGACGGAGGCTCTCACTTGTGAGGTTATCTTCAACAGCTAACCTTCAAACATTCTCTAGGTCTGTTAGAAAGTAGAAAAGGGAGCCAGGATGTAATGGTTAGGGAGTCTGATCTTCAAATGATAATTTTCATTAACAGACTGTTTATTCCAGACCCTCAATCTGCCTGGTCTCTTGAACACAGATACAAAAGGAGTCCCCTCTGCTGGCATTCCCCAATCAGCCACTTAATCGAATGGACTACTTATTAATAAATTACTGAAGGTTCTTCTGTGGCATGAATTATGTCTTATAGACTAATAGTTCTCAACCTGGAATAATTCTTGTCTCCCTTCCCAAGGAGGTATTTGTGGTTGACACCACTGGAGAAATGAAATTGGAGTGCTCCCCAGTCTAGTGAGTATGAGCCAGAGGTGCAGCAATGCACCCTGAGATGCTCAGAGCAGCTCCACAGCAGAGAATTGATACAGTGGTTCTTTATGTTAACAGCGGCGAAGAGTTGAGGAGCCCTGGTTTAAGACATCTGTCTCAGATGTATGATATTATTTTCCTTAGGAATAGATATCAAATTTGGATGGTGGCTGGCTATCCTGGAGCCCTGTTAACCATTTAGTGGCTGTCCTGGTTTTCTTGTATTGCTTTGATAAAGATTATGAGCAAAAACAACTCTGGAGGAGAGGCTTTATCGGGTTCAGATGTCACAGATCACAGTCTGTCAAGAAGAGAAGTCAGGGAAGGAACACGGAAACTGGAACTGATACAGAGGCCGTGGAGGAATGCTTCTTCCCGGACTTGCTCAGCCTCCTTTCCTATAAAACCCAGAACCATCTGCCCGGTGATAGCACTGCCCCCCGGGAGCCGGGCTCTCCGACATCAGTCAGAAAATGTCCCCACAGACTTGCCTTCAAGCCAATATCCTGGCAGCATTTTCTCAGACGGAGCTCCTTCTTCCTAGATGACCCTAGTTTGTGTTAACTTAACAAAAACAAACCAGCACAATAGCCAAAAGATAAAGTGAACTTTTCTTTTTCTGGTAAAGTTCCTGGTAAGGAATCAAGAACCCAGAGCACAGGAAGTATATATGGGGGGAGGGGAGGACAGTTACTCACCTCAAACATGGACTCTGAGAGTGTTACCTTTTCTTTTCTTTCCTTTTCTTTTCTTTTCTTTTCTCTTCTTTTCTTCTTTCTTTTGCCAAGCTGTGACTGTTTATTAACTGACCAGATTACAAAAATACCATGGGTGACACCTTAGCTCATCTGTCTAATAAGCCTGTTTATCTGGTCTTCCCTGTGGCCAACATCTCCACCTTCTACAAAGTGAGTTAGTTGTCTTTTTCTTCATTCCACCTCGTGGGGAAGATAGTTTGAAGGGCCACAGGAAGTTATTTACTTCCTTAAAGTGTTTCCCAACTGTCTAGATCTCATGAATTAGATCCTCCATGCAGATGATGCCAAATTTACCAAAAGATCGAGCAATCAAGGAATTATCTGTCAAGGCAATCCGCTTTCTTATTGATTTTACCATACCCTCGCTTGTAGATGAGCTCATTTACTGACTTCGGGTTGGGGCACCCCCATGCAATATACAGTTCCACAATCCTCAGCATGTTAACTGAAGCCTTGTTGAGCTTAACAAAGGTGCCATTGAAGATCTGTCGAAGACAAAGAAGCTGCAGTACCTTGCTGACCTTTGGGCTTACTCCATGGATACCCCGGATTCTGATGACAAGCACCAATTTCGGTTCTGCGGGCACATAGAAGTTCCCAGCTTTCCTCGCCATCCTGGCCATCCGGATCTCAGTCCGGTACATCTGCCTGTACTCCTTGTGATAGTGCTTGGCCTTCTCATAGATGAGCTTCCTCCTCGCCTTTCGCAGTGTCTTCAGGGCAAACTTCTTCCTCAAGCACTTCACCTTCAACTCTGCGAAATTCCTTCCTTTTTCTTAAGGGTTTCAGGCACAGCAGGAACCTTTTTCTTAAGAGTTTTTGGCATGGCAGGAACCTTTTTTTTTAAATAAAGGGTTTCCAGCAGAGCGACAACCTCCATGGTTGCAGCCGGAAAAGGAGAGCGAGTGTTGCCTTTTCAATGATGAAAATATGTATCTAGAAACAGCGTGGAAATGAACCTAGGAAACACACTGAAAATAGGACCACTGATGTTACCCCGCTCCAGTCACTGCCTGACTCCAGCTAACCCTGCTATAGTTTCAGGTCTGGCCTAGTCCACTAGAACTGGTTGTACTGCTGTGAAAACCAAAGCAAGCACGAGAGCCTGGCTCCTGGGATGCCCTGTATCTCTGCAAACTCCAGTACCATGAGAGCTGGAGGGATATGGGTGTGTCGTTCTGTAGGCGGGCCTGTTGCTGTGGCCTAGCTGAGTCTCTCTCTCTCTCTCTCTCTCTCTCTCTCTCTCTCTCTGTCTGTCTCTGTCTCTCTGTCTCTCTCTCTGTCTGTCTCTCTCTCTCTCTCTCTCTCTCTCTCTCTCTCTCTCTCCCCTGGAGGCAGTGGGCCTGCTACTAAGGCCCTAAGGCCCGGGTCTCTCTCTCTCTCTCCCCTGGGGCTGATCTGTTGCTGCATGGCATGTTGGTTAAAAAGGAGGCAATGTATAAATGAGTTATTTTATTGTAGGCAGGATAGAATACGCTGGTTGAGTAGAGAGAAGGAAAGGAGAGGAAGGAGAGAGAGAGAGAGAAAAGAGAGGAAGAACGCAAGAGAACAAAGAGCAGAGAGGAGAGAGAGAGGAACAAAGAGCAAGGGAGGGAGAAGCAGAGTAAGAGAGAGAGGAAGAGTAAGAGAGTGAGGAGGGGGCAAACCGCCCCTTTTATTGCATGGGGTGTGGCATGCCTGGTTTGTGGTCCAATGACTGTGTATAGGATCCAGCTAGAATGCTGGGAACTTGAGGCATTGTCTGCCTGATAGAGCATGCATCTCCTTCAGGGGCAGCTGTAAGGGGTTTGGGCTGAAATCTGAGCCATTGGTCTCAGGAGCTATCACAGAATGCCTACCATCCCTTGTGAACAAATTTACTTTGCTCAGTGGGTCTCCAGGGTTCTCAGGCTGCACTACTAGACTCCGGCTATCAGAATTGCCCACTGCCCCACATGGGTGATTTGTGGTTACTGAAATTCTGAGGTTAAAAACAGCTTTTTTTTTGAGGTGCTGGGGTAGTACCTTCCACGGGTGATGTGTTTGCCTTCCAAATATGAGGATCTGAATTTGATGCCCCAGAACCCATCAAGAAAACATTCAGGCATGGTAGCAAGTACTTGTAATATTAGCACCGTGGCTTGCTGGCCAGCCTACCCTACTTGGAAAAGCTCTAAGCCAATGAGAGACTCTGTCTCAATAAAACAAGGTGGACAGTGCCTAAAGAATGACAGGCAAGGTTGTCATGTGCCCATAGCATGCACGGGTGCACACACACCTGCACATAGGAACACATACACCAAAACAAAAGTAATTGGAGGGGAAACCTTGGAGCATCGAGAACAAATAAACTCCTGATGCATTGTAACAAGATAGATAGAGTTCTTAGGTACTATGGGGAGCAAGCGATACCAGACATGAAAGTACCTTTTATGTAAACCAAGCTTTCTCAACCCTGGCATTATTAGTGGCATTTGGAAGCAGGTACTTCCTTGTTTGGGAGGTGGTACTGTGTATTGTGGGATATTCTCCTGCATCCCTACCCTTGCCAAATGCCAGAAGCACCCACTCCCCATTTGTTGCAGTCAGCAGTATTTCCACATATTGCCAAATGCCTGGGAGCAACTGGGAAACAAGACACAATTGAATCTCCTGATACAAATAAGAGTGGGAAGAGTAAAGTGGTACCAGGAAGTTGACCCAGCAGGCAGGCTGGGGTGCCAGGAAGCAGACCCAGGGGAGATTCTGGGGTACCAAGGAAGCATACTCAGGGAGGATCCTGGGGTGCCAGAAACATTTCTTTATTTTGGCGCTACCTAATTTTGTGTGTTCACTTTGTCAGATATTCATCAAGTCAAACCTTATGTTGTTTATAGATGCCCATTTATACATAAACTTTCAACTTTTTATTTCACCCACTGTGGAACAACCAAACTCCTCCCAAACAAAGCATGCCATGTTTTACTTTCAAGGACTGTAGATATTATCAAATGTGTAAAAACAATTTTATGGGAGCAAAAAGAGAGCAGACATTTGGGTGAGAAGGAAGGGGCACAAGAGGGATTGGGGTGGGTATTCTGAGAAAAAGCTCAAAGTTCGGGGGCTTGAAAATAACCTTTAAAAATCTCAAATTTCCCAAAACAATCCTACCCCTTGATCTTCAGCCATCTTTTTGCCTCTGTCTTTCTTTTTCCACCATTTACAGCTGCAGCTGTTTCTCTGTGTTCCAACTCACTTGGGGGAGGGGAAGGGGAGAGGAGGGGCTGAAGCCCTCAAGCCTATCACCACACCCAACCCATGTGCATAAAATTTGCTTAGGAAGAAACAAACAGAGAAAAGAAACTTCAATAGTTAATTGGGCAAGGCTTCTGGAGGTGCTGGAAGAGTGCACACAGTATTCCAGCACTTTCTTGAACTCTCTACTTCTTGGCATTTGCTGCTATTTTAGAGAAGATCCGGTAAGATTTCACAAAAATATAGAGCAGATAACTGTGTAGTTTCTGAGCTTGGTTTTAGGGACAGAGAACTACTGGAAAATAAGTGTGTCCTACAGAGTCCTAGGCCACCATGTCCTCTCGCCACCCCTGCACTTGGCACGGAGCCTATAATAAGGTGGGGTTTCACCCAGCTTTACCGTTTGCATTGTTGAGATTATCATGAAAGGGTTCCGCTGGCCACACTTTCCTTCCTTGTTATGGTAACTGTCAAGTTCTCTGCTGATAGTCTTCTACTGGTTTCCACAGTGACTCACGGCCGTGGGAGGAAAAAGAACTGAAAAAAAAAAAAACTTTGAAATGTCTGTACCCTGTAACTTTGTCAGGTTCCCAAATCCCATGACAATGACCTCTAAGGACCTTGTTATGTCCTTTTCTTGGGCAAGAATTTTGCTTTATCTCATATTGTTTTAAATAAATAGACTTGTGACTAGAGCATGGAGATATTTTTACCCTTTCATTATTATATTAATAACATAGCCATTTTGCTTCAAACTATCTGACATCTAAGTCCTGTTATTCCAGATCTGTCAAGATACTTTTGTTTTGGTTTGTTTTAGTTTGGTTTGGTTTGGTTTGGTTTGGTTTTTAGAGACAGTTTCTTTGTATAGCCTTGGCTATCCCAGAACTCACTCTGTAGACTAGGCTAACCTCAAACTCAGAGATCCACCTGTCTCCTGAGTGCTGGGATTAAAGGCATGTGCCACTACCGCCATCTGGCTGGTGATTTTTTTTTTTAATTCTGTAATTTGCTCCACTTTCTCATCCTTAATTTTATCCATTTGCACACTAAGTTCTGTAACTCAGTGCCTGACCCAGGATGTCAGCCAAATCAAGGATGCCATGGACATTAATTACCTTTCTCATTGCTGAGACTGAAGCCCTGACAAGAAGCAACGGAAGAGAAGAAGGGTTTATTTCCACTCACAGTTCACAAGATCCAGTCCTTTATAGAGGGAAGGACAAGATAGCAGGAGGGAGAGGCTGCACAGCTAGGAACTGCATGTGAGTCCTCTAAGTTTTTTCCATTGAATTTCTCCTTTAGGCTTTAGCTAAATCAATGTGTTCCAGACTCAGTGAAGGGAAAATAGTTTAAAATATCTATCTATCTATCTATCTATCTATCTATCTATCTATCTATCTATCTATCTATCTAGTAGAGAGCAATAAATAGGCCTATCTTATATGTGGGTATTGCTGCTTCATGGGCCTGGGGCCTGGATGAATAATAATAAGAAACTGAGCTGAGAAAAGGCCTGACACAGACCTTCAGGCTCTACACACATGGACACACATATGCGCGTGGACTTGTGCACACAGAGGTCTACATGTCATCCATCTTTGGAACCATGGAGGTTTTACCCCTCTTACATCACCTCTTGTTCTTTAGTTTCTCCTACCTGCCCTTCCCTCTTCTTCCCCAGTCTTTCTCCTCTCTTCTTGTACTCTTTCCCAACACCCTTTCCCTTCTCACACTTCTATATTCTCAAGAGAATATAGAAGAGAAGCTTAATAAAAAAAATAGTAAGACCCACAAGATAACAGCATGATAATATATTACACACCAGCATATTTCTGTAAAAGACAGGCTGTGTTTGTCATGACATTACCAACACATCTCAAGCCCTGGCAGGTTTGGATCGCGAAATCCCAGTATCAGCTGAAAATACTATAGCCAAATATACATTCCCTACTCCTAATCTATCAAACACCATTATGTGCTCCAAAACACCTAATGCTACTCCACAACTACTCAAAATAGGTAACTCAATGCCTATTTTATAATAGGGTACACTTAAGTAATTCATTGACATTTTAAAGCTTTTAAATCTGAAGTAAAATTTCAACTGAGTGCTTATTAATTCTGCATCGTCATAAAATTTAAATCCTTACAATTAGAATCATCATAAGCCATTTGTCTTACAAAATGGCTTTGCCCAAGAACCTGAGAGATTCAGAGACTAAGTTAGAATGTACTGAGTAGGCACATGAATCTGTCATTTCTACTAGCTCATTATAGCCAGAAATGGCTCAGCCTATCTGTCTGCACTATTGTTCATGCTTCCTTTGCCCCAGAGTGCAGCTGGCAGAGTATGGGTTAAGAGGTCACAGCAGCCTCCTCTTCCCATAAATAGTCCTGAATTTCCTGCACCCTAGCCACTAGTTTCTAAAGAGCCAGAAACATCTTCACAGAATAAGAACACACAGAGTGCAGGTTAACACTGTGTCAACCCTGCATGTCCTGCATGCCAAGCTATAAAGGATAGGAAGCTCTCACACACACGCCTACCACACAGAAAAGGACTCTAGATCCATGGTTCTCAACCCACAGGCCACAACCCTTGGCCAACCTTTCTCCAAGAATATTTACATTGTGATTTATAACAATAGCAAAACTGCTGTTAGGAAATAGCAAGGGAAATCATTTTATGGTAAGAGGTCACCATAACCGCAGAAACTTATGTTGAACAATGGCAGCATTAAGAAGGTTGAGAACCATGGCTCTAGATGTGAGGTATGTAAGACCTGAATGCAGGTTAAGACCATGATGCTATTTTACAAACACCTTTAAAATCCTACAGAGTACTTACTCTCTTCCATAAGGGATCATGACACACACAAGCCACTTCTTCAAGCACCATCTTATCACAATAGTGCTGTGGAGTTTTTGAGATCCACTCTGGCACCTCGTACGTTCTTCTAGAATCCATGCTTAGTGCTTAGTCTCCTCCAATGGTCTCTCCAGGTTGGCCAGAGACCTTCAACTTCCTAGTTTACTAGGGTAGTGAGACACAAATATCCTGATTCTCCTCTCAATTTTTTTGAGCAAATTTTCTCTGGGTCCCATTACTACTATACTGTAAAGGCATGTTACAGTCTGTCACCAACAAAGTTTGGGAATGCCTGGAGGACAACCACTTCCTCATCTTGTGTCACCTCACCTTACACATGCCTATCGGGCACCCTGGTTGGTGCTGAATGGGTGTACCAATTAGTTCACTATTCAGAGAAGGAACAAGAGTTGCCCTTTGTCTTGTGGCACCCTCAAAGCTAGGCAGGATGGACAGAGAGCATTCCTCAAGCCTGGGGCAGTGGGGGAAAGCAGCATACACAGCTGCTTAGAATTTTTCTTGTGTGGCAGTGGCTTTGGGCCAAAGCGTTGCACTTTCTGCAGACTCAGCCCCATCCGCAGACATTTTCTGGCCCAAAGTTGCTTGCTCAGAAGTTTCCCGCCACTCTGACTACATTTGTCCCAAACATGTCACTCTATGGGTTGAAGAAAATACAAGATCTTGGGAGAGGGGGGTGGGGGAAGGGGGCTTTGTTAGACAAGACGATTCGTATATCTGCTTCTCACCATCGTGAGGGTTGTGTGGGCCTCTTTTAGAGTCGTCTGGTTTTTTTTTTTTTTTTTCCCTACGAAGAGCAAAACACATCGGGGTAGGTGGGCAAAGTGGTGGTGAGCTTTAAATGAAACACACTCTGACCTTCGGAGCCTGGCCGGCCGGCCCTCTTTCCCCAGCCCGGTGGCAGTGTGACTGAGCCACACTTGCTCCCATCTGTTCCACAGCTGCTGAGCCAAGGAAAGGGATCATTCCTAGCATCGGGCTGCACGGCCTGGCTTGCTTATACTGCATCTGGCACTCGTTTCTGTGAGCGCTCGGGCTATTTTCAAGTAAGCCCCTGAGATCTTTTTTTCTTCCAAAGAAAAACATTCTCTACATTCCCATCTTCAGTTGGGCATACAGATGGGAGCGTTCCCTTTGTCTCTAAGCCTGGTGGTTTGGTTCAACTTAACAAATGTCTGTTGAGTTTCTACCACATGGCGCAGTGGACAATAGGAGGAATGAAGCAGGAGCTGCCGTGTTTTCTGGCCTTCAAGGAGGCCGTGCCCTACCAAAGGGGATGGTTACAGCACAATAAAATTAGGTCCACGTTAGATTGAAGTGCTATAGATGATGGAATAATAATTTCTGCTCTGGATACAAGGAAACTTTCTTTTTCAGTATCTCCTAAATCCTTTTAAGGTTTGAGAATGCAAGAGATTGACCAAAAAAAAAAATCAACAATAGATATGTCAACATATTTTATTATAAAATTTTAATAACTTATATATCTACATTAAGTACTATTTGTTGTTATTGTATATGGATTATGTGATAGATAGTCTTCTGAAAAATTTATAAAATATTTCACTTATTTCTTATGGTCATATACATACTTATGTGTGTGTATCTTCCTTATTTCTTTGAAATGAGACCTCTCTCTGCGCCTGAAGTTCATCCATTCTGCTAGGCTAGCTGGCCAGCAAGCTCCAGCAAGTCTCTTGTCGGCCTCCCCAGTACTTGGAGGACTGCATATGCCACTAGACCTGGTACAAACTGAGGCCTTACATTGTTACAGCTGGCACTGTACCTCCTGAGCCATCTCTCCTGAAAAAAATACATTTTTAATTTACTACTCACAGGCTTTGATGATTAGCTTAGAAATGTTTCTATTTAGGGAAAAAAAAGCCTCATTATAATTAAAGTGTTAATACTGCTCAGAGGGTGTATGCTAGGAATGTAAGTCCGCAGAGCAGGGAGATGGCTGTATATTCATATTTATCACTACCATGTTCACAACAGCCAAAATTGGAAGTTAGCCTAGGTGCCCAACAGCAGGTGGATGGGTAAAGAAAATATGGTTTCTCTACATGGTGAAGTTTTATCTGGCTTTAAATAAGACATGTATGGGACTGGGCATCACCATGCTAAGTGTCTTAGTTAGGGTTTTACTGTTGTGAACAGACACAATGACTGAGGCAACTCTTATAAAGACAGCATGTAATTGGGGCTGGCTTACAGGTTCAGAGGTTCAGTCCATTATCATCAAGGCAGGAGCATGGCAGCATCCAGGCAGGCATGGTGCAGGAAGAGCTGAGAGTTCTTCATCTTCATCTGAAGGCCAGTAGAAGAAGAATGGCTTCCAGGCAGCTAGGACAAGGGACTTAAAACCCACACCCACAGTGACACACTTTTTCCAACAAGGCCACACCTCCAAATAGTGCCACTCTCTGGGCCAAGCACATTCAAACTATCACACTAAGTGAGAAAAAAAAAACCAGACATTTTATATATATATATATACATATATGTGTGTGTATACATATATATATTTCTCTCATATTTAGAATTGATCTATTTTACAATAGATACATGCATACATACATATGACATGAAAACAGAAGGGGAGTAAGGGAAGGTAAATATGAGCCCCAAACAATTATAGAATGAAAGATCAGACTGAGCTTCAAGGACTATGGTGGTAGCACTCAGAGGCAGAGAACTTGCTTCACATGTATGAGATCCTGAGTTCAACACCCAGTGCTGACAAAATTCAAAAAAAGGAAACCCATAATTTGCACTCTAATTTAAAAAAAAATAAGAAAATGCTACAAAATAAAATAATAAATAAATAAATACAATAAAGTATCCATCAAAGAGCCAGTGGGAAGAGTGGATTTGAGAAGGCAATGGAAACATCACCTTCAGAAGTATTTTCTGGCTCTAGTCCCTTTTCTTTATGTTGGATCTATTTTCTTTTCTTTCCTTTGTGCATGTGAACATTTGCATGTATGCACCTGTGTATACATGCCAGAAGAAAACATTAGTTGTCATTCCCTAGGCACTATCTACCTTGTTTTGTGGACACTTGTCTCTCACTGGTCTGGAACTCACCAAGTAGTCCAGTCTGCTTGGCCATCAAGCTCCAGGAACCTGCCTGTCTCTCTCTCTCTGAAATAGTGGGATTATACTTCACCACACCTGGGATGGACCTCCAGGCCTCCTTACAAGGCAAGCACTTTACCAAGTAAGCTGTTTCTATCTCAGAGGACTACATTGTCATGATTATCTTTCTGCTCTGTGGGATTATTAGTGTCTGTCAGTGCTAGCTAGTTCTTATGTCAACTTGATACAAGTTAGGATCTTCTGGGAGGAGAGAATCTTAATTGAGAAAATGTCTCCATAGGGCTGACCTGTACATAAGTCTGTGGTAATTGTCTTGATTGATATGGGAGGCCTAGTACACTGTAGGCAGTGTCACCCCTGGGCAGGTGGTCCCAGGTGCTATAAGGAAGCAGAGTAAGCAAGCCGTGTAAGCCATTCAGTCCAGGAAGCAGATTCTTCCATGGCTTCCGCCTCAGTTCCTGCCACCAGGCCTCTACCCTGTTTGAGTTCCTGCCCTGACTTCCCTCATTCCCTCAGCGATGGACCGTGATTCAGAAGTGGAAGTGAGACTAAACTCTCTCCTCCCCAGGTGTGGTGTTTTCAGTCGTGGTGTTTTCCCACAGCAATAGGAGCAGGAAGGCCACATCTAAACCTTAGATTAATCGAATAGTTCCAAGAATTCTGACGACACGTGAGCATCCACAAGCTACAACCTCCATGACTCCTTGCCCTCAACATGACTCACGGTTCTGTGCTCCCGCAGGAAGTGTGTCGCTGAGGCAGAAAACCAGTCCCTTTGGAAGTCCATGGTCTAAGTATTAATTGAGCTTCTTTAATGGGAGCTCTCAACGCAGGCTCCAGACTCTTCCTGCAATGAAATTACCTGTACAGTTAACATTTTTCAGAGTTCACCTTCTCCTTTAAGGGAGAGGAAGGCCATTGTCTGGGCAGTACAGCTGTCTACTAGTGTACACGTCGAGATAATAAGCCCAGAGAGAGACCTTTCAATAATAGGATGCAGAAAGCAGCTCCCAGAGAAGTAATTTTTCAATGTCCCTGATTCGGTTAGTGAGAAATGGCTCTCCAGTTTATTATAATTTAGAAAGGCAATGAATTCCTTATTCAGAATTAATATAAAAATGACTGAAATGCATCTTGCTTGTCTCTAAATGTATAGCCTGTTTGTATAACACACTTGAAGTCACAGTTCATTGTTAAGACCCATGAGTTAGTGAAGCTGGTACTGTACGCCATATGGTTTTCTCTAAATGATAATTATAGGTCATTCGGAACTACAAATTACATACACTAAAAATGTTAATTTAGGATAACTGACTGGATGAGGGTCCTTCCCCCTCAAAACAAGCAGGTGTACTAGGAATGGCATTGTCTGTCCATTGACAGTATGCTAGACATGATAAATCGCCATAACCATATTATCTCTAAATTTGACTTAATTTTGCAGATTCTCCTTGCAAATGTTCGGCCTGTTGTGCATTTTCTGTGATTTACCCTGAGCAGATAAAACATTAACGGGGGAAATCCAAACAAATGTCTCCCCAGATCCCCAGCACGGCTGTTGGAAATGGCCTACCTAGAGTCTCAAGCTGCAAGCCAGGCTCCACAAGACTCCTCTGCATTCTGAGATCAATCAGCATTAAATCAGAAACATTCATCACGATTGAACTTGAAATGAGTTGCACCCCCAGACTGGAAAGTACTTACTTATAACCTTCCAGTTAGTTTCAGTAATGAAATATAGCAATGAATTAGCCATGATAGCCTGGTGAGAAAGACGCTTAATAAAGAAGAGATGGCCGGGAGTCAGGAGCCGAGCTCTTCTCATCCTGAATTCATTGAGTGCTCCTCTTCCCCAGAACCACCACCAAAAGAATTCCTTCCCTCAGAGCCATAGCTTCTGACACTTAAAGGCAAATAGTTTGGAAAATCTCTAGTTAGTATGAAAATTTGCAAGGTGTCAGAAGTCAGAAATCCCCAGAGGCCGGCTGCTCTCTCCGAAGTTAGTATTTGAAACAGAAAAGGAGCGAGCATACATTAGGGTCCAAGGTTCTCCAGTCAGGCTGCTCTGGTAGAAACCGGATTCAAAGCTTCCTGGGCTCGAGACCTTGAGAACATTCCACAGTCAGTGTGGGCCTCTTCTCTTCACCCATAATGGTGGCTATCATAGTAACACGACATGTCCAGCTGCAAACAATGCTCAGCAGTGTAAAGGCAATTGCTACGGAGCCCGAGAGCCCTCGCTACCCATATGGGAGAAGGAGAAAACTCGGTCCCACAAACGGCCTTATAACCTCCACGTGTGTGCTCTGATGTAAATGTACGGACTCACATGCAAAAATAGAGTGTGGTTTAAAAATAATGGTATGTCATGACTGTGAATAAAAACAATTTTTCACAGTCTCATATCTAGAAATGATCTGTCGATGGGGGACATTCGGCAACATCTGTAGGCATTTCTGCTCATCACAACTGGGAGGTGGGGCTGCTGACATTTAGCGGATGGAAGCCAGGGATGCATAGGTCAGCCCCACAGCAAAGATATAAATGTCAAGTACACCAAGAAGAAACCATACAATAAACAGTAAGAAGGAGGACTTGGGCTTGGGCTCGTTCAAGGGAGACCTGAGAGGCCCATCTGGAGGGAGGAACACAGATGAGAAAAGGAAGCATGAGTGGTCCCAGGCAGGACCAGAGAACCTTCTAGATGGTCAACCCAAAACATGAGGTGAAATAAGAGAGCACAGCTCGTTGGGTGTAGCTTGTTGCTGATAGTACTTGAAATCTTCCTCAAGTCTCCAACGTAAAAACTGCTTGCTCTGGTAGCAGTTTACTTGGGAGGCCACTGGAACTGTGTCTGGCTCAGTCTGGAGTCCAGCCTATGTGGAATTTTCGTTAATTATGTGTGCCTTTGGCCTTGTTATTTTGTTAATATCCTTTGCTTTTCTGAGAGATCTGTTCTCCTAGAAGGGACTCTGCAGCTGCTAACACCCCCACAGAGGCAGTTGGCAACCAGCAGTCCTTCATCAGGAGACTCCCTGCTTCTAGAAGGCCTCCTCTTCCTTGCACCCCATAAAATTTTTCTTTTCCTTCAGTTAGGATGCCCACCTGGGTATCACAGAAGAAATGGTGGCAATCCACAGATGTGTTAAGGTGTCAGTGGATGGCAGCATGTTCCTGCCAGGTTAGTAGCATTATGCTTTGAAACCTGTGTCAGTCAGGCCTGTACCAGTGCTAACTTCATGGGTGTGCTAGTTTCTCTCACTGTATCAAAGTCCTGAAATGATCATCTTACAAAGATAAAGGGTTGCTTTTGCCTTACAGACTTTGAGGTTTCTGATGATGGCTGTTGCCCCCCCCCCCTTGCTCTGGGTCTTCGATCTCAGCGTGGCAAACCCAAGCACATGACAGAGCCATGCATCTCATGGCTGGGAATGAAAAGAGAAGATGCGAAGGGCCTGGAACTCCACCAAGTCCCTCAAGGGCACAACTGTCATGGTCTAGGTTCCTCTTACTAGGCTACCTCTTAAAAGGTTTCTACCACCTCCCAGTAGTACCGAGCTGGGACCAAGCCTTTAATGCATGGGTCCAGAGGACAGTGAATATCCAAACTGAGGCACTAAGAAAGCGAGGTGAAGGAAAGAAGGAACAGAGGGATAGAGCAGATTGCCCAAGGTTACAAAGCTGAGGAAAGTAAAAATGGAGACGGGGAGATAGCCTGGTCCATGATGTGCTTACGAAACAATCATGGACAGCCAAGTTTGACTAAAAGAACCCACATTTTAAAAACTCAGGCATGAAAATACATTCTTGTAATCCCAGCTCTGATGAAGCAGAGACAGACAGATTCCTCTGTCTATCCTGTCCAGCCTGCTAGCTACTAAGATTCTGCAGATGAGAAATCCTGGCTCAGCAACAAACAGGTGGACAGCACATGAAGAATGACACCAAGCTGTTCTCTGCCTTCCACATGCATGTTTGCATATATGTTCATGGGTGTGTGTGTTCATGTGTGTGTATGAGTTGCAGGCGCATGAGTATGTGGTATGTGTGTACAGGTCAGAAGTTGGATGTCAGCATTTTTCAATCATAGTCCACTTTATTATTTTGATACAAGGCATCTTACTGAACTTGGAACTCACCGATTCTTCTGGACAGGTTGGGAAGCAAGCACCAGGGATCCACTTGATTCAACCTCTCCCATGTTTGGACTACATATATGCACTGACACAGTAGTGTTTTATGTGGGTAATGGGAATCTGAAGTCAGATCCTCATTGACATATTATGCACAGAACTATTAGTGTTTTGACTTGTATGCATTCTGCTTATTAGTTTGGCTATTATCTTAAGATGTCTTACTGAGAATCCAGTGTTATCCTGTGTAGTGATTTGAATAAAATAGCCCCCATAGGCCTATAGGGAATGGCACTGTTAGGAGGTGTGGCCTTGTTGGAGTAGGTATGGCTTTGTTGGAGGAAGTGTATCACTGGGAGTGGGGGGAGTGGGGCTTTGAGTTCTTAGATGCTCAAGATAGGCCCAGCATCTCACTCCGGTTTCTGTAGCTTGCCGATCTGGATGTAGAATTCTCAGCTCCCTCCCCAGCACGATGTCTGCCTGCATGCTGCCATGCTTCCCACCATAATAATGGTGGACTAAACCTCTGACCTGTAATCCAGCCCCAATTAAATGCTTTTGATAATAAAGGTTCAAGTGATCATGGAATCTCTTCATAGCAATAGAAACATTAACTAAAACCTGCTTATTAGTTTGACTATTATCTTAAGATGTCTTACTGAGAAACCAGTGTTATCCTGTGTAGTGATTTGAATAAAATAGCCCCCATAGGCCTATAGGGAATGGCACTGTTAGGAGGTGTGGCCGATATAGCACACATTTGGACTCAAGGATCTCAATGATCTGAGAAACTAGGAGCATCTCAGATTCTAGAAATTTGCCTCAAGTGATAAGCCTGCTCCCTGAGGAAGGCGGCAAGCATATTCCTTCCCATTGCAAACACCTCTGGAATATTAAAGTTTTACTCCATATTTGAACTGAGTCATGTGTTAAGAAAAACACATCACATTCCTCTGACATAAAACAAATGCCATGCAGTGTGTTTATATTTAAACACTGGGTAAGAACAGGGAGACCACGTTCCAGTTTGAGAAAATACTGATGCCGCCATGTCAGAGAGGCAGGTTATGGTTTAATTCATACCTGTGGATTAAAGAATGAAAAATGAACCCACGTCCATGTCTGACGTCTGTGTAAATGGTGCATATGTATGGAGCCTGTCTGCCTCCCTTAATGTACTTGGGATAAAGTAAATATTGGAGGGCTTGATGTGTTGCCTAAGCCTAACAAAGCTAGTGCAGCTGGAGCCCAGATGGTCTAGGGTGGTGGAGGGTCCTACAGCTGGAGAGAAGAGGTGAGAGCCAGAAGATGCCCTGGGGGTATGTGACAGAGGGTGGGAGATACCCTTTAAATGTTCTTGTTCTGAGATTATGCATAACTGAGAAGTAGATGGTCTACATCTTGGATGGATGCCTCCACCCATCCCCTCTCTGGCAATCCTACCACCCAGCATTCCTCTCCATCCTGCTCAGGGTTCACAGTGTCTCTTACTTTAGATTTTACTCATTAGTTATGAGTGTATGAGTATGTGTGTGGTGCGTGTATGTGTATGGTGGGAGGCACAGACATGCCGTAGCTTATATATGATGGTCAGGGGACAGCCCTATGAAGTCAGCTCTCACCTCCCACCTTTATGAAGATTATAGGGATCAAATTCAAGTTGTCAGAATTGAGCAGCAAAAGCATGTATTAGCTGAACCGTCTTGATGGCTCTGACCCAATTACTTTTATTAGCCTCTATTAATTGTACAACATAATAGCTTCCTTGTCCCAGTGTCTGTTGGTAAAATGGTACAATGCACGCCCCATATCTTTGCTCTACCCATCTCTTCCCAGCCCATCTGCACCTGGGCCAAAAGATTCAGTTGCATCTTTGTCATAGCAATGGACTGGAAACAATCTAACTGCCAGGCAACCGGTGAAATAAGACATTGGATTTTGTATTATCTCTGAGATTTCTCATTAGTAAAATAGGACCACTATTGACTGCTTGTTTCATGGAGTTCCATGAGGATAAAATAAGAAGACTTGGAAGGCACTCTACTTTATACCTCTTCCTGTAATCGCTCTTATTATCACCATTACAATTTCAGAGATGCTGCACCCCTGTTAAAAGGTGGGATCTAGGGCTGGAGAGATGGCTCAGTGGGTAAGTGGTAACTCACAACCATCTCACAACCATCTGGGATCCAATGACCTCTTCTGGTGTGTCTGAAGACAGAGCTATGGTGTACTTATAATACATAAAATAAATAAATATTTTTTTTAAAAAAAAAGGAGGTGAAGTCTATCTATGGTCTTTAGTAACTGAGGCTGTCAGGAAAACACAAGTGCCAAGCAGGAAGTACAGTGTGAATTCATATTTTGATTTGCATAGCAGAGCTAGCTGCTTCTAAAGAACTCGCTCACCCACCTTGTCTGGACAAGCCCGACAGATATCTGAGTGGAGTTGCAAAGTCCAGAAATGATGTCTGTGTTTTTCAGAGTTTTCAAAAACATTACACAATAGCTCGGGGTACATGTGTGTGCATCAGAAGTCCACACTGTCAGCAGAACCACAGAGCAAGCACCAAAGAAGTGGATGGACCTTGCTTTGGGGAGTGTGTTTCTTTAATATCTTACAACATAGGTAAGGTCTGGGTTGGGGGTTCAAGAAAATGCTTCAGGGGCTGGGGGATGGCATGCTCAGGGACGTGCTTCCTGTACATGCTTAAAGACATGAGTTTGATTCCTCGGGCACAGCAGCATGTGCCTGTAATTTTAGCACTGAGGAAGCAGAGACAGGAGGATCCCTGAGGTTTTCTGGCCAGTCAAACTGAATCAGCAAGCTCCAGGATTATTGTGAGACCCTGTTTCCGGAAACAGTATGGATGATTAAGGAAGGCGCTCGGTGATGACCTCTAGCCTTCACATGTGCACTTTGCACACTAACCCTCATGTGGGCACGCATACACAGAGAGAAGGAGTACTTCCTCTGTAATGAAAACTTCAGAAAAGGAGGGCCTCTGGTGGAACCTTCCAGAACGGATGCCTCATCTATGGAAGATGGACTCAAGGCTCTCTGAAAAGGAGTGACTAGTGCGAGGTCACATGGCAGAGGCTTTGAGGAAGAAGATGAGAGACTCAGACGAGCACTTGGAAGAACCAACATTTCAAGTCACCTCAGGGGAAGAGTCCCAGGGATGAGTGAAAAGGATGTCGTGAGGTCTCATCAAAGTCAAAACACAACTTGCAAGTTTCTCAGACTTTTCTCCATCCCATTGTCCCTCTGGGGCTTTCTGGGTTGACTTGCTCATCATCTAGGACCCTCAGTGATGTTGATGCTGACAAGAGTGGAAGTAGCGCCAAAAGACAGCCTGAAGAATCTGAGTCTCTGTATTAGAAAAGACCAAGACCTTCAAGGGAAAACGTAACAGGTCTAGAACGTAAATATTACCAGTCAGGAAGGAGCCATGCCTGAGGGAGTTTACATGACGTGCGCGGCCCTGTGAAGCAACTGAATGAAGTTGTACTCCAGAGACAAGGGCACATCCAGACAAGAGAGCGTTCATGGTTGCTGTGAGCTAGAGATGTCAGCTGCCTTGAGCAGCTTTGAGGCTTCCACTGAAATGGGGATGGCTTTTATGATTTCTAGCATATCAGACTTAGCATTGTGATGACTGGGGCAGTGGCCTGAGTTTGAACATTCTTGTTGATGGACACACAGATGCAGGCCACTTGGAATGCTGAATTAGAGTTAAGGACCCAGCCTGGTGGAATCTTCACTCCACATTGGACCCTCAGCCTACCTCCTTCCTTGCTCTCTTTCCTTTGTGTCTCAAGCAAAGATGAAATGAAGGGGTGATCCTGTGAACCCAACTCCTGAAACAACACCCCCTTACTAGTGAAGGGTTCTACAACATCTCCAGCCACCCACCAAGAACATACATGCTGTGTCTTGTCTTTCACCTCAAGGCTCCTCTCTGCCTTGCAACAGAACTAAAAACTAGAAATGAATAAAAGCAGCATGTATGTCAAATCTCCATGGCTCAAAAAATTAAACACACACATATACATGTGCATATGCACAGGTATGCATACACAAATACACACACACACACACACACACACACACACACACACACACAGGGGGATGAGGAAGGTAATGAAGGTCTGACAGAAAGTGTAAGAGTTTACTCTTTGCCTGAAGCATCTACGGTGGCACTTTGGTTGACTTGCCCCGTGTTTAGTTGCCTGCCCCTCAACCTGTCGAGTGGGCTTTATGAGCTGAAATTTTTAAGACAGATGAGCACAGGGGTTGACAGTCCTTTGCCAAAATTACCTGGGTGTCACCTTCATGGAAGAAAGAAAATGATTCCCTTGAATCCCACACACATAGACGAAGAATAAACAGCCTTGTTGAAACTGGCAGAGCATGTGACCTACAACAATAAAAGCCTTTGGTTTGCTTGCTGTAGTGCAAAACTATGAGAAATATTTAATCTTTAAAAATACACAATGGTATCATAATTTAGCTGCAGGTTCAAAGACTGTACAATATAACAGTGTATTTAAGATGCAATGGTATTGTATATTTTCCAAATGCAAACAGCAGAATATGAGAAATGACTAGGGAGCAGCAGACCATATCTTATCCTTATTAAAGTGTCTCCAGCAAATGTTAACTATGGCTCCCAGCATTTCTGATAGCAGAATATATAGACAACAAGGCCATAGAAATGTGTGGGCCTACCTGATGTGCCGTCTGTGTCAATTCAATGTGAAGGTTATGTAAACTTTCAATACCTAGTCCTCTGCTTTTGAGCAAAGGAATAAATCTAAATGTTTATAATTTTCCTGATCTGTTATATAGTCAGGGTTTAAAAATTTCTATTTTCGACACTGTATTTTGCTCCCTTTTAAAAAATAACCAAACTAGATTATTTATAGTGAATCTTTCTTGTCTGTTTTAATCCATGTTTGATGGCCATTTGTGTATACATAAAACTTTAGTTTTATATTGTAAAATTGATATGTGTTCACTTTAAAATAATTTTATGCTGTGTGTTTGATCCAACTATAAGCAGCAAAGACTTAAACATGCGGAAATTTATTCTTTCTTGTCAAGTTAGGAGCCATGCTATAGGGCAATGTTACCCAGTAGGACTTTCTGTGATGGTGGATAGTCATGTTGTCCAGTTCAGGAGCCACTACCCACAGGAAGCTATTAAACACTTGAGGTGCGGCTAAAAGCAAGGCCAAGAAATTGAATTTTTTACTTGGCATACTTTTAATTAAAATACCTGTGTTTGACCAGTGCTGCTAACATTGTAGTCAGAATGAAAATCTGCAGGTTGCCATGAGGGAGGTTTGTGCCTCTTCATCCTGGGCCAATTTTGTGGGGAAGCAGAATAGCTGAACAATAAGCAAACAGACAAGCCAACAAACCACTTGACAGATGGTGAGCAGAGACCACTTCTGGGTCGGGCAGTTTTAACTGTGCCGGGATCCCTGACTCAGCACCTCCCTAACTAGTGACCCCAGTGAGCTACAAGAGGCCTCAGGCTCCAATTCCCCATCCTTTACAAGGCATCTCTTACCTCCCAGCTTGGCTGTGTGTCCTGAGACCATCAGCATACTCCCTTATCACTACAGCGTTCACAGAGACCTGTGGACATGACATCTGCTCTGTGTTTCCAGAATATTAGAGTGGGCCCTGGAACAGGCTCACACAGCACTAGAGGTGCCTGTCAGTCCTGAATAACTCACTACTGTCATGGGAAAGGAAGCACATCTCTCTTTGTCTTTCATCCATAGTGACGTATGATCCAGGTACATCTGGTACTCCTTGCTGAAAGATTAAGGTATCCATGGTACCTGGTGGCCAGAGACCAGGACAATAATCAGGACCCTACTAATAGTCCCCTAGATCAGGAGCTCAGCATTCCAGGTACCACAAAATGTTTCCAGAGCTTAGTTTTACTCTTCCATTTGTAAGTGTTTTTTTTTTTTTCTAATTAGCATTCAAAGTAAAGGGTTTCATTACCACATTTTTGTATATTTTGTTGGTTCTCCTCCCCAACTCTCCTTTCCGGTCATTTACTCCCATTCTATTGACCACCACCCATCTACAGTAGCTCTACTTCTGTTTTCATTAAGACAGAATATTCTATTCACACCAGAAATGCTCAGCATTCCTTTCCAAAATTGCAAATTGGGCGCAACTAAACATGGACTCAGAACCTGTGAGAACAGACAGCCCACAGACTTCTGGTTTAATGAGCTCACTGTACAAGGAAATATGTACAGACCATTGGCCAGGAAAGACTCTCATGGAGTAATCACAACTGAGCTAAGTCACGCCGGGCTTTCTAGAGCCTCTTGTTGAAGTGACACCACTGACTGACGTGAGGTACAAAGAGTTCTATGTATGTGTGTGACTAGTGACAGACTGCCAGCCACATCCGAGTTCCAGGAAAATGGAAGACAGGAGTGCATGAGTAATTCAGTGGGCATGGCTATTGCTGGTACCGAAATGGGCTCTGACAGATGAACACATTTCACCAAGTTGCACAAGATACTTGTGGCTTTAACCCATGTAGAACTCCCCCATGGATCCTGTTTAAAATGCAGGTTCTGGTTCCATAGGTGGGCCTGTTTACCTGGCCAGCGTAGATAGAGGCTGGGCCTTGCTTTGAGCAAAGGCCTGAAGGTGGAAAAGGCACCTGTCCTATTGCTCTGTGTGTGGGGAGCACATAGGCTGCCATCTCCTGAGTTCTCTTTATGAGTTTTCTTTAATGGAAAACCACTACTTGCTCAGGAAGATAATTAACCATTGTTAAAGAACCCAACCCAGCCTTGCTTGTGTCAAAAGTCACTACAAGGAAAACCAACCATCAGCAGTAGGAAGCATTCAGTAAATTCATTAGAACCGTTCAGTGATTAACATTATTTGACTGGTTTTGTTCATGGATCTTTCCTTCTTTTCCCATCATCTCCACCACAAGCTTATGTTTTTCATTGTTTGCTCAAATTTTAAAAAGGGGGGGAACATATTTTCTTTGGAGCTCTGACAGCTGTTATTGTACACCTTGGAGCAGCTCTTAAGAGGGGAGCTGTCTCGTTGCTCCTTTATTGTACACCCTGGACTGGTCAGAAGTGGGCTAGCCCATTGTTGTCAACCTATAAGAAAGTTTCCCCACAGTGCTAGGGACAGAGTTCAATTGGTAGAGTGTTTGCCTGGCACACACAAAGCCCTGTGTTCAATCCCAGCACCCTCAAAATCCAACATGGTAGGGTGTATTTGTAGCCCTGGCACTCAGGTACCAAAGGCAGAAGGATCAGAAGTTTATAACCATCCTTATCTATGTTGTAAGTGTGAGGCCAGCTTGGGCTACATTAGAGCCTATCTCAAAAATAAACAAAGTGACATGTGCCTGCTGTCCAGGCCTACCTTGTCTCCTAGTCTTGTCACTTAGAAGCTGGGGAGGACGTAGCATTGCCTATGAACACAAAGTTTCCAAGTATGCGGAGCTAGATTATAATCCAAATTGTGAGCCAGGCTTACCCTTGCAAGTTTGACACTTGGATAGTTGAGGCAGTAGGATCACTGTGAGCTCAAAGCCTGCCTGGGCTACATTGCAAGTACCAGGGCAACCAGGGCTACATGTGAAGACTCTTGTCTCAAACAAACACAAATAAAATACAATAAAATCTTAACCAGAATTTTAGTTGGGTTATTTCACTTCTCTGGGGGTCAATATCTCCACATGTAGAATCTCTCTTGGAGTATTTCTGAGAAGATCGTATAAAGCAGTGTGAGAAAGGGGCACAGACGTCCACCCTCCAGCCACACTCTCCACCACAGTTTGTTTCCATGCCTGGCTGACCCAAGGCCCTACTCACGGATCTCCACCCACCACCTTTCCCCATTGCTTCTCCAGGTACATGACCCTTGTTGGGGCTCCAAGCCAGCCCCTGCTTCTGTACCTCCTCTAAAGGACTCAGTCTTGTTGATACAGAGCAACAGAAACACCCACGCCACTTATTTGCTCTCTCCTCGTGTTTCACTCTGAGCCTGGAAGACAAGGCTGCCCAGGGAGAAAAAGGACCGTAACACTTGCCAGGGGAAGCACAGGCTTATGACTCACACACACACAAGCAGGACTGATATTGTTCTCTTCCAGGGCTTGGCTTCCTTAATTGTAGATTACATCTAATTTATCTCATGGAACTGAAATAACTACTGTTCTGTGTCCTGCGGTAGTGTCACACTGTCACAACTTTTGGCTTTCCCATGTCCTGCAAGTCTTGTTATTCATTCCACAGTGGACTGAGGCTTCCAGAGTTGTGTAAAGCTTTAGTAATTCACTCATTAATCCTAGAATCAGTTTTCCTACCACAGCTACTGTTCCTGTGCAGGCTCTCTACGTGCGAAGTTCTCACTCAGCACTCTGCTAAAGACAAGGCTCTGTTTGCTGTGTAGGTAACAGATCTTGAGGAAGGAGGAAATAACAAAGCTTTGGCTAATTTTTTTTCTTCTTGTTTTATGCATATGGAAAGCCAGCATTCAATCTAGGATGTTGGCGACATCCCCCATGCCTTTTGAGACAAGGCCTCTCTCTGGGACCCGAGGCTAGTCTGAGCCATTTGTCTATGCCTCTCCAGCACTATGATTACAGAAGTACATTGCCACACCATCGGTTTATGTGGGTCTAGGGAATCGAACTCAGGTCTCTATGCTTCTACCTTACTGAGTGAGCCATCTCCCCCGTCGTCCTCTTCATGCTGATTTAGATACTGCAAATTGTATTTTGTAAGGTTATATTTTTCAACCTTCCAGAGACTTGATGCTTTCCATTAATATTTCCCAATTGCCTTCCATGTATATGGAGCAAGTATACCAAGGGTACACTGACCCCAGGGTAGTGTGAGAACTTCTGTGAGGTCGTTTCCATGAGGTAAGGCCCAGGAACAGCATCTGGCTCGAAGGGTGGCCCTTCATCAAAATCACAGATGCACAGCAAGTATGCTCTTTCTCCTTCAATCACTTCTGCACTGGGAGGCAGCTGTAGGTGAAGGTTCCCTGGGGTGGTTTGAATATGGTTGGCCCAGGAAGTGGCACTATTAGGAGGTGTGGCCTTGTTGGAGGAAAGGTGCCATTGTGAGGGTGGGCTTTGAAACCCTCCTCCTAGCTGCCTGAGGACAGTCTGCTCCTGGCTTCCTTTAGATAAAGATGTAGAATTCTCAGCTCCTCCTGCACCATGTCTGCTTGGATGCTACTGTGCTTCCTGCCATGATGATAATAGACTGAAACTCTGTAAGCCAGCCCCAATTAAATGTTGTCCTTCGTAAGTATTGCCTTGGTCATGGTGTCTCTTCACAGCAGTAAAACCCAAACTAAGACAGTCCCCCTCTGAGAATGCAACAGGAGTTAATAGCATGCCTGGGCCCTACCACTCTGTCTTAAACAGAATCAGGAGAGTGCCTTCCTTCAAAAGGGTGGCAGTCCACTGGTTGGAGAAAGAGCTTCTAAGTGGGAGAGGAAGCAAGCTCTCTCTAGATGGCAGAGGGCTGCTGCCGGGGAGAAGATATTTGAAAATGAACAGACAAAGGGGTAGGGAAATGTTCAGGTGGCCCAGTGTGTAGACATGGGAAGCAGGCACAGACATTCGATGGGGGAACCATTGTGGGAATACAGGTGGGTAGTACAGCACAGGACATGGGACAGAAAACAAGCTTTGTCCCACAACTCCCGTGGTAGGGGGTTTTAAGAGCAGGGCCTCCACCCACACTCTGTAAGGCTTCAAGTGAGGTTTGTTCCCACTACAACTCATGAGGTAGCTTCATTCTCTAATAGAACAGTACTGACGATGTGGGGAAGTCCTCAAGGGAGAGAGTCGGGCCATGGGGCGGCATTCTTAGAAGGGATTAACTGCAGTCTCATAGCACTAGATTAGATCTCTTGGGACTTCATTGGTACCTACAAAACTGGGTTGATGTAAAAGAGTAAGCCAGGCCCCAGAACAGCTCTCCTTCATTCTTTCTCACATAAGCCTCGTCCTTGAATCACCCTCCATGTTGTGATGCAGCTGGAAATCCCCCAGCACGGGGCAGACAGGTGGAACCACCCAATCTGCACTTTCAGCATCCAAAAAAACAAAAAAACAAAAACAAAAACATAAGCTACACAAACATCTTTTTGTTATAAAAAAAATCTAGGCTTAGGCATTCTGCTAGAGAAATAGGAAACAGAGTAAGACGAATACCTTTTATTAAAAGATGAAATAAGAGCTTCCTTGAAAAACCAATATTTAAGATGACTAACGAAGATCTTTTCACATTAATGTAAGGGAAGGGATTTGGAGCCTGCCAAAGGTGGCTCCTTGTGGGGTTTCCTCTAAACCACCTCCTTAGAGCCTCAGCTCTTTAAAGCAGTTAACTCACTACTTCAGAGAAAGGAGCAGGATGCTATGGAGGCTGAGAATGACTTCAATTGGGAGCGAGTCAAAAGGTCAGCATCAGGACCCAGAGCCTGGTTGCTATGGAATCTATGGGTTTGAGATGATGGGGTAAGGGCTGCTCTGTGGCATTCTAGGAGCATCATTCCAGCTAGGCCAGGATTAGACAGGATGATGGCTGGGGTTAGGCAAGACAGATAGATAGCACCAAGGCTCCAAGATATTGGTGATAGATTCAGGTTAGCCAAGAAAGAAGAAAATAACTCAAGTTAGGATTGTAGAAAGAAAACGAGATGAGCCCTTGGAGCCCATAGGAGGTCAAAGGGAAGAGGAGGCCCACGAGTGCATGAAGAAGAGAGTATCTGTATACTGGGCAAAGACATTCTGGACAAGATCCAGGATGCAGCCTGCGAGTTAGTGATGCTAATGAAGTTCTAGACTGGAACAGGGACCTAGAAGCTGTGCAGAGAGACTGCTGAAGTCATGCAGGGGCCTATGGGAAGGATGGATGGGGGTGTGCAGACCCATGTGTGTGTGACCATCTGTTTGATGGTCACTGAACAGTGGGAAGAGGGAGCTAGGGCAGAGCCAGGTGGTGCTAAAGGGGAAAATCCTTGTTTTTAATTTAATCAGTATTTTGGACAACCTAAATGACAGAAAGAAAATGTAGTAATGCTGCTGTCCTGATGAGCTTAAGCTTCCTACCAGCAACACTGCTGTTTTCTTTATGAATCCCTGTAGTTCATTCCTTCCCTACCTCTACTTGCAAAGCCTCTCTCCCAATTTGAGGCTTGGCACTGCTAAGCCTAGTTCTATTTTTATGGCTTATACTCGAATGCTTGTTTGCCATATTGAGCATTGTTTGCCATATTTTCCAAACTTCATATAAATAGCACACCATTTATTTTACAGTAATATTCTTTTATTGTTGAACTTGACTGTAAAATGGGCTTTATGCTAGATGAGTTTGCACAACTGTAGGCTAACACATGTTTTGGGCCCATTTAAGGTAGGCTAGGCTAAACTATGAAGTTTGGTAGCTTAAGTGCATTTTTTGGCTTAGAAGTTTTTAACTCAAGATGAGTTTACTGGGATATAAAGTCAAGAAGCATTCATGCATGTGTGTGTCTATGTGGGCATACTTGTCTATGTATGTATGTGGAAGGATTCATATACTCACATGTCTGTGTTTGTGTATGTGTATACTTGCATGGTGTGTGAGCAGGTATGTGTTGTGTGCTTACATGTGTCTGTGTGTATGTGCATAAGTGCATGTGTGTGCTTGAGTGTACTTCTGTGTGCATATATGTATGTACATGTGTATGTCCATGTGTATATTGCATGTTCATACATGTGTGTAGTGTTCACATATATTGTCCCATAGTTTTTCAATATACAAATATACACTGTGACCTTTTACCAGAAATTTTGTCACTTCTGAATTCTCTTAATTCAAACATTCCTGCAGTGAACATTCCTGAGTAAGAGTTGCTCTGGACTAACCCACCCCTGAAACCCTCAGATCATACCACACAGGCCTCTTTACCACAGATAGATGTTGCTGAGTCATGCCTCCATGAAGTCATAAACATTTATATTCACTCCAAGAGCCTAGCTCTATTACATCACATGACTCATCACCACTGCTAGTACCTCGTAACTGTGTGTGACATGATGTTTGTTATATTGCCAAATATGTTTGTGATTATGACTCTGGTTAATCATTATTTTGTATTTTAGTGGTATTTACATCCACTCCTGACCCTCAGACCTGTGAGCTGTGAATCGGGGATTTCCTCCAACCACAGGTAGAATGTCAGCTTGAGAGTGGTAGAGCTCATGGAAGGAGCTCAGGGAAGGGGTCTATCCGGGAGGAGATAAAGGGAGGGAAGAGAAAGCGATGGAATCCAATTCAAAATATTCTTTTTTAAAGAATAGAAGAATTTTGGGGAAAATGGTGTCTGGGGCAGGGGACATAACTGTACCAGTAGAGTGCTTGTCTAATGAGCACCAGAATCCTCCTAGATAGGAAGTCGAGCTGTGGTGGTGCATACTTACAAGCACAGTGATAGGTAAACAGAGAAAACTGCGTCCTTGAGGTGCACTAGCAAGCCAGCCTAGCCTCCTTGGCAGGCTTTGGGTCAGTGGGCTAAAGGTAGAGCGATGTGCTTCCCAGAGTTGTTCTTGGGCACACACACATCTGAATCTGCCCACATGCATCCACCCACATACACACACACGCCACACACAACTGTATCTGTACTTAATGTGTACAGAGTCTTATTATTATTCTCTAAAAAAATACAATTTAATGGTACTTATGTATAGATTATCTGAAGATAATTTAAAGATGGTGAGGTGATGTTCATAGGTTATTACAAACACTGTGCCATTTTATGAAAGATGCTTAGTCATCCATGGATTTGCCATCTGTAGAGGTGCTAAAACTAACCCCTATGATACTGAGGAACAACATGTGTGTGTGTGTGTGTGTGTGTGTGTGTGTGTGTGTGTGTGTGTGACAGAAAGAGAGGGGGAAGGGAGAAATTTCAGAAATGAAATTATAAGCCTATTTTATTCCTAAACTACCACACGTTTTGAAACTTAGTATAATGAATCCTCAAGACAGAACAGTGACTAGAGTGAAATAGTCATTATAGATTGGCACTGATTTTTGTGCCAGAGCATTAAAGAAATGAAGGGTTTATCATTTATGAACCTGTATCCTAGGAGAGAAACCATTCAGTTCGCTGTATCTCAGTGGCCTCATCCGGCAAATGTAGGAAATGATGTTACTAGTTCCAAAGATAGAGCCCACCACTTTCCTTTCATTTGGTTATTTTTAGCTCCCTTCAGTGGAAATTTCTATGAAGGAGGTACAAGCATCCATGTGCACAGCAAATGTTGGGGTCCTTTGGTCTGACAATCTGAGGAGCCAGAAAAATAAATGAACCATCCTTGGAAGGAACAGTGGAAATATTCAGCTTCACCGAAAGTTCTAGAGAGCTGTCGCCTGTGACACAGTCCAAAGCAGTTCTGATTTATCTCAAGAGTCAGTGTGACCAAACCAGAGACTCCTAGACCCTGTTGGGGAGTCACTGACTACTGTAGGTGCTTTTTCTTTTCCTCCATGAAATTCTCCAATTAGTTCTCTGAGTTAACTCAACATATGTGTGTGTATGTGTTTACATGTGTTTGTGTGTATGTGTGTGAGTGCATATGTGTGCCCAAGTGTACCTCTGTGCACATACACACACACACGTGTGTGTCTATATATATATATATATATATATATATA
>NW_022196903.1:88688981-88706942 GCF_008632895.1 Mastomys coucha | reverse complement strand
TATATATATATATATATGTGTGTGTGTGTGTATATACATATATGTGTATTATATATGTATGTATTGTATATATATGTATATATTCATATATATTTCATTTTTTAGCTTTTTAACCCTTTTTGTTTGTGGGAAATGTATTGTTTTAGGACTGAATTATTCTCTTCTGGATATGCCCTCATGATGTTATTCATTGGGTATGCCCCTAAATTTCTTTTATAACAATCTTTGGCCATTTTAACCAGATTAGTAGAAAATATCAATCAAAATATTTGTACTTTGCCCTGAAATTCAGTTACTAGATCTTTATTTATTATTTATCTATTTATTTATTTAGCACCAGTTCTGGTTCTTAGAGTCAAGGTGTCTGAGTTTCCACTCTGTTGTGGAGACACAGAACTTCACAACAGGGAAAAGTTGTTTGTCTCCCAGGATCTGTCAAGAAACCTGACATGAGGACTGGAACTTGAGTGCCTACAAAAATCTTCCCCTTTCAGGACTCTAGGATTCAACTGGAAAGCAAAGGCTAGGCTTTAACAATCCGGGTGACCTCGGCCCTCCCTCTGGCTACCAGTGAGATTTCACCAAATGGTCCTTACCATGGGGGGGGGGCGGGGAATATTCCTTCAACAATAGCCACCAATGTTAAAATGCTAAGCTGCAATTACAGCTCCAGGAGATGCCCAGCTGGAAATAGTTGAAAGAATTTTGATACCCAGTGGAAAACTCTGGAAAGGTTCTGAGGTTAAAGGTCACGTGTGCAGCCTTAAAAACTGTGCATGGACAGAGTTGTTTTTCTATCAACACATGGCAGGTGAGTCGTGGACATTACATCTGCCTCCTTGGGGAGCTGACAAAATGTCAGGACTCTATGCCCAGCTTAGCCTAGCCATCACTCACTTTCAGACCTTGTACAAACAGTTTCGAGTCTCCCGGCCCTTCCTTTTCATTCAGGCTGTTTTTGAAGTTAAACAAAGTCATTGACCATCACAAAGAAAATATTCAAAGCATTGTATGGGGGAAGGGCTGTGCAAAATGCGACCGTTTACTTTGCTATGTTTGGATTATAAACAAATATTCACACCTGTGGTAGGCCTCTGGCTGATGAAGAACCTCGAAAACTATTTGAGACAAACACGATTTCATACTTTTCATAACTGAGAGTCATTTCGCCGTCTATCGCCAAGACAGAAAATCAAAGCACAAAGAAAGAAAAGCAGTCCATGGGTCCTAAACCACAGGCAGCAACTTGCTAAACTGGTTGAACTCTGACACTGATCTGTTAAAGCATTTCATGTCCAGATTCTCCAATCTTGCTGGAAAGAAGGTGGGGGAATCTTTAAGGAAACATTTAGAGAATCAATAGTCTCAACGGAGACAAGAGAGAGAGGTGGTGAATATTCTTCCCACAGTATTCAGGCCAAGTGTGACAAGTTGAACAAAAAATCGAGGTCAGGAAAACCAGCGTGATCGTTTTAGTAAACAGTGTGGCCTAAAGAAGCCACACGATGGCCTTTCTTGTTAACTGTGGTCAAGCCGGTGGCATAGTAACTCCACAGTACCCAAATATTGATTGGGTTGCCAACACCCACTTCAGAAGTGGCTGGCTGACTACTTAGAGACAGTGCCTGTCAACAAACAAAGGAGTCCTTCGCTGCTTCACTCCTTCAGCTAAGTGCATCTTCTCAAGAGAGCTTCAAAGGCAATTACCTGGCTATTTTTAGAGCCATTCGGGATACCGTTTCCTTGACATTTCTCTTGAAGATCTGTGCAGAGTTATTTACTGAACTTTAATTTCCTGGAATTCAGGATTGGCTTAAGGACCAAGTTATTTGCTCACTGTTGCCAACTGGTAGCCAGACACAGTGGCAGACAAGGACCAACAAGGCTCCTCCCCCATGTGATGACTGAGTTTGTTGGGTGGTCCCTGTGTTCTCATAGCTCCTATGCCCATAGATTCCCCTGGGAGGTCCAGAGGCCTTTGGTGGCTATAGAGAAAAATATGTGAAAGGTATTTTCCTAGATGAAGTTTGACACATTTGTGGGAGTGGCCAAGTTGCCTCCTGATTAATACTGGAATAATTAAAGCAGTAGACAAGGGGTTCCAAGGAACTCAAGCACTTAAGTACAGTTGCACAATGAGGTTCATTTTATTATTCCAGCTCCTTTGATAACAGAGTTACGAGTTCCCAGGTCAGCAGAGCAGTTGTTGCCCGGGCAGCATGTTCAACGTTCTACAAAGCACAATAATGTTATTTGTCTTTAGAAAACCATCTGAGGTATGGGAGTGTCATTTACCTTAACTATTCTCTAGAAATTGAGGAAGGTCGCAGGTATTGCTGTGTCCCTTCTCACATTGTAGCCATTCAAATTTCCCTTCTCAAAAATATCAACATGGGTTGTTCCCATGCCCAGGTCACGAATTCATCATAGCCTTGCATAACCTTACTTCAAACTCTAACACGTTTGTATTAAACCTTCAAACTAAAATTAGGCCTGTGGGTTTTCCCTTCTTCCTGTAGACATAGGGAAGACCTACCAGACACAAAGCCACTTTGATGCCTGTCCCAAAGAACGCGTGCTTGAGACTGTATCGACATTTGCCAGCTGTAGAGTGTCTGCTAGAGAAGGGATGAGGCCAGAAGAGAAGCAAATGTAACAGAGATTCTGGTCTAATGAAGGGTTGCCTTCCCTCAGGGTGAGAAATCATGTACTACTAAACTTTACCCTTAAGAAGCACTGTGAAGTTAAGGTCAATCGCTTGTTGGGGGTCGCCTCGGCGTTTTTCACCCATTGAGCAAATGTTCTATTACCATGCTTTACCCCATCCTAGCAATCAAAGTTCCGAAGGGGATTATTATCTATTATCTATTTCTTTCTTTTTGGTTTTCTTTTTGGGGGGGGTTGTTTGTTTTTTGGGTTTTGGTTTATTTTGGAGGCTAGCAGAGAATGAAGTAGATTATTTAGTACCACTCCTCAGCCTTGGTGTTGTGGGCCAGGAAAATAGTTATTAGATGTTCTCTTTAAGATAGTGACTGTCTTTGACCTCTGTTTACTAGGAGCAGACATGAGCACACACACATATAAGTTATGACCATCAAAAAGGTCTAAACAGGGTCAAATGTTCCCCACACACACAACATGACCCCAAATTGAGAAGCACTTGGGCTGGTTAATTTTGTATTAACTTGACACAAATTAGAGTCATCCAGAAAGAGGGGACTTTAATTGAGAAAATGTCTCCATCAGATTAATTGTAGACAAGTCTATAGGGCATTTTCTTGATGGATAATTAATATGTGAGGACCCAGTCCACTGTGGGAGAGCCATCTGTGGGCAGATGATCCTCTGTGGTATAAGAAAGCAGATGAGGAACAAACCATGGGGAGCAATCTACTGGGCAGCATTCTGTCGTCTCTGCTTCAGCACTTGCCTTCAGTTCCTGCCCTTATTTCCCTCAATGATCAACTCTGATCAGGGCCTGTAACCCAAAGTTCCCCAAGTTCCTAGTGGCTATGGTGTTTTATCACAGCAATAGAAAGCAAGCTGACACAGCACTGGTCCAAACATTCTTCTTCAAAGGGACCATGGACAGATTGCATCAGAGTTACCTGGGTGCATGTTACAAATACTGTTCCATTGGCTTCATCTAGCCCTGCCAAAGCAATCAGAAGGTGGACCCAGGAGGCTGGCTTTCACCAAGCTCTCCAACAATTCCTGTGAGCACAGAGCTATTAAGACAACTCTAAAGTCTGGGATTTGCCTGTTGGGTAAAGTTACAGAGTGCCGTTAACACTGTGAAGGAGGCCCTCGGGGGCTTGGGGTACATGTGCTCCCATAGATTTGATTCAGAACTAAGTTCTCTATGTTGACTTTTGTTTCTTGTCACATTGCACCAGGAAAGGTGCTCCATGTCAGCTACATAAGAGCCATTTAAGAAACTCAGCCATTGGGGGCTGGTGAGATGGCTCAGCTGGTAAGAGCACCGACTCCTCTTCCAAAGGTCCTGAGTTCAAATACCAGCAACCACATGACAGCTCACAACCACCAGTAATGAGATCTGATTCCCTCTTGTGGTGCATCTGAGGACAGCTACAGTGTACTTATATATAATAATGGATACATCTTTTTTTTTCTTTTTAAAAAGAAACTTAAAAATTGTAGATAGCAAAGTTCTACCTAGAGAGTATACTTGTTGGACCAAATATGGTCTAGTTATAAAGATGGCAAAGCACCAACTTAGACTAGACTTTAGAGCTTGGATGTACTATTCGCAGTACTTATTGAAATGTATGTTCTTGAGCCCCACTGCTATACATGGATGCTAAGTAACATAGAGATGTGAACCACATGCCTTCATTACAGAGGGGTGCATGTTCAGGAGTGTGTGCATGGATATAGAAGCCAGAGGACAAGGTCTGCATTATCCCCTAGTCATCGTCCATCTTGTTTTTTAATATAAGCTCTCTCACTGCTCCAAAACTCTCTAAGTAGGGTAGGCTGGCTGGGAAGCAATCTTCCAGATCCTCTTAAGTTTGTCTCCCCTACACTCATAACCACACACAAATGCATTTACATTCATATACACACCTTTAAAATCCATCATGGAGGGTCTCAGACCCTCAGAATAAAATGATTCCCCAAATCAAGGGAAAGAGGTGAGGATGTGTAATAGTGGTCTAACAAGAACACTCTCTCTACTTACACATCTACTCTTCACACAAAGACACAGGTAGAAGCTATTCCTCGTGACTTAGTGGAAAGCAGCCAGCCAGAACTTCACTCATCATCTTGGGCATCGTGTCCTGAGACATGGAGTCCAGGTGTGTCTGGACTTGAACGGTACACACTGCCCACTCCTGCTGGATTTCTTCACCCGTTTTTCTGCATTTAGGGAGAAACCATGTCACTTCCAATTCTGTTCAAACATAGATGATATTTTATAAAAACAAACAATTTTAAACTTCCTAACTCTAAAGAAATTGTTAATTTTCCCAAGACCCTAATCACAAGCATCTAGAAAATAGAAAGATACTCCAAAAGGAGGTAGAGTTGGCCAGTCAGGTTACAAGACTTCTACACTAAAAAGTTTCTTTTCATATTTGGTTTTTGTTTTTGTTTTTGTTTTTAGAACAATAAGCTGATGAGTTAAAAAAAAAAAAAAAAAAAAAAAAAAAAAAGCAGGTCTCAAAACAAGCCCCAGGAAGCCTGTCTTCTCAGAGACCATTTGCTACCCTTTAGAATTTAAATATCACCCAAACATCCTAATGACCAGCTATTAGGAGGTGGTGAAAACTTGCCCCCTGGAGTGTGGCCTTGAAGGAGAAACCCTGGCCTCTTTGTCTCTTTCAAGTCCCAGTCATGAGGTGGACAGTTTTCTCTGTCTCACATATCAGTTATGAGATAGTCTTCAGTCCCCACTAGAAACATAAAACAATACGCCTGCCTGATTGTGGATAGAAGTCCCCAGAACTGTGAGCCAGCATAAACCTCTTCTCTTTATAAGTGGGTTTTCTTGAGTATTTGATACAATAACAGAGAACTGACCCAATGTTTCTCTTTAAGATGAATTGACAATATGTCACTCAGAAGCCCAATGTAATGACTATGGGGACAGCCAGGGAAGGTATCAAGCCCATGGCAGCCTGGGATTGCTCTGGACATTCTCTTTTCTCCACCTGGTCTAGCTCTTCACAGGGACAAGCTTACTTTTCCATTGCAAATCCACTGTACTTGGGCCAGTCACACCTGCAACAATAAACTCTGAGCTTACATTTTCCAAGCCACCTGTCTCCCTCTTTCCCTCCTACTTTGTGCCACCCACACCCATTGTTACCTCTTTAGACACAGGTTGGTAAGTGGACCAGGCCTTCTTACTCTTCAGAAGTGATGTTCTGTGGACCAAGGACAGTACTAGAACCATGGTGCTACAATTAAGAAACAATCTGGCCTAAGCTTCAGTTTCCCATGGCAACAGAACTGTGTTCTCACTTGAATAAAATTCTTCCCACTTATCCCATTAGGGTGGCTTCTCCTTTCTTTAAAATTTTTAGCTAGGTATAGTAGCTAGATATAGCTAGTTATATCCCTAATCCTAGGCAAAGATAGGAGAGTAGAGAATTAAAGGCCAGTCTTTGATTAATTGCAAGACCTGGTCTCAAAAAAAAAAAAAAGTTTTAAATAAATCGCACTCCCTTCTTTCTTAATGCATTTGCTCTCTATCAGGAATTTTGATTCTCTGTTTAAACCTTGCTACCTTGTTGTGTGTTTATAAACTTGAGGACGGCTCAGAGGAAGAGGACAGACACTAGGACTAAACAAAAGAAGCAACATCAGTCATGTCAAGTTCAGCTGCTGTCTAGTGAGCATGTACTGTGCATAAGCCCTGAACTGAAGCAACTGCATATGTCAGCAGTTCTCAGCCTTCCTAATGCTGCTGACAGTGGAATCCAGTGGTGACCTCCAATCACAAAACTTCATAGCTGTAATTTTGCTACTGTTATGAATGCTTTTAGAGATAGAAGTTTGTTCAGGGGATTTCGACCCACAGGTTGAGAACTGCTATCATATGTGATAGTATGTCATATTCAAATCTTCTTCCTATCTCACTTTAATGAAATATTAGCACTGGGTTGACTCCGGCCTCTTCCTAAGCCTGAACTCCGTGTAAGGAAGGACTATCCCACACAATACATATTAAGTGCATGTAGCTTATCACATCATCCTCTAACGTGTACTAAGAAGTGGAAAGATGCATAGATTCAAAAATGATTTCAATATAAAATAAAATATTCAAATACATTCACTGTAGCATCACTTATGTTGGCAAAAAAAAAAATTCTAAATGACCAATAAGTCAAGACTACTTGGAAAAATTATGCTGCATTTATACCTGCAATACCACAAAACTGTTAAAACTATGTAGGACATACATTTGTATAGCCTTCTGTATCATACCATACATACAGGCCTCCCCAGTTACTGATACCCCCAAGCAAAGTGGCCTGAGCCTATGGTGACACATCACCACTCAAAGTCCTCAGTGTCACTAGGATCCACTCTTGGTGATGGGTCTCCTGGAGATACAGATGGTTTCCTAAAAACAATGACAATATAAATAATTTTCAGATTTTCACAAATAGATCAGTGAAATGTTCTGAGTTATTAATGGGAACCAGAGTGTGGGGGTACCATGTCTACCCTCCCCCATCTCCTTGGGATCCAAAGATGAAGAAGCTAAATCTTTAAAAGAGAGAGCATGGGTTTGACTCATTATGGCAATGTTTGGTCTCTGTGTTCCCCCCACCCCCACCTGTGGGTTTCTTGGGAAGCTGAAACCGGCCACCTCTCCTTTACTTACCACCTCTCCTTTAACCTTATCTCTATGGGTCAAGATAGGCTTTATGTAGAAATGTGATTACAGAAACTGGGGAGACAGAACAGGAAGAAGGCAAGGGCCAATGTCCCCGGCTAATTCCCCCAGAACACACCTCATTGTGAGGGGAAAGCCTGCCTCTCTGTGTGCCGGGCTGTCTGGATTCTCAACAGAGCCCTCTTGCCTGTCCCCCATCTCCAGGTGGAGCAACAAGGGAAATACAACAGAAGCCCTAAATACAGGATTCTGAAGAGCAAGATGGATACCTCGTTATCCTATATCCCCAAGATCTCACAGGTCACCTGGTCTTTAGTCAGTAGCCAGTGAATGTGTAAAGGAATGAGAGAAGAAAGAAAAGCAGGAGGCAAGGAGCTATCAGAAGGAAGGGGACTCTGAGTGGACACTGTCTGTCACCGATCATCAGCTTCCCTGTGAACAGACTTCCTGCTGGGCACAGTAGCTGCACACCTGTGGTCCCCAAGACTCCAGAAGCTGAGGCAGAAAGTCATGTGTTCAAGGCCAGCCTGGTCTAATGGAAATTAAGAAATAAAAACTTTTATTCCCTACATATATTTATGCAGAATATTATGTAGGGAATATTATGTAGAATGAGGAGGCACTAGGAAGATGGAGGGTAAGGGCATAAAATGTCAGCAAGAGCAGGTGCTTCTGTGGAGTTGAGAGACTCTCACACTACAGGAGGAACACAGTTAACAATCATGTTGCCCAAACTTCGAAACTGCTCGGAGTACATTTCAGATATTCTTACCAGGAAAAAGTATCAGTGTTTGAAAAGATAGGTAAGTTAATTAGCTTAATTATTCTGCATTGTGTTCGTAAGCCATAACTTACTTGGTAGGTACTCCTTAAATATATAGAACTCTAAATTACTGATTTATGATAAATAATTCTTGAGCACACTTTCTCTTGTAATTATCTTTTGGCTTCTTCCCTTATGGTGCCTTCCCAGTGAGAGTTACATCCCGTTTATTCTTGTTTCTGTATCCTTCCACCATATCCTAGGCACTCTCCATCTCCTCTTTTCCTGAACGTGACTGGCAGCTCAAAATAAAAGAAAGTTCCCATGTCAACTAGTTAAGATGCTCTTATCCAGAGCCAGGCAGATGACTTGGTGGGTGAGGATGCTTGCAGTGAAACATGAGGAAGTTCATGTCTGTCCACATGCCTTACCTATCTGTCTGTCCACAAGAAATAGAGAGGAACGCGCTGTTTCTCTGAGCACTAGCCACAGGGAACCCTGAAATCCTCCCCATGCTTATTGGAAAGAGTGGGTCTGAGTCCTCTCTCTCTCTGTCTCCCTGCTCCCCACAGACGTTCTTGGAGCTGAGACTCTGCTCTAGCATTTACAAAGCATGACCGTAACTATGTTACATTGTAAGAAAATAACTGTGTATCCGGAAGCTAGGCTCCCAGAAACAGTGAAGGAGGCCTCTATTTTTCAGTTTCTGCATATAGCGAAAGAAGGCAGAACAGTCAAAGGCCTCAGCCCCTCATGGAAAATATTTTACTTTCCATTTTTAAAAACCTGGGATTGGGTTTTAAGGCCTAGAAGATCTCGGGGCTTGGGCCTGTTGGACTCGGGGAGAGACACCTGGCCCTATATTTTTACACAGGGAGGTAACTTGGAAAACAAAGTCACACCACCTGCTGATTTCTTTATTGAGAAACCACAGAGTTATGTAAGTCGGAATCACAAACAATCTGCATGTGAACTGAGAAGGCAGAGGAGGGACGAGTTTAATCAGGTTTATGGGCATTCTGAGACCTGTAACCACACAGCAAGCACAGGTGAGAGAATCTGCAGTTCCGTGGCCCCGGCATGCCAAGTCCAGCCGCAGGGTAAACATGAGTTGCTCTGATTGTTTTATACAGCTCAGCATGACGGAGCCAAAGGGCCGTGCACCAGGAAGGCTTCCCTGAAAAGACTTTGATCGCTCAGTAATTTCACTTACAGGAAATGATCCCGGATCATTAATTTTGTGACCATATTGCCGAGAGAATTATAGAAAACAATAACTTATTGGGGTTAACGATGTAATGATAGGAGCCGTTTCATTGATAAGAAAAACAGGTGTACAAACATCAATGTGCCAAGCTGAATATGAGGACTATATTCTTTGTAAGGATCTTGATTGGCATCAGAACTTCTTCCCTGTAGAACTGAGGTCTTGAGAAACCTTTTCAGTGAGGAGAGACTGTTTCTGCAGGCCACACTGATGTTGTTAAGTGTTCAGCCTCTTATTGTAGCATGAAAACACCCATAGACTAAAGTAGAAATGAACGAGCATAGCTTTGTGCCAATAAAACTTTATTTATAACTACAAGCCGTGTGTCAAACTTGGTCCATGGACTATAATTTGCTTACTCCTGCTTTAGGCCGTGCACTCTCTATCTGGGTTATCCACAGATCCCTCATTTTGTATCACATTCTTATAGGTGAGAATGGTTTGCCTTTTCCATGGAATGGATTTGTGTTGAATGTTTTGAACTTGTGACTTGGTCTAGGAAATATTTTTGCCACAAAAATATCATAGTAAGATTGCTTCTTCCTTCCTAACCTTATATTTCCCACCTTGAGTGGTTTTCATGACTTTGCTATATGATTAGTTCAACTTGGCTCTCTTCTTTGAATCTCATCTCTCAGCCAATTCTCAAAGCACCGATAACCTTCATCCTTCATTTAGAAGAGTCCTTACTCCCTCCCTCTCCCCCAAACATTCTGGATATCCAAAAGTGTGTGCATCTTTGTAATGTACATTACAGCAGCAAATAGCTACTAGTAGGTGTCAGTAAATACCAACCCAGTGAAACCTAAGCGAAGGCAGGACAAAGGAAGGGGAACGGAAAGGGGGGCGGTGTGGGCAGAAAGAGAGGGAGGGATCAAACTTCCTTGAGTCAAGGTGTGTACCAATCAATATTGCTGATTATTTTGGGAGTAGCAAGAGCTTTCTGAGACCATGTTTTGTCTAAAAGATTCATCAATAAAGGAAGAGGGGAATGGAGAGATGGCTTAGTGCTTAAGGGCATGAACTTCTTTTGCAGAGGACAGGAGTTCAGCTCCTAGCACCCATGTCAGGCTCTTCTTAACAGCCTGTGATTTCAGCTATAGGGGATCTGGTACCCTCTCTGGCCTCCAAGGGTACTGCACTCACATGCACATACTAACACCCTCCACAACACACACACACACACACACACACACACACACCTGTATCCCTAGTTAAAGATAAAATAAGTCTTAAAAATTTTTTTAAATAGTAAAGAATACTCATTTGTTCAACACATGTTTATTAAGAAGTATCTTTGTGCCTTGTTTTGGCACAAAATAGGCAAAGTCCCTGTGTTCATGGGGTTACACTATGTTGGCAGGGGTGGATAGTATATAAATAAATTAAAATCTAATAAAATATCAGGTGGTTAGCTTCTATCCTCAACATCACACTTGCCATTGGATTATCCTAACAAGCATTTGTACATTTTGGTTGAGACAGAGTCTTATCTAGCATTGGCTGGCCTCAAACTAATTTTGTGGGCAAAGGTGACTTTGAACTTCTGATCTTCCTGCCATTATATCCTGGGTGATGGGATTACAGGCATATCCTAACACACCTGGTTTTATATGGGGCTGAAGACTGAACCCAGGGCTTCATACATGCTAGGAAAGCCCTCCAACAACTGCAACCCCAGCCTATTTCAGTAATCCTTCATTGAAGAAATGATCTGCCCCTGCCTAATTCAATTTCCACCCATGGAACAGATATACATAGTGATCTCAGGGTAAAGTCAGGGCCAAGTAGCAGATCTGAGCTGTATTTCAGGTCCTGTGAGTTAGTCAGGGGACCCAGAGACACTACATTCGAGTGATTTGAATATCTCCAGGACAGTCCCTGGCAGAGAGCTGGGATCTGCTTGTGGCAGCTTCAGCAACCAAGCCAGGAGGGTGCTCTGGATTTATACCTTCTTGAGCCACATCAGTAACAACATAAAACATGTCTGGTGCCCTTGGCAGTGGCAGTCCTGTGGCATCTGCCTTTTCTCTCTCCAGGCAGGTCCCAGGCTCACCCTCCAGCCCAGGTTCCTAGGCTGTAAACAGCTGCCAGCACTGAGAAACAACCAGGGATGTTTGCTGGCGGCAGTAGCTGAACCAGCCCCAGCTTGTCCAGACAGTTCATCTCTTTTGGAGATCCCCAGGGAAAGTTAACCAGTTCACACCGGGCCAGCAGAGACCTCAGGAACAGCCCTCAAAACCCTCCATAGGGTAACAGCAGCAGGCCTTGAAAGCCACTTCTAGGAGCTGAGAATTCTTTTTTTAATTATTATTATTAGATATTTTCTTTATTTACATGTCATATGATTTCTCCTTTCTCAGTTTCCCCTCCAAAAAACAAACAAACAAAAACAACAAGAACAAACCCCTGTTGCCTCTCCCCTCCCCATGCTTGCCATCCCACCCTCTCCCACTTATTGGCCCTGGCATTCCCCTACATTAGGGCCCTTCACAGGGCCAAGGGCCTCTCCTCCCATTGATGATCGACTTTGCAATCCTCTACTATACCCATGCTGCCAGACCAATCAGTCCCACCATGTATAGTCCTTAGTTGGTGGTTGAGTCCCTGGGAGCTCTGAGGGTACTAGTTAGTTCATATTGTTTTTCGTCTTAAGGGGCTGCAAACCCTTCAGCTCCTTTGGTCCTTTCTCTAACTCCTTCACTGGGGACCCTGTACTCAGTTCAATGGATGGCTGTGAGCCTCTACATCTGTATTAGTCAGGTACTGTCAGAGCCTCTCAGGAGATAGCTATATTAGGCTGGCTTGTCCTTCCTTTAGTCTCTGCTCCATAGTTAGACTCTGCAACTCCTTCCATGGGTAATTTTTCCCCCTTTTAAGAAGGAATGAAATGGCCATATTTTGATCTTCCTTCTTCTTGAGTTTCTTGTGGTTTGTGGGTTGTTCTTCGTGTATTCCAAACTTCTGGGCTAATAACCACTTATCAGAGAGTGCATACCATGTGTGTTCTTTTGTGATTGGATTACTTCACTCAGGATGATAGAGAATTCTTTGGGGAATGTATCTGAAGCCTCTGATCCTGATGAGCTTCCTCACATAGGACAGTAAAAGCTGCCTCTGACAGGGAAGAGCCCAATGTAGGTGCATCTTCTGTAGAGAAGATGCAATGGAAGAGGACATGTCCTTTTGGGCTAATCATCATATCTTAGCCCACCAGTGCAGACCATAGTCAGATTTAGAAGAATTGTCGAGGGCTTACTGTGTGGCCAATGACAGGCTACACAACTGGCATTTATCTTCTCCTATGGTTAGCCTTGGAAGTGACCTCCCAATCCCCTTTAGGGCTGGTGATCACACTGGCACAGCATGAGAGGAAGCTGAGTGAAAGGGTCACTGTGAGATGGCTGGCATCCTGGGGACTACTGGGGACTAGCTGCTTTCAAAGCCAGTGGCTCTCCCACTGACCAACCTCCAAGTATCTCAGCTCCTCTGTTCTCACCTCAGCTCCCCATCTGTAGTGTGGCTTGCCCTTCTCTCATAGAAAGCTGTGGTTTCTAATTAGTGCTGTCTTAATCTGCTTTGTTGCCCACTGGCCCATCCTTCTTACCACTGCAGGGATGATCTCTCCAAATGAGATTCAACTGTACACACACACACACACACACACACACACACACACTTTCTGCACCTCTGGCTTAAAGCCCATGTAATTGAGAGGCTCCTCAGTGTGAGTGTAGGTCCTTCAGGAAGCTCCCTCCTCCCAATGTTCAAGCCTGGTTCCCTCATTCTTTCTCCTCCAGTATTACAGTCAAACCTCCCTAGGTGTAGCTACACTGTATGTTTGTAATGCTTTTTCTTTTGTTACTACTATTCCCTTCACCTCTCTACCATCCTCTAACAGGATTGCATTAGGATCCAGAACACAGACTCAGGATCTGCCCCTACTCACTTCTATGGTTTCGCTAGTCATAGAAACTCTATACATCTGGCATTGATCATGTTATTTATATGCACTTGCAATTATAATTGTTCCTAAGAACTAAGTTCAGATACCAGCTCCCCAAGCGTCATCCTTCTAAACTTCTAAGGCAGATGGCTTCCCCCAAGCTTTCTTAGCACCCTGGTAGAACTCTAACTTGATAGTTTCTGTATTGCTTTTTAAGTGAGCCATTTTTGTGCCCATCTTTTAGAAATATACTTTTATTAATTCCTTAAGAATTTTATTCAATGTATTTTGATCATATTCACCCTTCCAACTTCTCCCCATCCACCTTTTGAACCATAGGCAGGCTCTTTGAAAGCAGGATCCACTTCCCAGTGCCCTGTGTTATATGGATACTCAATAGAGTGTCTACCAGAAAAAGCAACCCTCTATTTCCATGTGGTCTACATCCATAAAGCCAACCAACCATGGACTAACTGCATGTTTTAGAAAAATAGGAAAGAATATGATCAAGTTATATTTCAGAAGGAATATGATCAAATATATTTCATGAATCTATGAATATGTCACAGTGAAACCCGTTACTTTGTACAATTGATATGTGCTGATAAAATTTGTATCTATGCCAAACATAAAGACTTTTTTCTTTCATTACTCTGCAAACAATGGAGTACAACTATTTACATAGCACTTACACTGTATCTGGTGTCATAAACGACACAGATAATTTAAACTACAGAAGGAATGTATAAAGGTTCTGTGCAAATACTACAAGCTTTTTCCAAGGGTCCTAGGCATAACTAGGTGTTAGTGTTTGTGAAGATCTAAGAACCAGTCCTCCTCAGATTTTTGCCAGACTCTGAGATACTGATGAACTTAACTCAGTTTGCATTCCCTTTTAGATAACCTAGGCAAAGCCATGGGCAATAGTCAAGAAAACAAGCATCATCAAGACAAGAAACTAAACACAAAAAGAAAAGGAAAACAGTAGGAATGGCTCCTTTTAATAAACCAAACAATAACTGTGAACCGCTCCTCAGAAAAGCTCTCCCATAAATATCAACAATTCTGCAGGCCCCATGGAGTCATACGGAGAACCAGTGTGACTTCCCATGCTCTCCCCCACGGAAGAAGAGCTGTACACATCTGCAAGTTTAGACCCAGCCCCCAGGACAAGCAAGTCTACAGGGCTCACTCCTGGCTGACTCGTCTTCCATCATCTACAACAGTCAAGAGTCTGCCTCCTTGTTGCAGGCAGGCAGATCTGTGGGACCAAGACAATGCTAGGCGGACTAAGGATAGATTTTATAACAAGCTTTTTGGGTGACTCCTTTTTCAAAGTTGTCTTCATGAGAAAAATATTAAATGAGCCTTCTGAGAATGAGAGATAGAGGGAGAGAGAAAGAGATCTTCACGTGTACCCCCCAAAGGCCCATTCAAGCTGTAATTAAAATAATGTGCGAATCAAGGAACTTTATCTCCCCTGATCTAACCTCAGAGCAAGGCAGGCTTGTGTCTCAGACGCACCTTATATTTCATTGTGTTAAATCTGTGTGAAAAAAAAAATTCTGTCCCTAAATTAGTTCTGCCAGGTGTTTCTAGAAAATACTTTCCACATGACAGCAGCTCTTGTCACTCTCCTGCTGGAGGATGAAACATGAAAAAAAAATGTTATATGGCCCTGACTTTGTCTAGGGACCCATTTGGTTTCCTGTCTCCAGTGACATCATTTTAAACATTGGCTTTCTCCAAATGGCCGGTGTGTGCTATAGAGCCTATTTGCTATGGGCCTTGGCGTGTGGCTGTGGAAATATTAAATCATTCCACATGCGTATGTGTGTTTGCTTCTCCAGGTAGGTTTTAGACTTTACTTGTGAGTTGTGAGTCTGTCTCCTCCTCCTCCTCCTCTTCCTCCTCCTCCTCCTCCTCTTCCTCCTCCTCCTCCTCCTTTTCATCCTCCTCCTCTTCCTATTCCTCCTCCTCCTCCTCCTCTTCCTCCTCCTCCTCTTCCTCCTCCTCCTCTTCCTCTTCCTCCTCTTCCTTTTCTTCCTCCTTCTCCTCCTTTTCGTCCTCCTCCTCTTCCTCTTCCTCCTCCTCCTCTTCCTCCTCCTCCTCCTCTTCCTCCTCCTCCTCCTCCTGTGCATGTGTAGAAGGAAGCTTCCAGGTTGCTCTGCCTATAATCCTATCTGTGAGCACCATTCCCCCTTATGATTAGGGAAAACGGGTCAGGGAGCATGTAGCAGAGCTGGATGGCAGAGCCTAGCTGTCTAGCCTGTGAGTGAACTCCAGTCCTTTCAACTAACAATATCTGTGGTGTCATTGCCTGACAAGCATGGAAATTGTGCTCCTCAGCCTGGTGGGTCAGGCATTTTCTCACAGGAGCCACTGTGTTAGGGGCTCACTAGAAAGCGTAGCAGGTGTGTACAACCCACAGACTCACAGGCTTTGAACTCCCCGCCCCCTTCCCATTCTCCATGTCTAGAAAGTCTTGCCTCTACTATCTTTAACTACCACAATATGGGCGTCTCACTGCTGCACCCAGGCTAATCGTGTTTTGTAGCAATTTGTTAGTCTTTCTGGCATCCTTAAGCTACTCATCCTGCAAAGCTGAATCTACATTCTAGCGGTAAACCAGCTCACATAGCAGAATCACCCCGCTGTACCCCTCACCCCCTCCCACTCCACCCCACCTCTGCTGGTCGGTTGATACACACAGTGGATTGTCTCTTTCCTGCATTTATTGACAGAATATTAAGATGATCTCAAAAATCTAGGGATGGCTGGAATCTTATCCCTTGAACACAGAACAGCTACCCTAAGAGCCCCAACCTCTTGCCTCCACATCAAGGCTTCACATTACTTGAACATCATCTATGTAGTGTTATGTTTGGATTCAATTGCAAAACCTTGAGTGTAGACAATTTTAAAATTCACTCTGCTTTCTAGAACATTCCCTAATGTCCCTTGACATGATACCCAGAGTTAAACGGCTAGCCTCATGTGACACCATGATCCAGCCTAATGTCAAAACACAGTAACTCTGTTGAAAGGAGAAGAGAGTTTGGATTACAGCCCTTTTACGATTTGGTTTAAGAACTGTTTATAGCCCCAGTCTCAAGCATGTGCCAAATTGTGGTGGCTGTGGGCAGCATGGCAGGATAGTAGTATCGTTTCTCAGTCCCACCTCTTCAGAGCTGGAAAGATTCTGTGAGCTTTGTTCCTGCATGGGCCTGAAAGAGGTGCTATTTTGCCAACTAGTGACTGTGCTGCAAGAATCAACATACTTGCGTCACCTCTAGACCCTGTTCCTTCCCCATTTAAACGTATTGTTTTCCTATTCTGGTATTCTCATCTCTGCTGAGCCTAGTGTGGTATATACAAAGCAAGCCAGACATGAACAGTCTCCCTGGCAAAGTATATTCCTGCCTGAGGGACAAGATAATACAAGACAAAAGACAGAAGGGAGAATATGGCCTGGGAAGGCTTCAGAGCAGAGACGCTGAAAGAGAAGAGAAGGAGGGGGCACAGAATTATTTCGGAAGGAACGTAGTCTCAGCAAAGAGATAATTCTTAAAGAACTGGAGACTTCGCTTGCTCTGTCCTTGCCTAGAGCAAATCTCCATGGACAGATGTACATCCAGTGTACTGTGTGCTCAGCTCAACCTTCCAAGACAGAAAGAGGCATTTGGTCAGCGTGGGTCTCTAGAGAATCAATAGTCATTCCTAATTGTGTAATTTCATAATCGTACCTAGATATATAGAGTACATCTATGAATATTAACTATATTAATAATATATGTCCGCGGTATTCTCAATGACACATAAATATAATATTAATAGACAGATGGTCTTTATGATAGCTTGACTTACCAAAGCCTTCATAACTGTTTTTCATTCTCTCCCCAGTGTTTGATCAAGTACACAAGATATTCACCACTGCACGTGCCAGATGGGCTTGCCAGATGATAGCCTCACAGCAGCAATCTGAGCATGTTTCCGAGGACCAGGCTGAGTAACCTAGGATACAGAGCACAGTAAGTATTTTAAGTGTATTTTTCATTTAACCGTATCTTCAGTTCATGATTGGTTTATCAGAGTCCAAAGTCATTATAAGTCAAGAAGCATTTGCCATTACATTAACAATGCATTGATTAATACCAATATATAACATAATCATATCAATACATACTGTATAAGTACCTATGCAAATAAGTTTGTATATGCATATTATATTAAGATACAACGGTGTGCATAATAAATCATATAATTTATAATCATCACTGTAGAACCTCTTTGTATAAGGGCTTAACTCTCTACATTCAATGCAGCAATTTCTTTTTAGATATTGAAATCATTTTTCTTTTTTATGAAATTTTTGAGTTAGAATACCAAGTAATGGGTTTCTATATGATGTTTGTATTTCATAATATTCATCATTATGCTTTGTTCTTAGTTGCCCTTCTGCCATCCGTCTCCTCTTCCTCGGCCACCTTGTGTTGGTCCCCTTCTCCTAAAATAAACAAAGTCCCTGCCTCTGTTTCCATGTTGTAAATAACATTATCCTCTTTTGTTGCCCCTGCCCTCTCCTCTTCCTCTTCCTCTTCCTCTTCCCCTCTCTC
>NW_022196903.1:88673762-88688909 GCF_008632895.1 Mastomys coucha | reverse complement strand
TCTCTCTCTCTCTCTCTCTCTCACACACACACACACACACACACACACACACACACACAAACACACACCAAGAGGGAAAAGTTAGTTTGTATAAGCATTGAGTCTGTTATCTTGAGGCTGGTAGGTCTATTTTCCTAGGCCAAAGTTCCAATGACTCATGTGGCTCATACATACACAACCCAAATGTCAGTTCCCAAGATTACCAAAAATACCATTTGGGAAGTAGTGTCTGCTGACCGTGTGGCTAATTCCCTCCCAGGGTGTACGTTAAACACTTTTGTGCTCTTTTAGAAGCTCATGGACATCAGTTTATTAAAAATGACTTCAAAGTGAGTAGAATCACACATCCACACCTGCCTTGAGAACTGGCCCTGCCAAGGCCATTGTGAGATCGCTGCCCATGTGAACACCTGGCAAGATTGCTGAGAACAGGCCACTGCAGGAACTCACCTTGAACCTATGAGAAATGCAAACCCTTGGGCCCCATGGCAGGTGAGCTGAGTGGGGATCCCTGCACCCACAGAGCAGTGCTCTAACCTGACAGGTTTGGGGAACACAGAACTGGCCTCACTTTCCTATCCATTCATATGGAAGTAAGATAGGATCATTCCCATCATATGGGAAGTGAGATCATGAAGTAGAGTGCTTGGCATCTGTCAAAAGCCGGAAGGCCTCAACAATAGTCTCTCACATGCCTTTTTTTTTTCTCTCTCTTCCATTTCTGGTTAAGAATGCACACTAGAGCTGGGGAAGTCATTCAGTGTGCAAAGTGTTTGTTACAGACACATAATGACTAAGTTCAAATCCCCAAATCTGGGTAATAGCAAGCATGGTAGTATACACCTCTAATCCTAAGGTTCCTACAGAGAGATGGAAGGCAGAGACAGCAATTCCTGAAGCTGGCTGTCAATTGGCTTGGAATACGCACGCCATGGTGAACTCTTAGAAGGCAATGTCTGACCCCCGAGGTCATGCTTGAACACACATCATACACACACACACACAAATACTATACACACACACGTACAATGTTAAAAATTAAAAGGCATGAAACCAGAGCTCTGGACATCTAGTTCTGTCATTCTTTGGTTTCCACAGAAATCCGTCCTTACAGCAAGTGATTAAAATTCGTCTAACATCCGCTGTGTGTTACTAAAGAAAACCAAAATTATATAAACAGGTTTCTCTTGTGGGCTTTCTTGGGCTCCTGTTTGAAACCCAAGGAGGTCTGTGGCTGAGTGTTTTACGGTCAGGCTAGAGGCTCCATGCAGCAGCCCTAATAGATGGATATGTCAGATTGCAAAATCATCACTGGCGGGAACTTTAAGTCCTGTTTGGAGGATTGGCTCCATGTCTCACATTTGAGAATGCAAACACATTGCTTCTTCCCAGTGAGACATGGCACCGGCTCAGGCCCCTATGACGCACCTACATATTTCAGGGGCTGAGCAGAAGTCATGCAAAATTCAGTTTGACCTCCAATGGCCATTTTCTTTTCTTTTTTCTTTTTTTATTATTAGGTATTGTCTTTATTTACATGTCATATGATTTCTCCTTTCCCAGTTTCCCCTCCAAAAAGAAAACAAAAACAAAAACAAAAACAAAAAAAAAACAAGAACAAACCCCTGTTACCTCTCCCTCCCCGCTGCTTGCCACCCCACCCTCTCCCACTTATTGGCCCTGGCATTCCCCTACATTGGGGCATAGAACCTTCACAGGGCCAAGGGCCTCTCCTCCCATTGATGATCGACTTTGTAATCCTCTACTATACCCATGCTGCCAGAGCAATCAATCCCACCATGTGTACTCCTTAGTTGGTGCTTGAGTCCCTGGGAGCTCTAAGGGTACTAGTTAGTTCATATTGTTGTTTGTCCTAAGGGGCTGCAAACCCTTCGGCTCCTTGAGTCCTTTCTCTAACTCCATCATTGGGGATCCTGTACTCAGTTCAATGGATAGCTGTGAGCCTCTATTTCTGTATTAGTCAGGTACTGTCAGAGCCTCTCAGGAGAGAGCTATATCAGGCTGGATTGTCCTTCCTTCAGTCTCTGCTCCATAGTTAGGCTCTGCAACTCCTTCTGTGGGTATTTTGTTGCCTCTTTTAAGAAGGAATGAAATGTCCACATTTTGGTCTTCCTTCTTCTTGAGTTTCTTGTGGTTTATGAGTTGTTCTTCGTGTATTCCAAACTTCTGGGCTAATAACCACTTATCAGAGAGTGTATACCATGTGTGTTCTTTTGTGATTGGGTTACCTCACTCAGGATGATATTCTCCAGATCCATCCATTTCCCTAAGAATATCATAAATTCATTGTTTTTAATAGCTGAGTAGTACTCCTCCAATGGCCATTTTCAAGCCAATCAATTCTATCCTGTCTTACCAGCTTTCCTTTAGTATTTATTTAGAAGTTTGGGCATATAGCTTCATGATACACCTTGGGATTCTTATCTGCTCTTCCTTCTCAGATAGAGGTCAGCACACTTCTAACATGGACAGGTAGTAAGTATTTTAGGCTTTGGGGTCCATAAGACCTCTGTGGATCTACTCAAATCTGCTGTTGGAGCTCAAAAGCAACCAGAGGCAATATGTAAGCAAGAAAGAGTTGCTTGCTGTGTCTCAATAAAACTTTACTTATAAGAGCATATAGCTGTCTGGGTTTGACACCACGTGCTATATCCTCCTGATTCCTGACTTAGAATCCCTCAATATCTAATGACACCTGGGGACATGCCTCAGTTGTCTTCCAAGCAGGAGGACCAGAGTCCTATGTACAAAACCCATGTGAAAGTGTCAGATGTGGTGGTGTATGTTTGTAATCCTAGTGCTGTCAACAGACCTCTGGAGTCCCATGGCCAACCAGTCTAGCCTAACTGGTGAGCTTCAAAGTCAATGAGAGAGTCTCTCTCAAAGGGGATAAATGAACCTTTCTAAGGATGAGATCTAAGGTTGTCTCTTGGCGTCCACATACATACATATGCTTAGTATACATATATGCTTTAAAAATCTAATGAAAAGGCTCCAGATGACAAGTTGGCAGAATAGTTTGGAGTCCAAGGTCAATTCCCAGCACATAAGTAGTCCCTGGCCTAAGCTGAGACATACACTGGGTTCTGGGACATGAACACTAACTGTCCCTCTGGACCAGGACACATCCTGAAGCTGGTTTGCTTCCACCTCAGTTTAAGAGCAGGCAAAGAGAATTCCAAATGTGAATGAAACCCTGTATCCTAAATGATAAGCTAGGAAGGAAAACTGCTTGATGCTGAGGAAGCAGGAAGCCAGGGCTCAATACCTAGCACTGAGTGAGAGGGTACTGAGGCTGGATTTCCCTGCAGCAAACCAGCATACAATGGGCCTGGTGCTTGCAGATGGTCAAACTAGCCCTTTGGCAGAGAGCTACCTAGAAGAGCTTAAATGTGGGTACTGATGGCTCTGGACCCACATGTGAGGAGTTCTGAGGTACTGAGGGGGACCTGGGAGGCTGTGTTGCAGATAGGCATTCTCACTTAGGGTCTTACAGTGCTACCTGGGGCGTCACAGTGGAAGTTTGCTCCTTTTCAAAGTAGTCATTATTTTGTTTTTGTCTGTGCTTATTTTATTACTCAAGAGAATGCATACATTTTACCTTTGCATATATCTGTTTATAAATAACATATTCATGCTTATTGAATTTTTTTAAACTGAGGTTTTCTTTTATTTCCCTGATATTATATAAGAGCTCTTTATATACAAAAAATGTTAATTTTGTTGTAGATGTCTCTAATATTTTCATTTAAAACCTATATAATACATTTTCTTTGTTTTGTATTCATCTTAATCACCATACAAAGCAAGATTTCCTTGTGCATTTTTATACAAATCCAGTGATGATTGGAACTTTACCTCTCTTCTCCTCCATTGCTCTGCCTTCCCTCCCTCTTTGTACCCTTCTGTTCCCAATACTTCCCTGTCCACATTCATGTCTCTTGTGTTCTACTCAGGCATCCATTCATAAGGATTGCCATTTAGTTTTCTCTCCCACAGTCCTTCCTACCAGTTATTCCTTCAAAATTAGCTCATGCTTTCGCTGAGTGTCCATTTGACAAGGCTGACTCTTTTTAGTATTGTTGTGCATAATCTGTTTATGGATGAGTATGTAAAACCCCTTCCCCATGCACACGCATGTGCACGCACACTGAAAACACAGACCAAAGCCTGCTGAGGGTCATCAGGTAAGCTAGGTGAAACATAGGATAAACCAGGAGCATAATCCCAGCACTCAAGGGTTAATACAGTGTTAAAAAGAGCTTAACACTGAAACCAGCCTGGGCTACACAGCAAGACTCTATCTTTAAAAAAAAATAAATAAAAGGAAGGGGGAGAGGAAAGCACATGTGTCCTTCACTGGACACTTTCCATGTGGTACTTAGAACCAGGGTAGTCACTTGTTCATGCCAACGCTGTCCCATAAGGAATAACAAGATAGCATTAACCCCAAGTTAACCTCTGACCTTGACATTTCTTGTTATTAAGAGAAGAAATGTTCCTTGTTGTGATAAAGTAAAGGCCTCTGTGGTAACGTCATACGTTCATGGTTGTTCAATGATTGGTCCCATTTGGAGGAACTGTTTAGGAAGGATTGGGAGGTGTGGCCTTTGTTGGAGGAGCTGAGTCACTAGGGGTGAGCTTTGAGGATTCAAAGGTCACTCCATTCATAGTTAGCTTTCTCAGCCTCATGCTTATTGATCACATGTAATCTCTTAGCTGAGCTATAAGCACCGTGTTTGTCTGCCTTCTGCCATACTCCTGCCATGACGGTCAGAAACCACAACCATCAGGAACCATGAGACCCCAGATGAAATGGTTTTCATTCTCTTTTCTTTTCTTCCCTTTCCTTTTTATTTTAAAAGTGGCTCTGATATCTCTCTCTCTCTCTCTCTCTCTGTGTGTGTGTGTGTGTGTGTGTGTGTGTGTGTGTGTTCCTAAATACAACCCGTTCAGTCTGTATAATATCACTTGTCAGTATGTTTTCAAGGCTGATCATTTGGTACTGGAAAACTCACTGGTATACTCTTCTTTAAGGAAGAAAATTTCTCCCACTCTCAACATTCCTTAGTTACCTATAGCTCTTTGGGTAGGAATGAGGCTTCATGGGCATTCCTCAACCACTTTGGCATGCCTGTTGTGGTTGTCCTTGTTCAGCTTTTGTCTATGCAGTCATGGTGATGAGATTTAATGGTTGTAGCTTCTGACATTACTAGGAGACACAATCTCACAGAAAACTCTGTTCTTCTGAAGCTCTTACAATCCCTCATACACAATGTTTCCTGAGACTTGAGTCCAGGAGTTGTTTTGTAGATGTACCTATCCATTTCCGTTAGGAGTGCAATGGAAGGTAAGCCTCTTTGGACACATTCTTCTCCATGGAGACCTGAAGGTTACAAATGAGCAGTCAAAATACACCCCCTGACTTCACACAAGTTTTATTCTTCAGGAAAACAGTTTGGTTGTAAATCAGAGCTATCTACAATCAATAGTGTGTCCCTCCCCCAACTATTTCTAATGTCTTCTCCTCAACTCCATGAAGCAAAAACTGAAACAAACCTCCTGTGTAGCCCTAGTGTCTTTTTCTGGGCTCATGAGGACATTTTTTTTCTTACTACTTTGTCCTCCCTGTAGTGACATCAGCTTTCTGCTCCTGTTACTGAGCCCGCAGGTGCTTCCCTCTCCCCAGAGCAGCCAGCACTCTGCTTTGAGATGAGGCAGCTGTATGAATCCCCAGGTTACAACATCCTTCCTTTATCCTGGCATCCAGCCCTCCTCTGATCTGAATCCTCCCAGGTCACCCTGTGGCTGGATCAAATTCTGGAGCCCAACACTGTGCCTTTTCTGCAAACTTAACCTTGTCATTACACTGACACTATCCAAGGCCGTTGCTTGGATGCGGTGCCAAAACAGCTGGTCCACAAGGGACAGTCAGTCAATCTGCTACATCAGAAAGCCAGAAGTAAAGGCATTAGCCTGATGGAGTTCCTGTAAAAGCCAATTTGTTTTACTTTTAGCTGAATTTGCTCCAGTCGTATATCTAAACACAGAACTCATCTCCTCAGGTTAAAAGATCCCACACAGTAAACAGCCACGATAACAAACACGTCTGCTTTATCCATGATCCCTGTTTTATCTCCAAAGGTACCCTGAAAAGCACCTAGGGCAAGCACAATGGAAAGCAGGGCTAGAAAACAAGCACCGCCAAGAAATAAATAGCAGAGAACGGTTTGCTACCTGCAGCAGGTAAGGAAAGAGAAGGAATTCTTTCTAAAGCAATGCTTTCCTCAAAGAAATTATGGAGATTTGGGAAACATATATATAGTCACATGGGAAAGCACTTCAGCGCTGGCTAGTTTCTGAGCATGCTTGATGAAGAGCAACATTTCTGAGCATGCTCAGCCTAAGGTCATAGTTCAAGAAGGAAAGATGGCAGACACTTGTTATGTATGCTTAGCTCAAGGGCATGGTATAAATGTTTGGACATTTTAAATAGCAGACAGGAATGCTTTGGAATATGCTCAGTTGCTATCACAAAGGTGGTAAATAAAAATGTCTCTGGGCATGTTCGGTTTATTTTAAAAAATTTAACTTGGTGTTTCCCAGAAAGAGATGGCCCAATGAGGTGGAGTAAGGTTGGAGTGTCTGATGTCTTCCACCATCATCCTAAGGCCAAAGAGGTGCCAGGAAGAAGAACAAGAGGTTGAGAAGTGGGTAGCTGCCTTTGACCAAGGAATATGGTCACCATATGCCCAATCTATAAAGAGCTCTGGAATAAATCCATATCCTTCTACTCCTTATTCCCCTTCCTTTCCTGTCCCATCACCTCATAGGGTCCATCCAGAAGCCAGAGGGTGCAGGAGCTGATTGAGGTGATCCATGCATGCCAGATTCTCAGGACACATAAAGATCTAATACAATAGAAAGTAGAGAATGAAAACCAGGCAGAGGAAGTCAGACTAGTGTACTTTAAGTTCCAGAGAGGTGAGCTGGACCCTCTGTTTCAGTGTCTTGCTATCTCAGTTAGAAGTCATGGTGAATCACAGGCTCTTAACCTTGGGGAACTCTGAAACCTCAGAGATGTGTAGAACTTTTCTCAGGCCTCTTTCAATAAGTTGGCCAGTGGTTTTTCAGCCTCTGTTTGAAGGTATCCATTGAATACAAACAGCACTTCATCTGAGACACTTTCTTTTCATTTTTTTTTTTAAATTGGGTTTGTTTTGTCTTCTTTTTTAACCTTTTGGAGGCAAGGTCTCACTCTAGTTAACCAAGGCTGACCGAAGCTTACCTTCTACCCCAGTTTTCTAAGTGCCAGGATCACAGGTGTGAGCCACCATGTCCAGATGGTTAGGACACTTCTATTCAAACCCTCCCTGCAAACTACATCCTCAGAAGTTCTCCGAAGTGCCACGCACACTTTGCATGACGGAGGTATTTGAGGCGTAAACTTCAAGGAAAGTCAGTCTCCTGCCTCCGCATTGTCACCTGGCACCCCAAACTCAGAGGTAGCCCAGATATGTCCTCGTACTTGTGTGCTAGTGGCCCACCAAGATATCATTTCTTTACAGCTAGTAAGAGAAAATTCAGACATTGCTCTCTGACCTTCACCAATGTTCCAACGTCCTAGTCAAACCCGGGCTTGGAATGTTAAGCCATTCAAACTAATTGCCTCCAACATTGTGGGTAGGGCATTGAAGCTCACAGAATGAGAGACTTATTCCAGGACAAGGTCAAGTAAAATCCTCATTCTCAGTCATGTACTACAGCTGAACCACTCCTAGGAGTTAGCAAGAGACTGTCTCTACTTCCCCAAAAGATTAGCATAGTGGGTGTTTTACCTAGGATGGGTGGGACCTTAATCTGAGAGTGTGTGTGTGTGAGAGACTGTCTACAACATTGAGCATTCTAGATTCAACATTCAACAGCAAGCAGTCTACATTCAACATTTGGACTCGCTAACATTAGGACTAGAACCAGAACTTAGGTGGACCAAGACTTAGATTCATGCAGTCCGTAGCCCCCCGGGCCCAGAGCGCTTGGGCCCCCGGGAGGGGGGGGTGCAACACCAGTCGAGATTCAAGAGAGTGAACATCGAGATTCGAACATTCAACATTGAAGATTCGAACATTCAACATTGAAGACTCAGCCTCTATTCTCCTGGCTGGCGCACCCGCAGCCTCCCAGAACTCTGTCCAGGACCATGTAGCCCGAACATACTCGGAGCCCAGGGGTGCTGCACCAGTCATAGGAGATGGCTGCTGTTTTAGACCTAGTGTGTTTTAGGTGGTCTCAGATGTACCTCGATTACTGAGCTGCCAGATTTTTCATTTCTCTTTTACAATGATTGTAAAAGCCTCATGTCATTTTTAAAGAAATACACTCAGACCTTACACCACTCGTGTCGAGTCTGTTTGTCAAAAAGCTGAATCCCGTGCACACCTGGCCAGGACCCATCATCCCGCGGAACAAGGGACCCCGTAAGAAACCCCAGTCCATGGCACCAAAGCAAATTAGAAAACTATAGATCTCCAATTCCCTTTCCCAGGCATGCTTGAGTCCTCACACTCTCTATTTTCAACACTTAAAGGGAAGTGAAGTAATCAAGTAATTTCCAATCACTCAAGCAAAACCATGGAAGAGGACCCAGCCGGGGAAGGGAGAGGAAACTCCTTCTCTCATCATATACCACCACAAAAGCATCTAAACCTCAGAGCATCCTAAAAGGCCAAGTGTGATGAAGAAATTCCTGAGTGGGAGCTGGAATCCTTCAGACCAGGTGATTCTATTTCAAAGCTATGTGCTCTGGATTCATGAGCCAACTCCATCTCTGCTTATCGAGACAGAAGACACCAAGAGCCATCTGTGGTGGCCAACGACCGGGGTCATTCATGAAAACCTAGCAGCTAAAAATATTCTTTGCCCTCTCAGAGGACCACACTGTTGCCAGTCCATCATATTTCATCTGTTTAAAACCCCAGCCTGCAGAAAGTTCTCTGTGTAGCAAGAGGTGGGTCGTCTGCATGAAGCAGTGTAAAGTTTAGACAGTAGTTTATTTGTTAGGCTCAGAACACATGAGAAATGGAAGAGCGATTTGTTTTCCATAGCAGGAGGCAGATCAAGCCAGCTGGCACCATGCCTCCAATGAGTAACCAAGAAACAACTAGATCAGTGTGAAGCAGCGTGGTGGGAACTGAGATGGTAGGGGGCTCTGGGGCTTTCTGTGGGAGATAAAATGGTTTGTGAGCCCCCTGTCGCCACCCTGACTGCAGAGGCTAGTCAGTGCCTACCTACCACCTCTTATCACCTGTCATCACGAGTCTTGCAGCTAGGGTCTGGATGTTGGCCTTTTCCCTTTTCACCACTTTGAAGAGTTCCATTGAGTTTGCTTGGCTCGGTTGCCTACATTTCTATCCAGCATGTACAGACCTAGAATATCAGGGTAGGACTATGAAAAAGACCTGAGTCCCATCCCCAGAGGCCAAGTTAAAAACCCATGCATGTAGCCCAATGCCTTTGTTTCCAGCAAGAAGCACACAAAGACCAATGGATCTTTGTGAGTTCAAGGCCACTCTGGTCTACCCAGTGAGCTTCAGGATATCCAGTGCTATAGGGTAAGATACTGTCTCAAAATAGAAAAATTATTTGCTGGTGTGTGCTTATCATCCTGGCACTGAGGAGGCGAAGACAGGTGGGTCCCTGGGGCTCACTGGACAGCCAGCCTAGCTGAATGTGAGGGCCCCAAGCCAATGACAAACCTTGTCTCCAAAAAAAAAAAACCAAAGGTTCAGGAAGTGACATCTGAGGAACAACACCCATGCTCGCCTTCTGGCCTCCACGTGTGCATACACAAATGAACCCACTGACACATAACCCAAGTACAAAGAAGTTTCAATTGTCACTCTGCCTTATGCTGAAGTAGACCCTGGTGATATGGCAGCCTTGCACAAGAGGCATTTGTTACTATTTACATTAAATATAAATGTATTTTAATTTACATTTATTAAACGTCATATGGCTATCTATGGATTTTCATAACCACGACCATGTAAACACCTATCAGTTCATTCACTCCAAAACTCTCCCTCATGCTGAGCCTTTGTGGTCAGAACCTCCTTATGCCTTCCTAACCCGTAGAAACCACTGGTTGAATTTTGCCTTCTCTCAAACTTCACATAAATGGAATTATACTATGGACATAGTCTTCTGAGTCTCTATTAGCCACATTCCATGAAGAAGTCAGAGTCCAGAGAAGTTTAGAAACATACTCAAGATCACATGACTAGGAAAGTTGATCAAAATCTAAGTGCAAGCTCACCGACTCCAGGTGCTACCCTCTGCCCAGGCCTCAGCTGGGATCCTACGTCATCTCAGTTTCATCTCCTTCATGAAGATGCAGTAGGTGCTGCTGCAGCCATGGATGCACAAGGACTTGGAGAAGTGTGAAGCTGTTTGTGTAGGATACATATGGATTATTGTGCTCACCAGTCTTTGTCCCTTGCCAAACTCAGTCATAGCCTTCATTAGACATTATCATCTGTGTTGAGAAGTATACCACACACACACACACACACACACACACACACACACACACACACACGCACACATACTCTCACACACATACACATCCCTACACTTGTCAGCTCTAATGTAAGAAGGATATCATGATGCCCAAGGACTTGTCTGGACAGGGGAAAATATGAAGAAATGAAGCACTATTTTGCACAAAAGAAACAAAGCCACATATTTGTTTAATGGGATTTGGATTTGGTCATCTGAAAGGATTTTTTTTTCTTTTCTCAAGACATGAAAGTAACTGCTGTGAAGTAAAATCTGATTCAATTCTCATGTCACAAGAAGTCGGCATCATCTGCTGCCCTGATGGCTTGGCAGTAGCTCTCCAAGCTGCTTCTGCCAGAGACTCTGAAGTGTTTGCTCTTGTCTATGTTCAGCTACTAGGATATTTAGAGACACAGTGAAACTCCACACAGCGCATCACCCTCCTGAAGAGAAAGGTGCAAAGCTGTGGTGTCCTGGAAGTCACACAAGTGTAGTTTTAGCACCTTCCTCCATCACTGTGCCCCTAAACGTTATCAAGAGCAAACATCTGTTTCATTCTGTTGCTTCTGTGTTGGGGGGTGTGCATAAATGTATTCATCAACGTGGAGGTCAAAGGTCAACCCCAGTGTTTTTTGAGTCAACCACCTTGTTTTTTGAGACAGTGTCTCTCCTTGGCCTAAATTCAGCTCTGCTGGCTGATCTGTGGGCTCCGGGGACCTACCTGTCTCCTCTACCAGAGCACTAGCATTACAAGCACACAGTAGCACTCTGCCATTTTCATGTGAATTCTGAGGCTCAAATTCAGGTCCTCGAGCTTGGGCAGCAAGCACTTCATCTGGATTGAGCTATTTCCCTTAGCTCCATGGTTGTGATTTTTAATTTCTCAGTAGGCATACTTTTAAAAAGCAAAAGAAACAGTTAAATTGAATGTTATTAATGAACTCGTGGTCAAAAAATATACCCCAAGTATATCGTATGGATACAATTACTGAGATAAGTTTTTCCTCCTTTTTTTCCCATATTAACTCTTCAAATTTTAGTAACTACTTCACACTGATAGCACATCTCAGCTTGAAAGAATTTCATTTCAAGCATCATGTAACATATGACTAGAGACTAGTGTTGGACAATGAAGTCAAGAGCAGAGCAAGTTCAGATCTCAGCCAGTCTCTTATAAATCTTATAAATAATATAGCTTTGACATCTTATTTACATTGCTGATCTTTGATTTCCTACTCCAAACAATGGCAGTGGTGCTCATGGGATGGGAGAGTAAAGTCATCAGTGGGCATGTGTGTTGGGAATTGGTTCTAATGCTTTGTTTTATTTCAGCTCCCAAAAGGCCAAGCTTCCAGGCCTGAGGGTCCCTGCCCCCAACTGGCTAAGACTGATAATAAAGAGCTGCCATACAGCCAATGGCTGGGCAGAAAGATGAAGGCAGGACTTTTAGATTATGCAAGTGAGGGGCCAGAAGAGAGAGGAGAGATGAAGAATCTTCCATGACTCATAAGAAGAAGGATCAGATGTAAGAGCTGCAGAAAGAAAGCAACTAGCCATGTAAGACTTGGAGAAAATGGCCCTAGTGGCCACTTCCCTGATTGAGTCTGAGGTAGCAGACATGAAATGTTGATTTAGCAAATTGCCTCAGGAAAGCTGGAGTAGAGAATGAGGTTTAGAAATGCCCAAGCCATTGAGCTAGTCAAGATATATCAAAATTAGGTTGTTTGTGTATGTGTGTGTGTGTGTTTCATTCACGAATCCACAGGGCTTTGGCAGATGACTGGAAGCATGACCCACTGTGAGCCAATGTGGTTTAATTAATTTACTGCTACACATCAGTTATTAGAAGCATATTAATAACTGTTTTCTCTGGTGTCATCTCAGCAGCTACCATTCTGATCAATAACATCTAACTACCCATCTACTCCTGATTTTTCATGAAAATGGGAATTAGATTCACCACCTCCAAACTATAAAAGGATTAGAAAAACACTATCAAAAGAATGAGTCAAATTTTATACATTTTAATTGTCAAACTAAATGTTTAAAAGGCTATTTCTCCCCTATAATTCCTCTAGTAGTACATATGAGCATGAAACATTGAAAGTATTTTCTCTGGTCTGTGGAGATGGACATACATAAAAGCAATGGAAGCTGGAGTTCCTTATCTGAAAGTTGGGAGAGAATGCTGGCCTCTTCTTTTGATGCTGCTTGATTGACTTCAGTGTGCACATCTGGCTTCTCATGTTTTTCTTTCTCTGGGATGCTTTCCTTCTCCCGCAAGATCACGTAATAAGGCCTCATCTTGAAGCCATCCCTGCCATTCAGCTACCAGACATTCTGTTTAGCTCCTCAGTGGAAGACACGGGGATGGGGCTAGAGATGGGGGTGGAATGTCTGCGAATATTGAAACAAATGTGGTTCCTTCTCCTGAGACAGTGGGGGAGAGTTTAATAAAAGGTGCAGTTGTTTATAAAAGTGTGTGTGCTAGGCTAAAAGAAGACACTGGTAAATGAGAAGGAACCTTGAAGACAGCTACAAAGGATCTGGGTGGCTCTGTTCTTGACTGAGGAGAGAGGAGATTTAGCTGTGTAGATGTTCTTCTTACAATAGAGCTGTATCCTGGCACACCCATCATGATTGGAAAATGCATTTAACATCCTGACCTACCAAACATCCTAGCTTAGCACATAGCCCATAGTACAGTTTTCAATGAAATACCTATTTCTCTTGTATAGACATAAAATTGAAACCACACTGAGTAAAACCATGACAAAGTAAGATTATGAATACCTGAGGTAAGAGGTGAATAGAGCCTTCAGTAGAAGAAAGTATCAAACTGGAGGAAGGAGCAAGGGAAGCCAGCACCCCATCCTCGCCCTAACACTTCTGACAGTGCCCCTGCTGGTCATCAGTGGAATGCAGAAGGAAGGAAGCCACTGACAAAGGAAGATGATTCCACACAGGGCTTTACAAAGAAGCATGGAGAGTAATAGTTTGTGGATGGACAAATGAAAATTGTCCTGGACAAAAGGTCCCTAGATTTAGGGACCCATACCTGATTGAGTGCACAGCTTCTACATGTGGGCAGTGTCTTAGAAGATAGCTAACACATCCCAGGACCTTCACATGCTACCTTAGAAACCATCAAACCGCCCTTCCTTTCTAAAACCTTATGGCGGTATGTCTGGTGTTGTATGGTGTCCCAAGCGAAGAGTGTCTTACACAAACTGAGGTTCTGTCCAGCACATCTGTTCCTGGAACTGATGTGTTTTCTGGTAGTGGTAATGGTGGTAGGTTTTTTGTTTTGTTTTGTTTGAGGGGGTTGTCTTAGTCGGGGTTTCTATTCCTGCACAAACATCATGACCAAGAGGCAAGTTAGAGAGGAAAGGGTTTATTCAGTTTACTTCTGAATTTCTGTTTATCACCAAAGGAAGTCAGGACTGGAACTCAAGCAGGACAGGAAGCAGGAGCTGATGCAGAGGCCATGGAGAGATGTTTCTTACTGGTTTGCTTCCCCTGGCTTGCTCAGCCTGCTCTCTTATAGAACCCAAGACTTCCAGCCCAGGGATGGCACCACCCACAAGGGGCCCTACCCCCTTGATCACTAATTGAGAAAATGTCCCACAGCTGGATCTCATGGAGGCACTTCCCCAACTGAAGCTCCCTTCTCTGTGATAACTCCAGCCTGTGTCAAGTTGGCACACAAAACCAGCCAGTTCAGGGGTGTTGTTTGTTTGTCTTGGTTTGCTTAGCTCTGATAGATATATTTTAAGTCTTTAAGGTAAGGAAAAGGTTAAATAAAGAATGAAGTTGTCCCAGGCCTATTCCTCCGCTTGGAAGATAGAGAGGCAAGTGGATCTCAGCGAGTTTGAGGCCAGCTTCATCTACATAGTAAGATCCAGGTCAGCCAACAAGGATGCATAAAATAATGGTGCCTCAAAAAAATTTTTTTTCAGATTTTGCTTTTAACAAAAAATTTTAAGAACAATGAATTGAATCATTCCAATTTATTTTTGGTAGGAAATTGAACCATATATGTATGTGTACAATACACACACACACATATATATATATTATATATAATATAATATATATATATTTCTATTTTGTAAACCATCAAGGCAATTGACTGATTACTTGCTGGAGATCTTGAGTTCAGTTAATTTGTTTGTTTGTATTATTCCCTTTGTCACTGGGTTACTGGGTGTGGTGTTTTTATTTGTTAAAATATGAAGTGTGAAGTGTTTATACAACAAAATATTTGACTTTGCCATCTTTTGTTTTTGCCATAAAAAGTCTATCTTCAAATAAAATCAATGACTAACCATTCACCTCTTTAGGTATTTATCCCACTGAACACTCAGTCACACACAGACTCACTTACGGTGACTTGCAGCCATCAAAAGTAAACTATTTTCAACAACTCAGCCAACCTTAGTGCCACAAGTGTCCTTGCTGAGGCTCTCAGGTCCCGAAGGCATATGATCATGTCTCCAACACATGTCTCAGAATGCCAAGAGTTACATCCACTTCAGGAGTGGCTGTTTCTTTCTTTTTTTTTTAAAA
>NW_022196903.1:88666635-88673652 GCF_008632895.1 Mastomys coucha | reverse complement strand
TTTGCTTTTCTTCCCCATTTCCCCTAACTTCTTCGTACCTTCCCAACATTTCAGATTTCCTTATTTATAAACATTAAAAGTTATGATTTGAATATTTAAGGGAACATGTAGTTGTTTTTGTTTTTGTTTTTGTTTTGTTTTGTTTTTTCGTCTTTCCAGGTTCAAGTCACCTCACGTAATAGATAATACTTTCTCATTTCACCCATTTTCCTGTAAATTTCATCATTTCATTTTTCATAACATCTGGACAACATTCTGCTATGTGTAGACACCACATTCTCACTAACCATTCTTCTGTTGATGGATATCTAGTTCTGTTTCCTGGAGATTGTGAATAATGCAGCAGTAAACATGGACACTGAGTTAACTCTGTGGTAGAATACAGACTTGCCGGTGTGCATGCCCAAGAGTGACAGATGCTTGACAGTGGTGACAATTGCTGGGGAGGCAGAAACAGGGGGCGCCCTGGGTTGCTGGGCATCCACCCTTGCCTATCAATGAGCTCTTATTTCAGTGAGAAACCCTACCTCAAAACATGAGATGAAAAGCAGCTGAGGAAGATACCCAATGTGTATCCCCCAGTACACACGCATGCCCATCAATAAACGGGTACACACACACACACACACACACACACACACACACACTCACACACATACACACAAATGCCAGCATAATAAAATTACAAAAGAAATGGCAAAGACAAGGGGAGCAGAGAGTAATCATCCTCCTATCACTTTGTGTTCATTTATGACCTGGTCTTTACCACCAAGGAAATCCCAGAAGACCTTGCTAAGGAAAGCAAGCCAGCGAAACTAAACAAACACACGTGGGACTCTGAGTTTCCTGAATGGCAAGATCAAAAGAAGAACTGCAACCTAGGTGAAGCATGGGCGTTCAAGAGGGAATGTCCTTCTCTCTGTATGACTTTCAGAAAGAGTTTTATTTGAATATGTTGAGCTGGACGGACTGTGTCTCCCACAGCAGAACTGCAAAGACTCCAAAGCCAGCTCTAGACATTACTGTTTCTTTTCTCAGCGTTGGGTGACAACCAAAGTCTCTGATCACTGGCTCGAGTGTATTTCATCTATGAGTAAAAGTAATATCATCCAAGTATATCATTTTTAAAAGCCACTGTGAGACTCTGACTTAAGTTACAAGATTTTTGCTAACACCGCTCATATCATGATCAAGTCACAAATAAATGTGCAAGTATTGTGTTGTCCCATCAAAAGGGAGTTTGAACCATCCTCTTCGGACCAATGATTCTCAAAAGTATAGACTAAGACTTTATAATTAGTGGTTAAGTGAATTTTAAATGCTTGCTCTGAGCTGGGTATGTAGTACACGCCTGCAATCCAGAGCTGGTGGCAGGAAGATCAGGAATTCAAGACCAGCCTCAGCTACACAGTGAGTTCAAGTCCAGCCTGGGCTACATGAGATTCAGTGTCAAAATAAAAATAAATATAGCTTTGAGGTTTCTAGTCCCAGCACAGTAGAGGCTGCACACTCAATTCTGGATCACCCACTGAGCAGAATTATAAAACCCAGGTGGGTGCATAAAGTAGTTAAGGGAGATATCTGAGAAGAAAGTGGTCACACAATGACTAGAGGGAAAGACTGGATTTAAAGACCCACCCAACAGGTAGTAATTTTACCACTTCCCCAGTTTCCTCCAGCTTGAACATACCACTGCCCAAAAGGCAAACATAAGCCTTGTCATCCCAGAGAAGCCTTCCACGGCTGGCCTGAGAAGAGAGGGTGAGGAATTCCTTACATGCAGAGGCAGATTGCAAATGCCATTTTCTTCTGCTCCCACATTCTCTTGGGTCCCTCTTCTCTCAAATATCCCAGTGGGTGCTATGACAGTGACTGACCCTGGGACTAGCAAGAACCAAAATTTTAAAACAGGTACAGAAATGATTCCCAGAGGGTAAGCCTTCCCTCCTTTTTTTGGTACATATATATGATGGAAAAAGTAACCAAAGCCAGAGGACCAGAAAGAGGGACTCAAGAAAATGAGAACATACACACTGGGGGGGGGGGCGGTGCGGGGGGGGGATGGGTGAGTTTACTACAAGAAAACAGCCCTGCCTAAGATTACTCCAAGATGTGCTTCCGTGAGTTTCACCCTAATCAGCAAACCAAAGACTTAGAATATTGAGTGAACAGCTGGATTGTGGTCCAAGCTCCATAGTAAGTATAGCACACTTGTGGGTCAGGTCTGAGTAACACTGAAAAGGTTTAGAAAACTAAAATTACATCACAGTGGGTGCCCACAGGAAACAGATGGAGATTGTTGTCTGAATTTAACCAGACCAGAAGTTTAACTGATTTGATCGTCTGCTGTGTACAACAAGAATAAGAACACTTCCCATCAGATTTGAACAAGGCACTGAGTTTTATAATATTCAAAATACACTCTGAATTACTGGTCACATAGTGACTGAGGAAAAATACATATTTCACAGAAAAATAATCAACCTTAGGTAACTCACAACCATCTGTAACTCTAGCCCCAGGAAAGAACCTCTGGGCACCTGCCTTCATATGTACATACTCAATGTACAGAAAGAGCAGTCAACACATGTTAGCACTCTTATAACACAGATACTAGTATTATCTGAGAAAGATCTTAAAGGAGCCAGAAGCAAATTCCCCATCAAGTACACTTAAAATAAGTGAAAAATCTTTGGCAAGGAAATGAATGATTAAAAAACTGGAAATTGTTGGACTGCAAAATGTAATATCTAAAATAAAAAAAGTTATTGAGATCAGTTGTAGAGTGGAAGTGACAAATACTTAACAAACCGAAAGATAGATCAATAGGAATAAATATAAGTGATGGAGAATGAAAATATAATAATAATTGTCATCATCATCATTATTATTATCATTATTATTGTTATTATAGAAAACTTTGGGCCACATGAAACACTAATAAAATTTCTCACAGTCATATCAAAATTCCAGAAGAAGAAAAAAAAACTATCTGAGGAAAAAATAGCTATAAATTCTCCAAGTTAAATGATATTTATCTGTGAATTCAAGAATATTGAGAAAACACAAGCTGTAAAAGCAAAAGGCAATGGCAACTTAAGCATAATCAAACTACCAAGCTAAAGAATGAAAAATGTCTTAAAAAGCACCCAGAGAAAAATAAGACATTGGCTAGAGGGAAGTGGTGGGTGCTTGACTGCAGATTTCTTGTCAGCGTGTCACGGACTTCAGAAGGAAGCCATAGGGCAACAGAAAGAACTAGAAGGTGAAGTCCCTTCAATAATGGAGGTAAAGCCAATGTTTTCAGTGAAGGAGAGCCGAAAGGATTCATTACCAGCAGAGTTGCTCTAGAGGAATACATGATGATCATGGATAAAAAGGATATGACCCGGTAAGAAAGGAATCAATCACCCAGATGGTATACTAATCTTTAATATTTAGAACTGCACAACATGGTAATCAGAATGCAGGAACAAACACTGACCAGATTGTGAAGGAAAATAGAAAACCTCAGAACTGTGGTTAAAGCCTTCAACAGACCTCCCTCAGTTATAAGTAAGTCGGTTAAACAGAAAGCTCAGCCCAGGCATAGAAGAACTCAACACCACCATCCACCAACTGGATCCAATTGATTTTTCTAAGACATTCCATCAGGTACATGAAAGTACGAATCCCTTTCAAGTGCACATGGAATATTCACCAAGACAGACTATGTCCCAGGTCATAAGTCAAACAATAACAAGTGTGAAACAGTCAAAGTGGGAAGTTTGTTCTTAGCCAGGGACCATATTAAACTAGAAAGGATACAAGGAGACAAGGTCTCTCAGCACTTGAGAACTGAACAGTCCACTTTAGTAATCCACAGGTAACAGGAAGTGTAGTGGAAGTTAGGAAATTACTTTAGCTAGAAGAAAAATAGAAAGAAGGCATTAAAAAGTTCATGAGATGCAACTAAAGCAAGAAGAATGGTCCCCAATTAATGAACTAAAAAAGCAAGATAAATCCAAAGCAAGAATAAAAAGGAGATGACAAAGAACAGAAGTTAATGAAATTGAAAACAGAAACTAAGAGGAAAGCAATAAGAACAAGATAATTCTTTCATATGAACGAAGAAATGAATTCACTAGTAAAAATAGGAAACCGAAAAAGAAGATAAAAGATTAGTAGTGTCAAGAATAAGATGGGCTGAGCCCTTTATAAAAACTACATGTATGGTAAGGGAACTGTGACAGCCGCTAACTCTGTACAGATGTTAGTTTAACCACTAAGGTCTGTATAACGAAGAAATAGACCAACTTCTTGAAGACTACAAACTACCAAAGTTCACCCTTGTCAGAATAGATTATACCAAAAGTCCTAAACTACTGAAGGTACTTAATTAGTAGCTTTAATATTTCGGAATAATGCACAGCTCCAGATAGCTTGACTAGCAAATTTGACCAAACATTTTGATGGTGGTGGTGGTGGTGGTGGTGGTGGTGATGATGATGATAATGATGATGGTGATGTGGTGGTGATGATAATGATGCTGATGATGGTTATGATGATACCAATTCTATACAATCTCCTTCAGAAAGTAAAATAGAGGGCAAAGAGCATTCCTCGCTTAATTGGCATTGGCCTGATACTAAAATCAGACAAAATTCTAAAACCAGAAACCTACAGGCCAATATCAAAACCATGCACACATAAATCATCACCTAGCAAAAATATCCTCACTAGCAAAAAAAAAAAAAAAAAAAAAAAAATCCAACATCAGATAAAACGGTAGTGTGCCATGACCAGGTAGGATTTGTCTTAGGAATGTGACGCTGGTGCAATATTTGAAAATCAGTCAGTGTAATCTACCATATTTGCAGCCCGCATAAGAAAAATAACACAGTAATTTTAAGTTCAACCAAAAAGTTCAACAATGTAAGAACAATTGAAGACAGGTGCACATGTCTGGAATCCCAACGCACAGACTGAGGCAAAGGATCTGGTCTACACAGTGAGAGCCTGCTGCAACATAAGAGGAGACAGGGAGGCACCTGTGCAAAAGAACTATAGGCAACTTCTATACTTAATGCTAAAAGACTCTCCCTGGTGGCCTGGACAGAACAGAGTAATGACATCCGTGAGTCACTGGTATTCAACATTGTACTAAGTGATTTTATAAAAGGGCAAAAACTGTCATTTTTATAGTGAGATGACATTCTTATCATATAGAATATCCCAAGGAATCTGTGTAAAATTTTCTGGTATTAATAAGTGAATTTAAAATGCTTACAGGATGTAAAAATCTTTAAAAATTAACCTACTGCTATAAATTAATATAAAATGGTAAACTAAAAAATAATTAAATGTCATTTAAAATATTCTCAAACATAAATAATGTATATTGTTATGGTTTCAATAAGAAATGCCCCACAGGCTCCTGGGCTAAACACTTGGTTCCCATCTGCTGGAGGTGTTTTGGGGGTTTCTGGAGACTTTAGGAGGCAGGGTCTAACTGGAGGAAATAGGTTCCTGATGACATATCCTATAGCCTACCTTGTCCCCTTGTTCTATTTCTTTGCTTCCTGAGCATGAAAAAGTGAACAGCCTCCATCCCCACGTGTTCTGTGGCTTTAATATCCTTCTGAAGTGCATGTATTCTGTGAACTGATCCCTGTGGAATGATGAGACAAAATATTTCTTCCTTGTCAGCTGAGGCCATTTGGGAGGAACAAAGGTTCGCTGAGAAAATGCACCCATAAGATTGTCCTGAAAACAAACCCTTAGGGTATTTTCTTGTTTGATGATTGATGTGGGAAGACTCAGCAGATTGTGAGTGGTGACACTTCTGGTCAAGTTGTCCTAGGTCCTATACGAATGTAGGATCATGTCACTAAGCAGTGTTCCCCCATGGCCTCTGCATCAGCTCCTGCTTCCAGGTTCCTGTCTCATAGCCACTTTCTTTTTTCTTCAATGATGTCCATCTTCTCTGTGTTTCCTCCCATGGCAGAGAGCAGAGAAGCCTGTTACTCCCCCTTTCTATAAAACACTAATACTGTCTTCTGGCTCCACCCTCCTGATTTATGCTTCTCCACCTCCACATTCCACAACACTGGGGGGTTGGCTTCAGTACATCCCCTGTGCAAGAGTGGACGTGATTATAAATGAATACATGCAGTGTATTCATACATGAAAGACTTAACATTTTAAAATACCAGTGGTTAACAAAATTTATACAGTATAACTAAATAAGGACATTCTATTATATTTTACATATAAAGTCAAAGAAACCAGAATAGCTAGATCACTTTTGTGAGAGGCAAATGAGTAGGAAGAATCAGCAAGCCCAATTCTGAAACTTACATAGCTATAGTAATTGAGAGTATGTAGTACTGGCAGATGTCTAGACACACAGACCAAGGAACAGGGCATAGAACCTAGAAACAGATCCATACAAATAAGCCCAAGCAATTCTGACAAAGTAGAAAAGCTGTTACAAGAAGGAAAGGTAGCTGATTGGGTGTGCTGAAAATGATCGATACAAGGAGGGGAAACTTAAATCCCATACATTATCTAGAAATGAGAGATGAATCATGGAGCCAAAATAAAAGCATATTATGGAAAAATCATACTTTATAAAGAGGGGAAAAGATCTTAGGAAAATTTTCTTATGCTTGGCACCAAAAGTTATGATCCATAAATATAAAAACTTTAGAGTAAATTAGACTTCATCAAAATTAAAAATGTTTGCTCTGCAAAATACCCGACAAAGGATAAAAACACAAAGACTGAAAGAAAATATTTGAAAAAAAAACATATATCCAACAAAGGACTAGTCTCTAGATGAAGAAGAAGGAGAAGAAGGAGGAGGGAGAGCAGAAGGAGAAGAACAGGAAAAAAAAGCAACTTCTCAAACACAGCAGTTTTAAAAAGACAATAAGCCAATTCAAAAATTGAGAAGGAACATATAAACAGTTTTTCTTCTTCTTCTTCTTCTTCTTCTTCTTCTTCTTCTTCTTCTTCTTCTTCTTCTTCTTCTTC
>NW_022196903.1:88652396-88666468 GCF_008632895.1 Mastomys coucha | reverse complement strand
CCTCCTTCTTCTTCTTCTTCTTCTTCTTCTTCTTCTTCTTCTTCTTCTTCTTCTTCTTCTTCTTCTCTAAAGAAGCTATCCTGGTAGCAAAGAAAGACTTGAAAACACATTTCCCATCACCAGCATGATGGGGGTGCTCATTAAAGCCAAAATGAGAAATCACTACAGACCCATTGGAATAGCTAAAGTAGCAAATGGTGACTGTACCATGTGTCAGAGATGTGCAAACTTCAATCACTTGTCCATTACCAATAACATTTTATGGCAGCACAGACTCTGAAAGACAAACTGGAACTTTCCCAAAAGTATGTCTGCTGTTGTCATCCCATTATTTAATATCGTTGAGGTGACATATGATAGAAATGGTGAACAGGTGATCACATGCCCAGGGTTAAGGCTGTAGGGGGCATGTAGGAGAAAAGGAGTCATGGCTAGGAAAATGCCCTACATCTAGTTGGTCCAATGTCAGTATCATTGTTGTGATATTTTAGCAATCCTTGCAAAGTGTTACCAGTAAGGATAGGGAGTAAAGGGTACACCGGGTGGATACTTTGATCCTTCTTAAAAGGGGAAACAAAATACCCATGGAAGGAGTTACAGAGATGAAGTGTAGAGCAGAGACAGAAGGAAGGACAATCCAGAGACTGCTCCACCTGGAAATCCTTCCCATATTCAATCACCAAACCCAGACACTATTGTGGATGCCAACAAGTGCTTGTTGACAGAAGCTTGTTATAGCTGTCTCCTGAGAGGCTCTACCAGTGCCCAACTAATACAGAAGTGGAGGCTCACAACCATCCATTGGACTGAGCACAAGGTCCCCAATGAAGGAGCTAGAGAAAGGACCCAAGGAGCTGAAGGAGTTTGCAGTCCCTTAGGAGGAACAGCAATATGAACTAACCAGTACCCCAAGAGCTCCCAGGGACTAAACCACCAACCAAAGAGTACACATGGTGGGACTCATGGCTCCAGCTGCATATGTAGCAGAACATGGTCTAGTCAGTTATCAATGGGAGAAGAGGCCCTTGGTCCTGTGAAGGCTCTATGCCCCATTGTAGGGGAATGCCAGGGCCAGGAAGCAGGAGAGGGTGGATAAGTGGGCAGGGGGAGGGGGGAGGGAATAGGGGGTTTTTCGGAGAGTAAACCAGGAAAGGGGAGAACATTTGAAATGTAAATAAAGAAAATATCTAATAGAAAGAAAGAAAAAAAGAAAGGAAGGAAGGAAGAGGAAAGAAGGAAGGGAGAAAGAGAGAGAGAGAGAGACAGAGAGAGAGAGAGAGAGAGAGAGAGAGAGAGAGAGAACAGCAGGGTTCTGAAGATGTGGTTTAATGCGGTTTAGTCAGTTAAGTGCTTGCCCTGCATGCACGAGAGGAGAGCCTGTGTTCGGATCTTCAGTCCCCACAGGGACATGTTCCTATAATCCCAGCTCTACAGAGGAGAAGTGGCCATCCAGTCTAGTCAATTTGTGAGCTCCAGGGTCAGTGAAAGACCCTCCCTCAAAAAAGAAAAGTGGAGAGTAATATACGTGACGTCATCCTCTGACCTCCGTGAGCACCCCAACATGTCTGTGCACACACACACACACACACACACACACACACACACACACACACACACCATAGAATACCTTAGATCTTTCTGTTCTGTTTCTTATAACACCATTTGACTTAGTGATTATTTCAAAATTAGAAATTAAATTTTTTTTAGAATACATGTTATTTTTCTTTCTTTTGGGTCTCCTGCCAAGAATGCCTTGTATATTCTATGAACGTCTATATGATTAAACACTACTACTCAATAGTAGCCTATTGAATACTTGATTTTGATTTATAAAAAGTAAAAGATTAGTGTTCAGTTTTCTATTAGGAAAGGCACCTGCCAGGCAACCTCTAATATGTGGAGGGAGCTTTGCCGGTGAGCACATTGTACCGTGCTATCTTAGTTAACTATAGTTTTCCATGTCTCCTAGTGGTGTGTTACTCCAGCTGTATTTAAAATATTCATGGTTTTGCCCCATGGTGATTAACTGAGTTTGTGGGTATTGTTTATTTAGCTCCATGTTGTATAGAAATTCCAATATGCATGTGCAATATGCCTAGCCTAAAGCTTTCTAACTGGACTCGCTCAGGTCATATGTGTTGTGGTTTAAGTGAGTTATCCTTACCTGTTTTGCCAAACAGATAAACACATGATCCCGAAAGAGTCTGCCTGGACACTGATTCTTCCTTGTTAACCCTGAATTGTGATTTCACCAGTTGGAGGGGAGATGTTGGGTAGGTCATCTGGAAGCTCTTTGGCTCAGCTAACCAACCACAAGAGGCAGAAATCTGAAGAGCTTGGCCTTGGGTTCTCTATTTTGAATAGTACTTTTCCTAGCGTAGCTCAGTATCAGGAAGTCCAGACTGAAGTTGTCAGGAACAGAACTTTGGAACAGAAGGAGGACGGATACATGGCACACCAGCTCCACAAACAGCAACGTGCGTGTTAATAACATTTGATTCTGTCTTGCATTCATGTCCAGGCAGAGGGTCTTCTTATTTCAGCTCAAGGACACATGGTTAAGAGGAATGCATTTTCATTGCCCACAGAACAAAGTGGCCTCTGTCCACCTGCCAATGCTGTTCGCATTAGAGAAGGACTCTCTCGGATTGCTTAGGAATGATGGAGAGCGGGTCTCTCATCCAAGAAATGAAATGATACCTGCAGGTGAGTCCAGCGTCTGAATCCTCAAAGCGGGGATTTAGGAAAGCATTTGAGAGGATCAGGTTTAAGCAAAACAATCCTTTCAGAAGAAATTCCATTCAAGATCTCGTTTTAAAACAGGAAATTAAACAGTCTGTACCAAGCCAACTCAGAGTAGTAGCACCCTTTCTCCCAACTGTTTGCCACATGAAACTCATTGTGGGTCATCTTTATATTGAAAAGTGTTTCAATTTGATGGTGGCAACCACAACCCCTTTAAAGAGCATCACTCAGAACGTAGGCAAAATGCACCATTTGGGAGCCTTTCCTGAACTGTGGCCACTTTAATAAGCCTTGAACTTCACTGCACCTGGGATGTTAGGCCCTTTGTTAAATTCATAGGCTTATTCTCACAGTTACTGTAGCAGCAGTCTAGACCAGATATAGAATCTGAGTTCTTTCAAGGCCCTGATTGAGTTAATGCAGTTTATTAAAATTATTTGAGCCCATTCAGAAAGCCGAGTTCATGCAGCCAGCATTGGCTGGCACGCTTTCCAGATGTTTTTATTTTTAAGCTTTCATTAAGTGACTATCGGCAGAACAGCTGACACTATATAAATGCAACAAGATTTGAAACCCCACCCAGTAAATACCTCTTTCAGTTGCTTTCAACAAAGCCTTTTCCACAACTGAATTACACATTGTTCTCTCTGAACCCAAGAAGAAAGACTCAATACACATCCTCCAAAATTCTTGCCAGGGCAGAATGTTGGTGCAAACTCCTTTTGAAGCATTTAATAGTGAATGCTTAAAATTAATCTGATTTTACTGGAATGCTCTTTCTATGTGAAAAAGAAAAAGAAAAAAAAAAAAGAGGGATTTGGGGAAAAGTGTTCAACCCTGTCAGGATCTTCACATGTTTTATTCAGAAAAATGCTTGGAGGAAGTGTTGGAACCTATCCAGCATACTCAAGAGACAGCATGGCTGGTGGCGAAGGGGAAGAGATGGTGAAAGGAGCAAGTGGAGCTGGAAGAGATAAGGTTGGGGTAATGTAGACCAGACTGTGTTGAGCCTTGCAACCCCTTGGAAGCTTTAGCATTCAACCGTGAATATGAAGGGGAAGTCAGAGCATAGGAATAGCAAGACACACAACAGAACGTGGAGTCAGTGTTCCCGGAACCACAAAGCTGCGAGTGGGAATCAGGGAAGGGAACAGATGCTGGGGACTCAGCCAACAATGTGCACCACACTAGACTTTCCCACAATCAATGACAGAAAGGGAAGGAAAGGCAAGGAGAGAAGAGGGGAAGGGAGGAAAGGGGAGGAGAGGGAAGGGGAGGGGAGGGAGGGGAGGGGAAAGTGAGGGGAGGGGAGGGAAGAAAAGAAAGAACAGGACAGAAAAGAAAAGAAAAGAAAAGAAAAGAAAAGAAAAGAAAAGAAAGAAAGAAAAGAAAAGAAGAGACAGTATTATTCTGAAAGCAGAAACATCCATACATCAGTAACACACACAAGGGTGGAATGGGGAGAATATTTGCATCTCTAATACCTCTGTAGCCATGACAAAGTGAACAAGCACAGAAATAAGACTGAAAGATTAAGTGCTTTGATCAGGCTAATCGTTGTTTCAAGTGAGGGTCACCCTGAGGAGTTCAGACTGCTCAAGAATATGTGTCTAGGCTCCATCTGTCCAGTATTTCAAGTAACAGTCAGATTTGGCAGTTAACTGCGTCTACAATTCTTACATAAAATATGTTAAACATCTGTCCCTGATCAACTTAGACATCACTGCCTTCATTGCATCTCATGCCGGCCCATCAGCGTAGAATTTAACAAGTGGGAGGGGTTTTCCTATCCAGTCTTAAGATTATTATTTTGTTCTGAGAGTATCATAATGCTGCAAAAGATGTGTCTAAGGTTCTCCTGGGTCCCTGTAGCATAATCATTCTTTCAGGACTAAAAGGAAAAATGTATAATTGTTGTTCCATGTCCTCTTAGGCAGGTATCATCAATTTGGAAGCCACATGGGATGGCTTTGGCCCAATTCCTATTAAATGTATGTCTACACTGTTTGCAGCTCATGGATTAGAGATAATTCTTTTTGTCAGCCAGGGCACCATGAAACTCATCTTTTCATGAAAGAATGAACTCCTGTCAGTATGAGTGTGTTAAGTGGTATGGAGCTTTTACCCAGGTGTCACTCACACCCCCAGGATACCCCTGTAGGAAAGGTCTCTCTACACAGAGTAGAAAATACTGCCTGTTACTTAGATTCCAAGCATCCAATATTGGATTGTGCTCTTTGCATGCCATTGTCAATTGTTAAGTCTTACACCCCAGGTGACCCAAGATACTTAGTATCTTTGACCCTCTGTTTCCAATCTACAATATAAAACATCACAGGTTTGTTACAAGAATTCAGTGAAGATACTCCATGACAGTCACAGAGGCTTCACACTTCACCAGGGCTTGACATCTCTGACCCCATCAGGCCACACATTGCCCTCTGCCACCTCGTAGCCCTGCTGTTGCTGGAATGGTCAGATCTCCTCACAGATGTATCAGAACTACCAGCAGGACTCAGCAGCTCCTATCAACAGCCAGATCAAGCTGGGGCCATATGCTTCCTCTGTCTACCTGTCCATGTCTTACTACTTCAACCCTGAAGAACTTTGCCAACTACCTTCTCCACCAATCTCATGAGCAGAGGAGACATGCCGAGAAACTGATAAAGCTGTTGCACCAACCACGTGGCCAATCTTCCCACAGAACATCAAGAGTCCAGACCAGGATGTCTGGGAGTGTGGGCTGAGCAAAAGGGAGTGTGTGTTGCACTTGGAAAGGAGAATGGGTCAGTCACTGCTGGAGCTGCACACACTGGCCACTGAGAAAAAATGATCCCTTTTAAGGGACTTCACTGAGACTCCTTACCCCAACTAGCAGGAGAAATCCATCAAAGAACTGGGTGAACTTGTAACCAACCTGCCCAAGAGAGGAGCCCTGGACCTGGCATGGAATCTCTCCTTGACAGACACACCCTGAGACATAGAGATAATGAGAGCTAAGCTGATTTTCCCAGAGCCATGGAGTGACTTCCCTGGGGACATGCATGCATGTCAAGGCTGCCTTGATCTTTTCTGGTTCCCACCAAAACATCTTCGTGAGTTCTTTAATTTGTGCCATTCCTTCAAACAAAGTAATTGAAAGAAAAAAAGTTAGATGAGTTCTAAGTACTTAGATCCACACAGCTATACCATAAGCACTAAACCCGTAGCCTGTTAATAACTGTCCAACAAAGTTCTAAGAGAGCACCATCATGTTCTTCATGCTATAGTTTAGGGGAAAGAGAAGATAAATGATGCCAGTAATGCTTATGAAGAAGATGAATAAGTGAAATAGCAAGTTATACATGTTAGCATGTGTTAGCATGTATACTAACATTGCAGATGGATTTTCTTTACATAAGTGTATCTTTTTAAAACAGACACCATCGCTGTCTGTAACTTTGGCTCTCAGGAGGCTGAGGCAGGAAGAGTGCCACAAGTAGAAGGACAGCTGGGGCTATATGAATTCCAGACCAACTTGGGCTACACAGTATAATCAATTAATTGATTGATTATTACACTTACTAATGCCATCTACATTTTTAATGTCTCTCCAAAACCCTTTGTCCTCCACATGTATATGAGAATCCCTTCCTTCAAAAGCCATTGGGTTACAGAAGAAATTTTTAAAATGAGAAGTACAAAATGTTGGCACTGCAACTAGAAATTCCATTTAGATGGAAGAATGTGAAGCTCAGCAAAGACATCACTTGTTAAAGAAAAAACATCTAGATTCCATCCTCACTGCTCCTTTCTGCCTGTTTGATTTGAAGTGAGCCGCTTAGCTCTTAGAGTCTAGCATTTTGTGTCTGTGACATCACTATGCTGTTAGTCTTCCCTGTACTAGTCCAGCTAAGCTATCTTATGCCTCCAAAAAGATCCTCACAAAGCTGCTGACTTGACACACTAAGTACTTTACTTCCTGGTGTTGTTTCATGGACACCATTATACTAGCTACTTTTCCTGTTGCTGTAATAAAATGCCCTAACTAAAGCAACTTCCCTTGGCTCACAGTTCAAAGGCTCAGTCAATCATGGCAACAGGAACTTAGAGCGGCTGGTCACATTGCATCCACAGTCAGGAAGCTGAGGTTCACGATCAGCTCATTTTCTTCTCATTACTCAGTCCAGAACCCCAGGTTATGCAATGGTGCCACCCACATTTGAGATGGTTCTTCTCATCACAGCTAGCTTAACCTAAATAATCCCACCCAGGCATGCCCAGAAGTATCAAGAGTGTGTGCAAAGCTAACAGATCTGGTGAAAGGAAATCAGATTTCAGTTTACAGGAATTCTGACTATTTCCTCTGGGTCTGTGTTGTCACAGAAACTGACATTCATTAGACATCATCCTGTCCCAGGCTCTGGGTAGGCTCATACCATTTCTCATTGAATCACCAAAAGAAGCCCTGTGCTCTGGCAACTACTGCCATCCCTGTCCTCTAGACAAGACAAATGGAGCCCAGAATGAGGCTAGGCTTCTGATGAGGTCTTTGTGAGCTCATGGTCTGAGCTGCCACTGAGTCTTCTCAGCATGCTGTAGTGAGTGAGAGTCAATGGGACAAGCATAGCATTGAAATTTCAACTCTCACTTTACTATTTCTACAGGTAGTACCTCTGTCCATGTCCACTGTCCCCAATCAAGATTTCAGTCTCTCCCATTTATAAAATGCACATATTGCTCCATGATCTTACAAGCCTCCAACCACCCTTTCAGAAAACTGGGGCTTAGAATAGAAACCAAAACTACATTTTTTTTTCTTGAGCAAAATAATGTATAGAAATTTGTTATCTTAGTGACAGCATATGAAAACATTTAAGGATCAAAACTGTAGTATCACAAAACTTCAGTTGAAGGTGACCTCCTGCTTGGTCTTATGGCTAGAATAAGAATAAAATACAAAGCATTCTCCCAAGAAACTTTCCATCTACTTCTGGAGTGAGGATGAATATATTAAATTGTCTTTATGGTTCTGTGCCATCTGACTCTGAACTTGAGCAGCCAAGGACCATACTTCTCCAGGAAGACCAATGGGAGTGAACAGCTTCTGCAATTTTCACACTATCTCCTAGGTATCTTTTGCTTCCTTCACATAAAGTCTTGGCTGGTAAGGACACTCAATAGATAAAGAAAGCATTGTTCAGATGCCTAAAATAGGCCAACCAAGAAGAACCTTAGTGTATCTTTTAAGCGTATCATTGGATAAAACAGGTAATTAGCTGTGATAATGGAAATATAAGCAGGGCCTAATTAGCAGGGCTCATCGTTATTATCTCTTAGTGCAAACAGAAAACATGGGGAATTTAGTGATCACACCTGTGCGTGTAATCTCTTAGTTGATTTTGGCTCAAGAGTCTCAGTAGTAGTCAGAAAATAGTTAAGGGCTGTCACGTTGATGCAGTTTTTGTACTTGTGCCATTTCTAGCATGCCAAGGAAAACATGAATGTAAGCTAGGAGAGGGAGGGCTCTGTGTTAGAGTCATTGTTACCTGACATCTGTGATCCATAAACCCCCATAATCTCATAGGAGCAACCCTTCATCCTGTGCCAGAGAGAAGAGGCTCAGTTCTTCAGTCACTTGCAATCTGGCTCTCACAACCTTCTCTTACCTACTCTATGGCTCCTTGCTAAGGCTTACTTCCTCTACTTCTAAGACCTGTTGTCTTGCCACAGCCTATCAGAGCATCCATAGATTCTCTACCTTTTCCTTCTGGACCACACTAGGACCTCTTTGTTAACCATTCCTCCCATAAAATGTTCTTCCTGTTCTCAGAGCCCTTTCTCTTGGTTTCCTTTCTATCTTTGTCCTATCATTCCCTATCCTCTGGATTGTTCCTGAACCCATTTTCCTACTCCCTAGTCAACCCTATTCCAATTCATCCAAATGTGATTTTTAATCCCAATGTTGTTCCTCATGTTACAGGCTTGTTTTTATAAACACATTTGGAATGTGAGACAATCATAGTGGATTATAAACCAAGGGAGGGTTAGTGACTCCAAAGCTGAGTGATGAGATAATGGAAATAGACCCTTCTCCATTGGCTGTGTGAAGGCCACAGGGAATAACAAAAGACTCTCCTGTAGAAATTTTCAGGAACAGGGGTTCTTACACCTGATGGTAGGCAGAAGGCTTCCTAGTCCTAATTAAGTCTGCTGCCTCATTTAGGTTGAAGTCAGTACATGGCTAAGCACAGACAGGCCGACCCAGTAATTCCCTGGCTTAAGAATACTAGAAAAGCCCTTGGCATATCTGTGAATTTCTTCAGCAGTCTGTCTTGGTTCTTGTTTTATTAGGAAATCCTTATGGAGCATTCCGTTTCTCTTGATAGAACAGAGTCCAAAGGAAAGCAGCCCAGGCTGGTGCGGGTCTCCCTGGTGATTAAACCTTCTTCTAAAACCCTTCCACAATCCAACTTGACTCCTCAAGTCCCAGATTTCTATCTTTTTTTAAATGATATATTCTATGAATTTGTTAATAATCTCATACATGTAATAGTGTATCCTGATCATCTCCTCCCCCTGCTCCCCTCTCCCAATCCCTTCCTGACACCCCCAATACATTCCTCTCCTGTCTTTATATATCTTTATTATAGCTCATGGAGTCCATTTAAAGCTGCCTGATATACATGGATATGGGCCATCAAACAGGGCACGGGAAACCTACAGTTGGCCATACACCCTCAAAGAAAAATGGTTCCCCCTCTTCCCAGCAGCCATCAACTATAGTAACTCCTCGGCTTAAGGTACAACCTTATGCTAGCCTTCATGCCTGTGTCCAGCTATAAAATAACTCATTATCTATCCTTAGGGACATACTCCCTAGATGTTATATCAATCACTCTCCTGTCAAATTGTTAGTCAAACCCTAATGGCATCATCATTGTAACTTCATGGGGTACAGGAAGATAGAATTATTTGGGTTGGTCATTGTTGATGGACAAATGAGCTGTTGCCAAGAAAGAAAGGAAATTCACCTGTTGAAAAACTTAGGACTGGAGATTGGCTCCATTGGTAGAATGTTTGCCTGGCACTTACAAGGCCCTCCTTCCCATCCTCAGTATGACAAGACAAGGCCTGTTTACAAGCATTGGGAGGTAGAGTCTGGAAGAACAGAAGTTCAAGGTCACCTCCAGCTACATAGCAAGTTCAAAGGCATATAGGGATAAATGAGCACCCGTCAAAGCAAGGAAAGGAGGAAAGGAGGGACAGAAGGATAGAGGAAGGAAGGGAAGGAGGGAGGGAGGGAGCGGGTAGGGAGAGAGGGAAGGAGGGAAGGAGGCTGTCTCTAACATCCAAAAGGTCTTTTGTTAAAGAACTGGACTTTCATGATGAAAGACTTTCAGAGTCAGATTCTATCAACACTACCCCAAAGCCTCAGTAGACATTGATTTATTGATTCCCTTTCAATGTAGCATTAAGGTAAAGGAACTGCCAGGCTAGAAGAGGAAGGGTCCTACCAAGAAATGCAGAGGAGACATCAGATATATACCTAATTATTCCAAGAGGAAAAGAATGGAGAGAGTAGTGGCCCTGGCCTGTTCTCTAGCCATGGAGTCAGGCTCCTGCCCCCTTTGAACTGGGGGAAGTTGGGATATCATGAGCGTGAAAGGAATATGTTTCTAAAGGCCAAATCACCTGCTGTTGTGGTGCAAGACATCAGCCGGCGTGGCTTGACTAGCTATGAGCATTGAGTTGAACAAAACCTGTCAAAGAAACCAGCTTCAAGCTGTCAAGATGATGCCTCTGTTGGCCCAGCTGATGACTGGGTACTCAGGGCAAGCATCCTGGAGGCAGGGACAAGGCCTGCTTTGTGTATCACTGGATCTCAGCAGCCCTAGAAGAATTTGTTTGGTTTCATAAGCGAGTGGGTGGCGTGGTCAGAAACACTGCACAGCACATGGAGGAGATAGTCACAATGGAGAGGGCAGGGAATCCCCAAACCAACGATAAAAATGTAGTGTGAGCAAGAAAGTCTGCAGTTCTGGACAGAGGCACTCCTGAGCCCTTACCATGCAGGCGACGGCTTCGAAAACCACTGGATATTTTTCACACAGGTATAGGAGACAGGCCTTTCCTTGGTTTTAATTTCTGAGTCTCCCAAGTTCTTCTTTGATGCTTCATAAACTGTGGCAGGATAATACATAAACTGGAATTGATTAAACTTGTCAGTTAAGCAAATTAAAGTGGAAGAAGGAAAAAAAAAAACCGACCCGTTGCCTGGGCGTACAGTAACTGATACACAAAACAATCTCATGAGTTATTGGCAACTTTCTTTGGTCCTAGTTGTTTTTGTCTTGAATTAAACAAATCTAAATGTTTGCACAATTCTTTCAGAAATGTGGTGAGCACATGCATAAGGTTGAGAAAAGCTTTCTTCTCAGTGAGTGGTGGCAATCTGTTAATGAGATATTTATGGTGTCGGCATCGTCATTCCAGATTCGTCACAGCCCATTTCACATCCACCTGGACTTTGCATCACAGAAACACTGGATTGTGTAAATATTTCTCACCAGCATGACCAAAGCCTGTATTGGATCGAACCCATATAAATCATTTTCTTTTTGAGAAGGTCATGTATGTTTATCGTCAGATGGCTTTTGATTTCCTCATAGACATCCTGTCATGCTGTGATGCTCACTTGACATGCATTAGTCATCATTAGAATGAAAGATGAATTCTGTGTATATTGGGGGGACATATAATGTGTGCAAATGCACGTGTTCATGTGAGTGCAGAGGCCAGGGACCAACGTCAGGTGACTTCCTCTTCTGTGCCTTATATTTTTGGACAGTCTTTTATTGAACCTGGAACTCACAGATCGGCTAGACTGGCTGGCCAGGGAGGTCCCCAGTCCCTCCAGCCTCTGCCTCCCCAAACCTGAGTTACAGACATATCATCACAAACAGCTTTTACCTGAGTGCTGGAGCCAAACTTGGGTGTTCATACTTGCGCAGTAAGCACTCTACTGATAGAGCCATCATCCAGGCCTGAATCTTGTTTTTAATTTTTTTATTTATCTGTCTTTTGAAAAACTGGGACTTGAGGCCAGGACTTCGTACATACTAATAAAGCGCTCTACCACCAACCTATGTACCCAGGATTTAAAACAACAAACAACAGCGTGATAGCAACCCAACCACTAAGGAATTAATTGATTGATTGATTTTTGAAAACCACCTTTATTTTTGAGACAAGTTGCTAGGGCAGGCCTTCAGTTGGTCATCTTCCTGTCTCAGACTCCAAAGTGCCTGGGTGTAGGGAGTGCTGCTCCCTCTGGCTGCTCTGTGTGTGGGCTGCTGTAAAAGTTCAGCCCAGGGTTCCTGACTGGGCCCCTGATCCTGATCCCTATTGTTGGGGTGGGGGTGGGGCAGTATCATTAGCAGGAGCAGATCCCTTTGCTAAGAGCCTCATCTCCCAGGGCTGTGCTGAAAGGAGCCCACCTGGGGCCCCTCTAGAGCCAGACATTCACATAGAACCCAAAAGTCCGAGTGCTGTGCTATGCCACAGGGAAGAACAAAACCTGATCACTCAATACCCAGAGCTCAAAGAGCCAGTCTTCAAAGCAGGCCTTCCTCTGCCTGTCTGCCTGCCTCCCTCTCTCACATTCTCCTGAAAAGACTAAGTCCCTCAGAAAGTCTCTTGTACAATAAATAGTCCCCACCACAGGTTCTGATGATCTGGGACAGTCCTGGGACACACACCAGCCTGTATGGTTCTCGGCCATTTTGCTGTTCAGTCATGGCTAAGCTAGGCTCTATTCTTACCCATAGACTCTTACTCAGAGTCAGTAGCTATTCCCATCTGGGTCACCTATCTGCTGTGGGCTGTGTGGGAATTCTCTTCAGATAAGGTGGATATGAAAAGGCTATGAAGGACCAGTTTACCTTGGACAGTCATGTGATCTTTTTTCTTCATCCAGCCACCATGCCTTTTGACACAGGAAGCCTCATGATACCAAATCCATATCTACAGACAGTACCATTCATCTCTCCAGGCCTTGACCTGCAACTCAAAATCCTCCTGCCTCAGCCTCCTTTGTCATGGGATTAGAGGTGTGTGCTCCACCACACTTGACTGTTACTTTTTCCTTTAATTCATCATTGTCTGAATCCACTCAAGCTACGACAACACACCCCAGACCATACAACTCTGGGAGGGGGCATAGAATGAGAGACAGAGCACACAATGTAGCTCATACAGTTCTCGGGGCTGGAAGGTTGTAACAAAGGCACTAGTAGATCTAGTGTCTGGTGTTTCGGGTTCTATCCTTATCCACAGAACATCTTCGAGTTTGGCAGTTGTTCCTGACCTAAGACACTATTCTGTCTTGGGTTACCATGTGAATTCTTTGCAGGCAAGGTGAATGGATAAGGTTGTAAAGGTAAAGTTACCTTGGGCAGTTTATTATAGGTTTAAGGATGCCAAAGGAGGCAATGAAATTCCCTGGTGTCTTTTATAAGGACATCAATCATGTGGAAGAAGGTTCTACCTTTATGACCATATAGTCTTCCACAGGCCCATCTCTAAACACCATTGTATATGGGTTAGGCCTTAACATACATATGAGAGTGTCTAAGTTACTTTTCTTTTTGCTCTGATATAATACCTTGACAAAAAGCAATTTAAGAGAGGGAAGGCTTATTTTGGCTCACAGTCTTAGGATACAGGCCATATGGTGTGGGAGACATGGTGAAATGAATGTGGACCAGATGACCACACTGCATTCAGTCAGAACAAAAAGATCAGTGGATACTCATTCAGCTTGATGCTTCCTTTTAATCTAGTCCAGGACACAAGCCCAGGAATGGTGTTGCTCTCCCCTCCCAGGCAAGACCAGACACTAAGCTAATACAAATATTCCCTCACAGGTATGCCCGGAGGCTTGTCTCTTAGTTAGTTCCGGATACTTTTTTGTTCTATTAAGACTTTGAAATCCAGTGTGTGCTGTGCACTTACACACAAGACCTGGCCACTTCTCAGGTTTGGAGCAAGTCTGTGGCATAAGTCTTCCTTCTCTTCCTTCACTGCCTATTTTTGAAAACTCGATATTCAGAAGGTTTCTTTCCATTTAGTTTGCTTTTCATCTAGCCATCTCTTCTCTAAGACAATAAACCCAGAATGGGCAGCTTCACGAAAAGGGAACACAATTAGAGATTTTTAAAAAATGGTAAAGAAGGACATCAGAACATGGGTTAATAGCCCGGTAGTATGAATAAAAATGGCCCCCATAGGCTCATGGGGAGTGGCACCATTAGGAGGTGTGGCCTTATTGAAGGTAGTAAGTCAAG
>NW_022196903.1:88642844-88652386 GCF_008632895.1 Mastomys coucha | reverse complement strand
CTCTCTCTCTCTCTCTCTCTCTCTCTCTCTCTCTCTCTTGCTTGCTCTTGCTCTCTCTTGCTCTCTCTTTCTTCCTGCTGCCTGTCACTCTGCATGTAAAACTTTCAGCTACCTCTCCAGCACCATGTCTGCCTGCACTGCCATGCTTCCCACCATGATGATAATGGATCAAATCACTGAACTATAAGCCAGCCCCAATGAAATGTTTTCCTTTATAAGAGCTGCCATGGTCATAAGTCTTCACAGCAATAAAACCCTAAAAGAAGCTCTGGCGGTTTTCTTGCCATTGTTCACTGAAGTTTATCATAATATGTGTGTCCTTTGTATCATTTTCCATCTTAATCATATTCTACATCACATTCTGTTGCTATGATAAAACACTGACCAAAAACAACTTGGGGGAAAAGGACTTATTTGGCTTACAAGTGACCGTCCGTCATCCTCAAGAGAAGGTAAGACAAAAACAAGGCAGGAATCAAAGGCCATGAAGGAACACTGCTTACTGGCCTCCTCCTGGCTTGTTCAGCTGAGGGCCAATTGTGCGGGGTGAGAGGGGGGCAACCACCTACAGTGAAATAGGCCCTCCTACATGATCATTCATCAAGAAAATGCCTCACAGGCCAAGCTAATGGTGGCAATTTCTCAATGGAGTGTCCCTCTTCGCAGGTAACTCTAGTTTGTATCAAGCTGACAAAAACTATCCAGCACAATGTCTTATTAATGTGTTATATAATAGGTTTAAAAGAAAGAGAGAGAGAGAGAGAGAGAGAGAGAAAGAGAGAGAGAGAGAGAAGAGAAAGAAGGGAAGGAGGGAGAGGGAGGAAAGAAAGAAAGAAAGAGAGAAAGAAAAAAAGCATCATCATTTACTTTTACTTCTGGCTATTTTGAGACAGGCTCTATTGTAGCCAATGTTGACTTTGAACTCACTCTCCTTGTTCCCTCACCCAAGGGCTGGATTTACAGGTGTAACCTGATTACAAACTATGCTTGGTTTATGCAGTGTTGGAGATCAAGCCCAGAGCTTTGTGCATGCTGGGTCAGTACTCTATCAACTGAGCTACATCCTGGATTCACAAAAGCATATTCAAAAGTGTCAACTGAACACACTGGCTCATAAGTTAAGGATCTTGCATATTATCCCCAAGGGCAATGTGGTCCCACCCAAATCCTTAGTCTCTTCTATTGAACCATGGCAGTCTCTTTCTCTTCTTACTTGAGCTAGGGGCCTTAGCTGAGCATGCAGGAAATATTGCCTGATATTCTTTCATGAATTGGTTGAAACAGCTTCCAATGCAGCTAGGGACCAAGCAAGGCCACAGTGTCACTGTGGGAATGGCTCACCTACCTAGGACTGCCCTGGCCTCTGGCGCCATTCCAGAGGGAGGCCATTACTGCTTCCCTGTGTCAAGGGAGCTTTCATTTCTGATAAATGATGGTGGCTGCAATTGGCAAATCCATGCCCAACTTTTGGCCACCAACTACAGGTTCACTGCCTCAAAGTGACTGCCTGCAGTTCGCAGACACAATTGGACATGAGTAGCGGGCTTCTCTGGCGCTGATCAGGGCACACTAGGGACCTGACTTGGAGTCTTAATCCTCACTTAATCTTTTCTATAATAATTTTCATTCTTTATCTGAAGACAGCTATTTCTTTCTATTCTGTTTTGTGCTCTACAGATTTGATTTTCTCTTTCCCTTTCAGAGGAGGGCAGTCCACAAAGTTCAAGGGCGGGGGGGCTTTAATAACCTATCTTTGTCTGTTTAAATATTAGATTGGTTTTCAGCATTTGGGTTGGGTTTTTCCTTCCCATTAACAATCCTGGCTTGGGTTACTTTTCATTTACCTAGTATTATAAATAATTTTTTATTCATACTAGTACTATAAATAATTATTTTAGGCACCTGACATTCAGTGTTTAATAGCTTCAGGTGTATGTGTATGTGTTCGTGTGTCCATGTGTATGTGTGTGTGGTGTGTGTTTGTGTGCGTGTGTGTATGCATGGGCATACACATGTGTTCTAAGCACTTACATAAGGCAGGAAAAGGACAGCAATAAATGATGCAAAAGCAGACACCATTTGATTCTGGCCTTAAGGCACCAAGAGCCATATTTCTCACAATATGATTGTAATCAGGAAAAGGATTCCATGAGCAAGTCAATTTTAAAAATGCTGTAGCCAATTACCACACCCCTCTTGCCTCTGCAGTACTGCTCAGAACCTACAATCTGTTAAGGCGTATCTTCACAAGGAAGATAAAATACAATGTTTCTTAAAGTGTTTTGGATGTAAGGCTCTGTGCTTTAGTATGATATAACTTCACAGAACAGATGTCTTATGAATCTTCATCCAGGAAATGATGGCTTAGGGGCTGGTGGAGGACAAAGATATTGGAAACTAACTGTAATTGTGGTATTTTGTGAATACAGCACCAAGCCAGGCTCAATAGAGAACATGAAAAAGAGCGTGTATCCTTTGGATGTAGGTAGGTAGGAGAGGCACTGAAGCAGTCGGTGGGAAAAGTAGGCAGATCCTTGCACATAGATTTGTGAGAAAAGTTTATACATAAAAAAGATATACATGCACTTAAGACAATGTCTACAACTACAGTTTAATAGTTACACTTTGCTTCTTGTACATAGCAAGGATCCAATTGGTAAATAACTCATAATTAGACTGGGTTGAGCTGATGGCCTCAAAACCATCTATGTGCTAAACTCTGGGGCCTGTGAGTGTGTTGAGAAAATGGAAAGGGGATTTAGCAAATGTGATTGAGTTACACATTTTGAGAATGGGCCTCTGCCCTGATTTATGTAGTTGGTTCCAGAGACATCATAAGAAATTTTAGGAGAAGGATACAAAAGACTAGAGAGGGGGATTGTGGTAAGACCATGAAAACTGGGAACAATTTAAGGAAGCTGTAGTATTTTTAAAATATTTTCTAAAACAACAACAGAAAAGTAGAATTATTTCACATTTTGGAAAATGCTTACTAAGTGGCCTATAGAAGGCAGGTGGACGCTAACAGCTGTCCCTGCCTTGAGTCTCTTACAATGTCATATGCCTTGAGGTCCTGGGAAAAATCCTAAGAGAGCAAGAGTGAAAGACCAGTAATGTCTTAATGTTGCCATAAAACAAGTTTGTTTTTTTTTTTTTTCTCATGACCCAAACTGAACATCTGCTGTAGCAGACTTGACATGCTAGGCTAAGTCAGGTAGGCTAGCTCACATCTCACAGCAACCCTATATAGGTAGTCTATGTGTTGAATATTTATGTAGCCCCCAAATTCAGATGTTAAGATTCTAATTTCAAATGTGATGGTTTTAGTTTAGAAAGTGGGACTGACCACGGGCCATAGTTAAATCATAAGTAGATTAGTTCCATGACACAAAGGCCTATACAGAGAGGTCTCTTATCCTCTTCATGACACAGAAAAATAGCAAAAGTTGACATTTTCATCAGAAAAAAAAAAAAGATGCCCCATCACACAGGAAGCTAACTAAGATTGCCAGCCTCTGGACTATGGGAAATATATTTCATTGTTTATAACCCATGTAGATAGATGGTGGGCCAGGATAGGGCCCTGATCCATGGTCAGGAAGCCATGGATGAATATCAATAACCCTAGTGTCTGGGACTCCATGATCCTGTCCTCTTCCTGTATTCTAACCCTTTTTCTTTTCTAGAGTAGACCTCCCACCAATCACCTCATTCTTCTGTCACAAGTTCTGTGGCTCCAAACTACTAACAATGTGTAGAATTATCCAGTTGGAAGCCAAACAAAAGCCCTTCCAATGTCCAAGCTGAGGCCCTGAGGAGGACTAACACTTGCATGGGATTCCTTAACACAACAGATAGAAACTCAGTCTCCTGCTATTGAGTTGCCATTTTCCCATGATGCCAAGGGACTTTTAATTCCACAATTTTGCCAAGATTTTTAGTATCACAGATATATGACAGCCTTTCCCACAGAGCATCTACATTTTACATTTACTACCCAACAATGTTTGTTCTCCACAAGCATAAAAGTTGCAATTGTGAAGATCTTGAAGTTAGGTATTGAGGGTTCACTGTTTTGGTTCCTTACAAGGGGGGATGGACTATTTGCCTTCATCACTGTGGTATCCAAACCCCAATACCAAATAGACATTTAATATATGTCAACTGAATGAGCAAAATATAGATGTCTCTGACCCCTTCACTCAACCTCAACCTCTGCATGGCTTATTAAAGTCTTATCTTCAGAGCGTTCTTGTGACTTTGCATCAGCACCAATGAAATCTATAGCAAAGATGACCCTTGAGGGTCTAGAAAGATAGCTTGAGGACACGAGTTCAGATACCCAGAACCCCCACAAAGTCAAGCATGGTAGCATGCACATCTGTAATCCCAGCATTCCTACAAAGAGATGGGAAGTGGAGACAAGAGGATCCTGGGAAATTCACTGGCCAGATAGCCTAGCACACACAGTGAAAAAAGAGCAGAGGCTCCATCTCAAACAAGGTAGGAAGTAAAGACTCTCTGTAGATTATGTGTACCCAAACATAAACACAATCACACACACACACACACACACACACACTCATACACACACACACACACACACACGCTCGTGTGCTTGTGTGCAAACCATTGGCATTCTATGTGGTAACGCAGTTTCCATATTCTGGTTTTTATTTTGTGTTCTAATCCCAGCTCCTGATCATAGCCTCCACCACTCCCACCCCACCGCCACACCCCCCACACCCTCGTCCCTGCTCCCCAACTCCCAATCCTGCTTTCAGGAAAGGAGGAAAAGTGAAAACAAGGGAAAAAATGAAGATAAAGTGCCTTGTAGTGAATGCCTCAGACTCCAGAGCCACCAAACCCTTCCCCTCCGATGACTATAGCCTAACTCTTTTTGATTTTTAAATCAAAAATCGTTTAAATTTTTAATTTTTTTTTTAAATCAAGGGGGAAAATAAGAAATGAATTGCCTTTTCAACTGTTTTCAGAAGTCATGAGGTTACATCTCTGGAAGGAGAAAAATGTTCAAACACTCTGGGAGTCAGGCCCAAAGAAAGGCACCCTCCCAGCTAGGATGTCCCTGCTTCCTGAGCACGTTCTATCTACTGCATCTGGGGATGAGGGGTTTAGCCAGCCAGGGAGTGCAGCCATTTACTTTAGAAAAAAAAAATGCTTACACTGTAAATACCCCATGGTATTATGCCTGGTGTACAAAACTTCCAGTTCCAGAGAAATACATAAATCTGACCTTGATGGGGCTAACCCAGCCAGCCTTGTGCTTAGCGCTTGCTCAGTGTTTTCTCTGTGGAAGCAGGTGGCTTTGCCCCGTGGAGTTTGGAATCCTGTCTTTTTTTTTTTTTTCCTTTTTTCTTTCATTTAAGTCCTTCATTTCTCAGAAGAATTGAGAGCAAGCCAGTTCTTCCAGGTGCCTTGAGAACAATGAAAAACTATTAGTCATCTGGGAAATTTCCCCTTTATTTTTAAACGAGACCCCGTGGGATGAACTGCTTCAAGCAGCTTTTGCACTATTGGCGAACAAGGTGATTTTGTGGTTGTTCAGTAGATATGGTTATCTTGTTTCATCAACCAGGAGTGTGTTTGATGCCTCTCTTTTTCTTTCTTTCTTTGAGCAACTAGTGGAAAGAGAGGTGTACTCCTGCTCAAGGTTGAAAGAATGTGGTCCATCATGGCTTGATCCTTGCTGGTCATAGGTAGCTGCTGACATGGCCAGCAGGAGACATGAAGCACATGCAATTAGACTCAACCACAGCTGGGCTACCACCTTAAAGCACACTCCTATTGGTGTGTGTCTAGCAGCTAGGCCACAAGTACCAAAGGTTCTATCCCATACCAAATAGTACCCTCAGCCTGGGACCTGCTATTCACATACCACATAAGCCTAGAAAGGACATCTGAGGAGAGGACGACGAGGAGAGGCCTTCACCAACCAGAAACTGGAGTTCTAAATAAATAAGTCAACAATCAGCAAAGTTGCAGGATCATAATGAAAACCTCTGTAACAAGGATTGTGGGTTGTGTCCCCTCCTTCCCTAGTCATTGTCACCCACCTAATCACAATCTCAGCTGGAAAGGTGGGTTCAACTAGGGTCTCTTTGTTCCAATAATAGTCCGAATCAAAATTCAAACTGAAAGTCAGTCAACCCTAAACCAAAAGACCCAACTAATTACTCAAACCTTTGCTGTTCTGACCGGTTCCTTCTTTATAACCCCTTCCCTTTGTTACTTTAATTTCTTCCCCCTCAAAAGGAAAAAAAAAAAAGAATAGTTGTAATTTATGGCTAGAAGGAGTAACTGATTGCTGCTGGCAAGTTAACTGAAGGGGCCAATTGTTCCATAAGGCAAGAATCAGAAGGCTTGGAGCCATTCACCCACAAAGACTGATGTGTGAGAGGGCAAAGCATGGTCCCTCCATTGTGTGACCCAGAGTTTTCCTGTTTGCTTCCAAATTCCTCAAGGTTGCCTGGTGTGCTGCAGACCAACACTGGGGGAACAGTGCAGAAAGCCAGAGGTGTGTGCTCCACACTCCCATCAGGGTCAGCTTCCTGGACACAAAGGCTGCTTGTTCACTTTTGTTGGCATGGTCAAGACCTTTTACACAAATGTCAAGATGTGCAACCAGCACAGCCACTTTGCTATATGCTGTGTATCCTGAATGACCCCAGGCCCCACTGTGTTACAGCTAGGGATGAGGTCAGAAAGGCACATGGGATGCCTTCCCTGAAACTCACACACACCTGACACTCTGATGTGTTTCTAGGGACCCAGGCTTTGTGTATATGGTGTGTGTTTCATCAACCCTAATGGTGTGATGTTGCTGCAGACAACAGTTGTGTTTTGCCAAAACTTGTCTGCTTTCTCCTATAGACTCACACCAACATTCTCCCACTGTGCTAGACACCACGTCCTATATGTCCTATATGTTGTGTATAGACAAGGACTCACATAAACCAGGGACTAGATTCTGCCTACAATAAAACCACATTGTGTGTCCTTCTATCTTCACTTGGCCTTGCTATAACAAAATACCAGAGGCTGAGTATCATATAAAGAAGTGGTTCACTTAGCTCACACTTCTAGAGTATTAAGAACATGATGTTGACATCACTTAAACCTCGTGAGGACCTCATGAAGGATAGCATCTGTTAGCATTCTGTCTAAACTTCACCCCACAGTTACCTGGCAACAGCCAGGTAGGCCTGACCCACTATAAAACAGGCTGCTTGCCCCCTCTCGCTCTCTTGCTCTCTTGTTTCTCTGCTTCCCTTCCCCTTTCTGGCCCCATTCCCTTCCCCCACTCTCTATACATGCTCATGGCCAGTCTGTACATCTCTACTTCTCTACTCTCTCTCTCTCTCTCTCTCTGCCTTTCTCTGCCTCTACTACCCACCTAACTCCCTTCCCTGTGCCCTTAATAAACTCTATTCTATACTATACTCTCATGTGGCTGGTCCCTCAGGGAGAAGGAATGCCTTGGCATGGGCCTACTGAGACACCCCCTTCCCCCACACCTCACCACACAATTCCATAGAACATATCTGCCCCCATCTCTCTTTATCTTTTTATAAACACATCAGTATCAACTGGTAGAATCACATACTAGCAAGGGGAAGGTCAGATAGCATGATAAGGAGCCAAAGGCCTGGGCACAACCAGCCTCAATATTCCATAACCATCTGTTCTCCAAAGAAATACCCTGATCCTGTGATAATCACTTTAATTCCTCCCAAAGTAACCTTCACTGACCCACCTCATCAAGGTATTCTATCTCAAAGTACTCTGTTGCCATGTTGGTAACCAAGCTTCCAACTCACAGATCTTCTCAGATAATCCAACTACTCTGTTCTGTGAACATCTATATTTTTAAGGCAGAGTTTCCCACTGACCTAGAACTCATTGACCAGTGAGCCCAAGGTATCTATATCTGTCTCCTTCCCAGTGTTGGGATTACAAGTGTGCCCAAGATTACCACTGTGCCCAGATTGTTGTTGTTGTTGTTTTGTTTTGTTTGAGATGGGGTTTCTCTCTGTAGTCCTGGCTGTCCTGGAACTCACTCTGTAGACCAGGCTGGCCTTGAACTCAGAGAATCACCTGCCTCTGCCTCCCAAGTGCTGGGATTCAAGGCATGCACTGCCATCTCCATGACCTGGATCTCCCAGATTCTTTTTTAGTGTGGATTCTGGGGAATCAAACTCTGGTCCTTGTGCTTACAAAGCAGGCACTTAACCAATCCAATGTTGAGCCATCTCCTGGCCCTACAGCTTTTTTCTTAATGAATCTTTCACCTGCTAAAGTGTCTAAGTTCAATCCAAAAATGCTCTGAGAAGACCCCAGCCTCCCAGTCAGGCTCTGGCCCCCACTAAGGGTCATCCTATCACAGTTAACCACTATAGTAACAGCATCAGTTTTCTATGGTTGGCCTCCTCCGTCTTGATGGCATACTCCTTTGTCCTTCCACCATTAGACACGTGCACTGTTGTGTTACTGAGAATGGGAAAGTCATAGGATAAAAACAGCCTTATAAACAGGAAGAAATGAAAGGACAGTGCATGGCAGCAACTGTGGGAAGAAGAGCCCAGAACCTTCTGTAGACTGCATGGTCGTAGTAACAATAGCAACACTAATCGCTAGCAGGCAACACGTGCCTTAGAGTTTATGAACCGTTTTACATATATTATTTCATTTAGATAATGAACTGAGTCCAACCCTGTGGACCCCAAGTTGTTAAATAGGAATGAATTGGAACTTTCTGTTTCTAAATAGGGAAGTTTTATTAAAGAGAGAGAGAGAGAGAGAGAGAGAGAGAGAGAGAGAGAGAGAGAGAGAGAGAGGGAGTATTAAAAATAGCTCCCAAAGCAATTTGAACATCAAAGAACTTTTTTATGAAACAACATTTTGATGAGTTAAGTGTAAATGAATCAGAAACATATGGATTAAATTTGAGTTAAAATAAACAAGGGTTTAAAAATTAAGAGACAGACTAGTCTGAAAACATATCTTATTTAATTCAATGTGCCTGAAGGGGAATGGGGACAGCTGGACAGGGAGGGCTTAGTAAAGCAGAGAGGTGAAAAGCATCCACCTTCTGACTTGGGGTTGTGCTAGGTGCTAGCTGGTATGCACACTACAGATTTTAACTCTTAAAGGAGCAGAGGAGACACGTTCGTTCAATGATTCCTTTAGCTGTGCAGTGACTGTGCCAATGCTGGGTGACAGGTCGTGCTTCAAGTACCAGCCTAACCCTTTCATGGAATGGTCCTCAAAAGAAATGTACTATTTTCAAAATGAATCTCTCTCTCTCTCTCTCTCTCTCTCTCTCTCTCTCTCTCTCTCTCTCTCTCTCTCTCTCTCTCTCTCTCTCTCTCTCTCTCTCTCTCTCTCTCTCTCCTCTCTCCTCTCTCCTCTCTCCTCTCTCCTCTCTCTTTCTCTCTCTTTCTCTCTCTCTGTCTCTCTCTGTCTCTCTCTGTCTCTCTGTCTCTGTCTCTCTGTCTCTGTCTCTGTCTCTCTCTCTCTCTCTC
>NW_022196903.1:88630286-88642816 GCF_008632895.1 Mastomys coucha | reverse complement strand
CTCTCTCTCTCTCTCTCTCTCTCTCTCTCTCTCACACACACACACACACACACACACCACACACAGAGTTCCTGCCCCCCTTTCTGACAGTGTCTTCTGAAGCCTAGGAACTCACTATGTAGCCAAGGCTGGTTTTTAAATCTCTCTGTCTACCTCTCCAGTGATGGGATTATAGGCCCCCATTTTTATTTGATATTGGAGATCAGACCCAGGGTCTTGCAAATGCTAGGTGAGTCCAGTCCTAACTGTACCCGAGCCCCAGCCAAGTTCAGCAAATTTTGTTTCCATGTTCCTTACATCAGAAGATCGATTTCACCCTCCCTCAGTAGCAAACACAATTACAAACCTCCAGTGTTCACATATGGAGGTTTTTCCTCCCTCTGTCTATTGTTGAAGACCTCAAAGCCACAGGCACTCATGGTCCAGCCCCAAGAGTAGCTCAGTAGGCAAGACTTGGTAGCTGTGATCACTAACAGAGTTCTAGGAAAAGTCTGATGCGTGACTGGGGTCTGCAGTAAAACTGGGCTGCAGTAAATGTGTGGTACCAGTTAGCCCTGCCTGTGTCATTTTGTTAGCTGAGTTCCAGAAACCAGAGTCGCCTAGAGCAAACTGTCAAATTATCAGAAGTTGTGTGTAGCATTCCTGCCAGCTTCTCCTGTTGGACTCTATAGCTCCTATGCCCACACACAGACCTGTGCCCTCATGGGGTGGAGTGGACAACGCTGTGCATGAAGTCACACAGGACTGGGTCTCAGACCCACACCCACCACTTTCCAGTAGATACTGTAAGAATCTGTCCAGTCAAGATCATGATTTTACCTCGCAAGCTTCTTCTCTCTGTGTGTCTGAGTGCAGTGGACTTGAAGCACAGTACACTGTCAACCAGCTCCCCTGGACACTGCCTATCTTGTATGATGCATCTATTCCAGCCCACAAGACACACAAAACTCTTGTTCTGAGGCCTGACTTTCTCCTGAGCAGCTATGCTTTGCTTGCTCGCTGCCTGGAATGTGTTCTCACCTCTCCGATCTTTAACCATTGCAAACCTATCATCCTTAGACCAACTTCTCCCAGGGTCTTTTGGGCACAGCCACCACCCTGTCCCTCCATTTCTATATATGAACTATAACCTCCCTCAGCTGACATCACACGCTGTCAGTATTGGACCCACATCAACAGTGCCCCTTTCTCTCAGCCTCTTTGTTTTGTTTTTGTTTTTTTTTAATTAATTTATCATTTACTTCAGACGCACCAGAAAAGGGTGTCAGATCCCATTACAGGTGGTTGTGAAGCCACCACGTGGTTGTTGGGATTTGAACTCAGGACCTTCGGAAGAGCAATCAGTGCTCTTACCCGCTGAGCCATCTCAGCAGCCCCCAACCTCTTTGTTAATTCAAATGAGAGACTAAATTGTTTGTGCACTATCTAATGCTAACCAGGAAACTCTCGAGTGCAACTCCAGTTTTGGATACCTAGTGAGAGACTTTTTTATTTATGGTCTGGGGAGGCAGCTTAGCTGGCAAAATGCTGGCCACAAAGCATGAAGACCTGAATTTGATCTCCATAATCCATTAAAAGACAACAACAACAACAAATACATGTGGTGATGGATGAGTGAGTATAATCCCAGTTCCAGGGAAGCAGAGACAGGCAGATCCCTGGGGCTTACCAGCAAAGACCCTGTCTCCAACGAAAAGGTAGAGAGATTCAGAAATGACGTACAAGGTCAATGTCTGACGTCCACTAGGTGTGCACCTGTGAATGCGTGGAGATGAACATGTGCGCAAACATACTCGCATGCGCATGCTCACGCACATGCACACACTCAACTTGTGTTGTCAGTGGAGCTGGCCGCACTATCTGCTCTCAGCAGGCACAAGTGGCTAGCTGCTTCCTAGACAGGGAGGGTGTGGAACATGTCCATCCCAGCAGGAAGACCAGAGAGCACTATTCAACTTTCATATTCTGTATCGTCCATAAATTCTGCAGCCATCTGCTGTGTTCACCGTACTGCCTAGTACTGGAGCTTCTGTCTATCTCTTACATTTCAAGGGATCACTTGTGATCCTAAACACTCAGGTGGCTGAGGCAGGAGGACTAAGAGCACCAGGCCAACCTGGGCTATATAACAAGATCATCTCTCATAAGAAAAGACATATTTTTAAAGAGGAAACGCCGTGCTCTGCAATAGTCACCTTAGTTTTCCGCTACTTACTGTGGGACAGTGTGTGTACACAGGGATGTCTCTTTATGCTGTAGACATTGAGCAGTATCCTTTAGATGCTAACTAACGTCACCTACCATACTCTTGATGACTAAAACTGCCTCCCTTGTTTGCCAGCTATCCCCTGGGAACACCACCCAATCCCAGTTGAGGACATGGCTAGAATGGCCAGTTAAGGTTGGTCAACTAGATAGGTAGAGGCCTCTCAAAATATTAGCTTTGTGGTTTAGCAGAGAAGACGCAAGCTGGCACCTCCTTCTGGGAGAACCTTAACAATTTTCTAGCCCTGAGTGACTCGTCCAGACCAGCCTGCCATCTGGGAACTGTTCGCTGGCAGCTCCCTTTCATGTCGAGCTGAGAAAGAGCCTTGGGTTCCGCTCCTGACAGCCCAGATGCACAGCAGCTTCTCTTGACTCACGCACATGCTCTGACTTGCAAGTCAGCCCACTTCCCCAGGACCCAGTCTGGATGCCTAGTCTTCCCAGCAATCATTTTCCCCGAGGGGATAGATGGAAGAGAGGTGCAGAGGAAAGACCTCACCCCTTTGGGCAACCTAGAAGGCGGCTTCACAAGAAGGACCCAGGCCCTTAGCAAACAGCCAGAGCCACAGCAGGTAGGAAGAAGCACACGCCCCTGGTTGTTGCTTTGGCCATTCTGATCAGTCACAAGCTGAGTACAGCAAGAGGGATGAACTTCGACGACAGTGTGATCTTTCTCCTGCAGCTCTCTCTCGTCCAAGATTACTCTCCCAGGTCCCTACCTTCCCCACTGCTCTTTTGTTTGGTGCTCCATACAGTAGTGACTAGAGACACACCCCAAGGAAAGTGCTTCTTTTGAAAATTTGTATCTAATAAACGCACCATTTTATTACTGGCCCTTAGGAAAATCTATAGTTGATAAACTCTATCATACAAGTTTGAAGAAGGTTCACTACTCTTGTCTTCTCTCTGGGTTCACAGTGCTTGTTGGTGTCCTGCAGCAAAGAAAGAGAGGTTTCTCTGAGCAAACATACGTTGGCAAGCTAGGTCAAACAAGATGTGATTGTACCTAGCCCTGAGTCCACTGGACAGAAGTGAAATGGAGATCAGATAAACACGTAGGTCTAAACAGGATCCACATGTAAATCTCGGGCCAAACTCAGGAGAGATGACGTTTACCAGGAAACCCCCCTGACTGTAGAAACCATTGGGTGCAAACTTCACAGGCTAAAGAAAAAAAGGAAAAGAAATGAAGAAAAGAAGAAATAGAAGATTCTCCCAACAAGTATATAAAGATTTATTCTTGTGAAAATAATCTGTTTACAGTTTTATTTTAGGTTCAGATTTTCAGATGTTCTCCACCCGCTTGCTTATGACTCCAACTCCTGCCTCCAATTAAGGGCGTTGCACTCTGTTACTAATAAGCAATAAACTCCAAAGAATGAACTGGGTTCACAGTCCCTGTTGGTGTATCAAGGCTCTGAGATGTCCTGCAGAAAGAAATAGAGGTTGGCAGGGACAGATGGATCTCTGAGTTCGAGGCTAGCCTGGTCTACAGAGTGAGTTCCAGGACAGCCAGGGCTATACAGAGAATACCTGTCTAGAAAACAAACCAGAGAGAGAGAGAGAGAGAGAGAGAGAGAGAGAGAGAGAGAGAGAGAGAGAGAGAGAGAGAGTTTCGAGCAAATATACTTTGGCAGGGAGTTAAACAAGATGTGATTATATCTACCCATGATTCCCCTGGGAAGAAGTAAGTTGGAGATTAGACAAACACAAAGGTCTGTATGAGCAAAGATTATCATCAGGCCAAAGCAATAACCTGCAGATCGTCCCTGTCACCATCTCCTCCTCCTCTCTTCCCTCCCCAATTCTCTGGGAGTCTCTAAAGAGTCAAGGCTCTAGGACACTCCTGCCTTGCCTAGCTCATGGGCAATGCGTGGCAGAAAATCCATACTACCTCCCAAAATAACGGTGTGGTCTATGCCGTCACACAATAACAAGGTGGTCTATGCCATCAGAATCAATTCTTCTGAAAAGAAAAAAAATTTATCCTAGGATCGAGGATATCCAAAGAGGTCAGAATTCAAAAAGTCCTTTACTTGTATGGCAGGTATTCAAAGTGTATGTGTATGTTCTGAAACTTCTAACTAGAATTCAACACTTCTTTCCTGTGATGGGTGAGTCTGTAGGAAGTGTCCTCCATGGGCTCCTGTGTTTCAGCACTTAGTCCTTAGCTGGTGGCATTGTTAGAAGGGTTATAGGATCTTTGGGACTGTGGCCTAGCTAGCAGGAGTGGGTCAGAAGGTGGGCAATCAGGGTGATAATCCACTTTCTGCTCTGCTTCCATTCTTGGCTTCCTGCATATGAGGAGCTCAACCCTATACTCTTATTGCCATACATTTGTACCTTGCCTTCCCTGACACACACCCCACCAGGCCTTCTCTGACACACACCACATCTCACCTTCCCTGACACACACAACACCTCCCTGACACACCCCACCACACCTTCCCTGACACACACTCCACCATGCCTCCTGTGTTGTGATAATCTGAACTCCTAAACCAAATATTAAGTTATTTCTGTCAGGTGTCTCACCATGGCAGTAAGAAAACTAACATATTAAGAAAGCAGACAAGGGGATAGTTCCTACATGATGCAAGAAGAGAACCAATTTGCACAAAGCTATCTGACCTCCACGTGGAGGCTGTGGTGTGTACCCACACACATGCACACACAGGCACTGGTTCAGTTGGAGGGCTTGCAGCACAAGCATGACAATATGAGTTCAAATCCTTAGCACAGACGTGAAAACCTTAGCATGGGAGGGAGTAGAGAAAAGCAAAGATCTCTGGGGCTGGAACCACAAGCCTCACTCCAAATTCAGTGAAAGATGGTATTCCAAAAGAATAAGACAGATAGAGTTAGACAGCAGGACGTCTAATGCCCTCCTTACTTCTGAGCACAGGTATACACAAGCACTAAAAACAAACAAACACATAAATAAATTTAAGTATAGAGGGTATCCTACAACTCTTAGTAGTGAGTCACTTGGCTCGTGCATCTACAGCTAGCTGCGAGAATTAATGTGAATTGCAGGATATATTGATCATCAACACTTCAAATGTGCTTTTGGCCCCAGGTTCCTTCCTAGGCTACACCTGCCTGAGTATCGCTTAAAAAAAAGAAAGAAAGAAAGAAAAAGAAAGAAAGAAAGAAAGAAAGAGAAATGCAGATAGCATGAGGCTGAGGGAAAGCTCTGTTTTAGATATTCACCTGGCATACCCAAGGTCCCAGGTTCCAGGCCCCATGTCGTCTATCAAAAAAAAAAAAATGTAGACACAAAATACACAGAATATACAGCATCTGTGACCCCAAATGTGTAGACAGTATTAGAAATTATTATTACTTATTATGTTTGTATCACATTACAGTCATAATACATGTCTCAAAGCATACTTTTATTGTCTACTATTTTAGAGTAATAGTAGCTATAACCTAGGACCTCCAGCTCTAAGAGTGGTGTCCCTCCCACAGCGGCCTGACACCTCCAAGGTCAATCATTAATCAAAAAAATGTCACAGAGACTTGCCCACAGACCAGTCTGGTGGAGTCACTTTTCCCAGATGTCCCTAGTTTGTGTCGTGTTGACAAAAATAACTAATCAGTAGATCCCTGAAGTTTAAGTACTATGATGTCCTATGTCACACATGCTCTGAAATTCTTTTTATTAATCTGTTTCTTCAACATTACTATCTCAATATCTTTTGCATATTGCATTTCTATATAAATTCTGAAACAGTTGAAGTTCCACAAAAAAAAAATTAGGGTTTTTAAACATTTGAAAATTTTTACTAGAATTGTTGTCCACACACATACTAACGTGGGTGGAAATGGCATCTTTAAAATATTGAGTCTTTTTTATCTTTAAATACGAATTTACTTTGGGTTTATTAGCTTATTCAATGGTTTCTTTCCCCTGGCCTTTTTAAGATATTATTAACAAGTTATATGTATATGTATATGTGTGTGTGTGTGTGTGTGTGTGTGTGTGTGTGTGTGTATTCATACTTAAGAGATACAGTGTGATAATTTGATATCTGTCTAAGTTGTGAAATAATCACAGTCAAATGAATTAAGTCATCCACCATGACAGTTGTTGCTTGTGAGTTTTGACTGTGAGTGTGGTTATGTGTGTGAATGTGGGTTTGTTGTGAGCACATTTAAAATCTAGTGAGACAGCTGGGTATGGGGTACATACCTGTCCTCTCAACACTAGGAGGCAGAGGCAGAAGGACCTGGAGTTCAAGGTCATCCTCAGCTACCTACTGAACTCAAGGCCAGCTTGGGCCACATGAGACTTTGTTTCAAAAACATATGCAATCTACTAAGTAGATTTCATGTGAGTAGTATAACTCAACTGTATACATCATACTGAATGCTACATTCACAGAATTTACTCATCTTCTATTATTCTGGAATGTCTTGTTTGTTTTATTTGAGATGAGATTTTGCTATGCATCCAAGGCTGTCTTTGGATTCTTGCTTCAACCTCTTAAATGTTAGGACTACAGGTGGAGGCTAGCTTATCTTTAACTGCATTTTCACCTTTTCACATGCATCTCCTCATCCACTTTTCACATGCATCTCCTCATCCACTTTTCACATGCATCTCCTCATCCACTTTTCACATGCATCTCCTCATCCACTTTTCACATGCATCTCCTCATCCACTTTTCACATGCATCTCCTCATCCACTTTTCACATGCATCTCCTCATCCACTTTTCACATGCATCTCCTCATCCACTTTTCACATGCATCTCCTCATCCACTTTTCACATGCATCTCCTCATCCACTTTTATCCATGCTTTTAACGCTTCTGATAATTTTCTTTTCTCCATCAGATCTAAGGCACATGCTGTCATGCTTGCTTCTAAGAGAGATACACAAGTAGATAAATAAGTAGTTCTCTTGCATTATAAATAGGCTTAGTACATTTTCTGTTTATAGCAACATAAAGAATGGTAACTTATAAAAATATATTATTGTATAAGCTTCCTAAATTTTCATAGTATATATAATTACTTGTAAATTATCCAGGTGGATCATAGACATATGATAGACATAACTATCATCATAGACAGTAGAAGTATGGCTTTCTCCTTACTGAAATGTGTATATTTGTTTTCAGTTGTATAAAGTGGAACCTTTAATACCATCTTCAACAAAATACTGTCTACTCATTTCTTCATCTGACTTTTTAAATATGCTCTCTAGATCTGAACATTAAGTGTCTGATATTTGATTTTAGGTTTTTGCAAGTACTGTTTTCTTTTTTCATTTTTAAGAACCCTTCTATATACTAATAATATTTATCATGGTGATTTTTACTGTAATGTCAATAAATGACATTTTAAAAATATTTTCCTTTATCAAACAGAGTTCACTGTTTCCATATTTTGTTATTAAAGAGAACTGGTAGATTTTTTTCCAGTGTTGAACCAACCTTGCCTTCCTGGTTAGCCTTTCTTTGTTATTACAAGGTCTATTTCTTTAATGCTGACAGATTTTGTTTACTTAAATTTTCCTTAGAATTTTGCATTTTTTGATCCCTAGTCTATACTGAACAATTATTTCTGCTTTCATAATGTTCTCGTTTGGTGTCTGGGTTTGACTAGCCTCATAAACATGAATTATGGAGTAGTCCATCTTTTTCTATTTTTGAAGAGACTCTGTGTGATTGCATTTGTCTGTTCCTTAGATGTTTGGTAGAACTTGCCAGTGACAGCATCTGGGCCTGGTGTTTTCTTAGTAAGAAGGCTTTATAGCTGCTGAGCCAACATCTTTGATGATTTTAGGATGTGGCAGATTACAAAACCACTCACAGTTCTCTATGCTTGGTACCCTATCCTCTCACTAACGAGAAAGCATTGAGGTCTTGCCTTTTGAATCTGGACTGGACTGGACCGTGGATCACTTAGGCTACAGAAGACAGTTCTTCCACTGTGCCCATTTCCCAAGAACTTGTCTTGCTTCTGTCTACCACCTTAGAGCAGTGCCTCCACCCAGACTGAGCTATGCTTAGCCCACCAGCAGTGGGAGACTGGGTAACACTCGGGCCATCTTAAAACACATGGGCTGGAGGGCCAGCATCCATCCACAAAGTGACTCACCATCAACCTGCAATTGACCAGAGACCAGAGAGAGCCTCAGCAAGACTCCAGGAGGTCTTCTATTTACCACTGACTTTTGAGCAATAATCAATATTAGTCATTTAAAGTCATCAAGTGGCAGGGCAGGCATACAGAAATAGAGAATTCATGCACTGGACCATTTCTACTTTCTGTTTCTTCTGCAAAGATATTAAGCCATTGAATTTTTTTTTTTAATTCATGGGTATGACTTGGGTTGCAACAACATCTATGTGTATACATGTGCATCAGATTTTATTCCAATTGGTCGTACTATATTTTTTACTTCTGATACATCTATAAGTGCTGTCCCTTGTGATTATTCTGCTTGGGTGAGTAGGTCTCTTGCAGAAGACTTAGCAGTTGTACTGCTTCAATCCACTAGACTCTTCCAGGCACTGTTTCGTCCCTTCATCCATGTCCACACTCTTCACTATGACGTCTTCCATTCTGTTTCCCCTGGCTTTCTTCTGGCTTCTTTGATCTTCTCTACTACTTTGTTCAAGCTGAATCTTCATTAAAGTGTTTTCAGCCTCCCCTGTGTTTAAGTTTAATTATTTAAAAATACAAATTTCCCTTGAAAAAACATTTTCACTGCTTCCCCCAGTTTTAGTAGGCAGTATTTTATTATCGTTCAGTTTGAATGCCTATTATAGTTTCTTCTAGCACATATGGCTTGAGAAGTATGTTTTTAATATCCAATGGCAGGAGACAGGGTTAGTCTTTTTACTAATAGCTGAGTTGTTTTTTGTTTTTTGGTTTTTTTTTTTTTTTAAATATCATCACAGAGTGCTACATCCAACTCACATTGACTCACAAGATGCAATTGTTAGACTTGGGTCATTTGAAACCTGATTATTAAGCCACAAGTAGCTTGAAATCAGTGGTAGATGTATTTATGCCACACAAATAGGTGCACTATCAACCAGGGCTTCCTCCTCTTCCTACAGAGATAGTTTTCCAGCATAGCTTTTGCCTGTGTTGTAGCAACTGCTTAAAATGTATTCACACTGGTTTTATCCCCAGTGCATGTCCACATTTTACACGTCCTTTAGGAGTGCACCAAGAATCATTTTTCCTCTTATTAGAAACGGTGTCCTGGGGGCAGCAAGAGGGCTCAGCGGGTAGAGAAGCTTGCCACCAAGCCTTATAACCCAAGTTCAATCCCTAGAACTCACATGGTGAAAGGAGAAGCAACTTCTGAAAGTTGTCATCAGACCTACTCATAAGTATTGTGGCTTGCACATGTGTAAGCACACACACACACACATACACACACTTTAATAAGTGTAAAAAGCAACCATCATCTCCTTCCGTATTCTTGGTATTCACAGCTTTTATCAGTTACTGATTTAGAGAAAGCCTTTAGATCTCTTACTATGGTAAAGATCTGCTTGGTATTTCTTTGTAGTTCTGAATATGAAATTTTTATTAAACAATGCTTTTTTTGCTTATGTAGTTTTTAAGACTAGGATCTTCCAGTGTGGGCCAGGCTGGCTTTGAACTTGTGATCCTCTGCCTCTGCCTCAGCCTGGGTCATGCCATCTTACCACCAAAGCATTTGTGGAAATATGTGTACCCACATCTTTTAAATTCTGGAGATGGAAACCAGGGCCTTGCACCCCACCACTGAACTGGGTCCCCAGCCCATTCCTTGCGTCTTTTTTTAAATATAGATTTATTTATTTATTTTATGAATATGAGTATACTAGAGTTGTCTTCAGACACCCAAAAATAGAGCATCAGATCTCATTACAGATGGTTGTGAGTCTCCATGTAGTTGCTGGGAATTGAACTCAGGACCTCTGGAAGAGCAGTCAGTGCTCTTAAACTCTGAGCCATCTCTCCAGTCCATCCTTGTGTCTTTTTTATTTGAAGATAGATAGTGTACTCTCTCTGCCCTTCACGGCATTCTTTTTATGCTCTTCTGTATTCAGATAAACCACATAGAAATAGAAATGGATGTTTTTGTTTTAACTCATAATCTGTGATTTCTCATTGAAAGGCTTAGTTTTGTTATTTATATTTGGATATATTATGCTCTCATTTTTAAGGTTTCCATCGATTACATTCGATTACGTTCCATTTCAGAAGGATGAGAGAACACACACACACACACACACACACACACACATACACACAGAGCTTTTGGAACACAATATAGCTTTTTTTTTTCCTCCTTCCATGGCCCAAACTTCGCTTTGAGTTTGTTGTGGTATTGCTTGTGAATGCTTTTTAGACATGTTCTTAAGATCAGGGTTGAAAGTGTTTCTCCACAGCTGAGTTAGGATTCCCCATCTGGCAGCCATTGGAGAATCCCCTGTAACCACACCTTTGCCTTGAAGCTTCTTCTCTATTGAATGCTTGGTTACGAGCATGAATTCAGCCTCATGACTGTATGCTCACCGTGGCTCATGGTAAAAATTCTCATCTAAAGCAGAAACTCGAGCAGACACTATGACCAGCGCCCCCCACCCCACGGCTTCCTCCTGGCTGGGGTTCATTCTTAGTTCAGTACTGAACGTGTTCATCAGCTTTCTGTTAGTATAACAAAATACCTGAGACACTCAATTCATAAGAGAAAAGCTTATTTGGCTCATGGTTTGGAGATTTCAGCCACAGCCACCAACTGGCCTGGTCACTTGGGAACCTGTAGTAAGATGGAATGGCCACACAAGAACACACAGGGAGCAAGACGTCCATGGACACAGGGAAGAAAAAGGGGGGGAGAGATTCATGTCCCACAGTTTCCTTCCGGGTCACATTTCCAGTTACTAAGTCTACCTTTGAAAGGTGTCTAATAGCACCAGGCTGACGACCAGACCTCTGGGGGACAATGAAAATAGAAATCTCTCTGCTTTCTCCTTCGGTCTAGCCTCTGCCTCTTGGGAAGCTAACTCTTCCTCCACACCTCAACTCCTTCAGAGAGTATAGTCCAACCCAGGATTTAAGGGCCGTGAGTATAGCTCGTGGCATGGCACTTGCCTAGCTTGTTCAAGTGTGGTCTCCAGAACTGCAAAAATAAAGACATAAAAGCCAGGGTTTAGGTAACCAGAAGGCAATGGCAAATGTAAGACTAGGTCTCCCCAGTCAAGTCCTGTTTCCTGCCCCTCTCTGGCCACCACAGATGCATTACTCTTCTGCTGTAGGCCATTCGTTTCCCCATTAGATACACGGTTTTGTGCAGTGCATAATGATCTCAAATTCTCAAATTCACTGTGTCGTTGAGGATGACCTTGAACTCCCGCTCTTCCTGCTTTCACCTCCCAAGTGGGGCTAGAGCAGTACTCACACATGCCCAGTGCTGGGGATCAAAACCAGGGCTTCCTGTACTTTCCCTGGGGAGCACCTCTCCAGCTCTCCCTCTGGGGAGCACCTCTCCAGTTCTCCCAGGGGAGCACCTCCCCTCCCCAGCTCAGTCTTCACAATTTTATTTAGTGATTTTTTTTCCCTTGTCATTTTTGTGTTCTAGGTGGGATTTCTGCAAGAAGCTTGTCCACCACATGGCCAGAAGCAGAAGTTTGCCCTGTTCCCCTTCCTCCATCCCTTCGTTATCTCTTTTATAAACACAACTTACTGCTACTTGTTTGGGTTTGTTTCTTGTCTTCCTCACTATGGTACTTCACCCTCAGGCTGGGAGCCCAAGCTTGTCATCTACCTCATGAAGCTTTGTGTGTGTCTCTAAATTAACACACAAATAAACACCATGGTTCAAAAGCGAAAGTTATAGTAACCAAGTAGGTCCTTCAAAAGGGCGGCGGTTATGGTGACCAAGCATGTCCTTCAAGGAGCTGTCTGTTCCCTTCTTACAGCTGAGGGGTGAGAGCAGAAACTGTGAGCAGGTAAGGGTTAGAGGAAACTGAAATAAATCTCAGTGTCCTCTGCCCTGCCCTCACTCTCAGGGTTCAGGCCACCTCAAGTCACAAGGAGTGAAGAGAGGATTTTTTTTTTTTCAGGCTAAGATTGTTGAAAATATTCACGGTCTCCATGGAGTCTACACATCACAGGTTTGGTATTGACTGTGTTGTGAAGTGTTCCCAGATCAGGGCTTCTCCTCAAACCCTGCTTTTTTTCTTTTCTATATATATGTTACCAGGTGCCTGAGGGGCTCCTGGAACGTGGGAGCAAAGCACT
>NW_022196903.1:88593237-88630276 GCF_008632895.1 Mastomys coucha | reverse complement strand
CCATCCTACTGGCTGTTTCTGCCCCAACAAGTTTTGTTTACCTTAAGATTAAAGTCTGTCTCCAGCGGACGTGGTGCAGTCACTGCTTTATGGTGACAGCAACACCAGAGCCAAGACATCACTGGGCTCTGTCACCTTTGAAAATGTTTTTTCATGGGCTTTCTTTTTTATTGGTGGGAAACCTGATAACATCGCAGGGCCTGAAATACCCCTCTCCCCACCCTCAAGCTGTTGAAAGTGGAGTAAACCAGCAAGGACAGAAGCATAGGGATTCTAAAGACAAGAAGAATGAAGAGACCGGGGAACTGGCTTCATGGGTAAAGTGCCTCCCACATAAGCTTGAGGACCTGCGTTTGGATTCCTGACACCCCTGTGAACCGCCTCTCATCCCAGAGCTGGGGAGGCAGAGACAGGATGATGACAGGGAGGTGCTGCAGAGAGCCAGTCTAGCCATAGAGAAGAATTTTTGTTTTCTCGAAAACTAAATGGAGACTGACACTTGTGAAGCACACAGAGTGGATGAGGAAAAGGAGGAGGAGGGGGAAGAGAGAGAGGAGGAGGACGGGGAAGAGAGAGAGGAGGAGGAGGGGGAAGAGAGAGAGGAAGAGGAGAGAGAAGAGAGAGAGGAGGAGGAGGGGGAAGAGAGAGAGGAAGAGGAGAGAGAAGAGAGAGAGGAGGAGGGGAGAGAAGAGAGAGAGGAAGAGGAGGGGGAAGAGGAGGAAGAAGAGGAAGAGAGAGAAAAAAGAAGGGAGAAGTGTTCCTTGAACTCTTGACTCTAGAAACAGGTCTACTTGAATTATTATAGTAAGGGCAGTAAAGCAGAATTTACCTAATACTGATTGAATCATATTGGAAAACCCTAAGCATCACAAATGTGCTGACCAATCACCTCCTCTAGACTGTGTGCTATCATTAACCAGTCTGTGGTCCTCCACTGGGCCTCAGAATGCTTAACCCAGACCAGAGAAGAAGCTTGAATACTGTGATGGTCCTCCAGGAACATAAAGCCTTCATTTTCATTCACTGTTTTTCCAGCCAATCAAATCCTCATCCAGTTGGGGGGGGGGGGGGGGGGTTGACCTCAGAACTTATTTCTCAAAGGCAACTCACTTTTTGTATGATCTCGTCTACCAAAATTTACTTCCTCTTTCTCTTGGTAATATTTCAAAACAAAATTAAGGTGATTTACAAGATGGATTCCTTACAGCAAGAAACATGCAATCAGATAAAATGAAATTGTCCAATTTTCCCCAATCTGAACTTAGTGACTCAAGTCCCTGAAGAATAGACTGGAAGGAGATAAGGTCCACATAGCCGTGGTGAAAGCCGAGATAAAAATCAGCAAATGATTTTTCCACAATGGAAAGATTTTCCATCAGATTTCACTTGACCTTGAACACTGTGTCAGCGATGAATAATTAATGCTGTTTATTATGGTAATGCTCCATTGAAGTGGCCTTACCAGGGAATTAGATGCCTTAAATGATCGAATTGGCTAGATACTAAGATTTGTTCTGTTCCCTTTAAACACACACACATTCTCTCTGTCTCTGTCTCTCTCTCTCTCTCTCTCTCTCTCTCACACACACACACACACACACACACACACACATGCATTCACACTCACATAAACATATTCACTCACATCACACTCTTCACACATTCATAGATATATACACACACACACATAGTCTCACATACACAGTTTCCAAAGCTTAGGAGGTGAAGTGGAAGCAAGAGAATCTGGAGTTCGGGGTCACATAGCAAGTTTGAAGCCAGTCTGGGGCTTGAACTGCCTGAGACCCTGATTCAAACATCAAATTGTCTGTGTGTTTGTGTATGTGTGTATATAGTACATGTGTGTATGTGTGTGTGCATGTATGTTCGATGTGTATAACCATAACCTGTGTGTACATGTATATGTGTGCACATAGCATGTATATATATATATGTATATATATATATATATGTAATCTATGTTCATGTGTAAGCGCATATTTATGTGCGCACCTATGCATGTGTGTTGGCTCTTTGGGATCTGGAGGCAGAACCCCATTCTTCAAGTGCCAGCCATGATTGAGAGCTTCAGTTCTTTGCTGGCTTCAATCCAGGGGCCACTCCTTGCTGTTCCAGGAGCCTCTCTGACTCGGCAGCTTACTTCCTCAACACAACAGTAGAACACCATCTACAAATAGAAGTCGTGCAGCCTTTTGTAACCTAGCCACCCAAATGACAGTCCATCACATTGGTTCCAGTCCCAGGGTTGTCGGTGCTTGAGGGAATGAATACCAGGAGGGGCACCACTGGGCACTCACTCCACATGCCAGTCACATTATGGGCCATCTTCCAGAGGCTGAAGTCCTTCCCGGTGAGCCCAGAAAAAGCTTTAAGAGCTGACCTAATGGAGAACCCTGAGAGGCATTTTACCAGTCAATCAGTGAGATAAGATCAGTTGCCTGCTCTGATTTGAATAGTAAGCACTGTGGATGTTACTATAGGGAAAAATGGTTAAGTAAGGAACATGGAAAGAAATGGGGCCTCTCCTTGGAAACAGCAACTGGCTGGACCACAGCAGTCCTTTAGCAAGTCAGTGGGAGGGAAGTAAGGCCTGAGGCAGAGATTAGCTGATAAAGCCTTGCACCTACAGGCTGTGGTTTGGATGTACCTACCTCACAGCATGCAAGGGGTCACAGGAAACTGGATTGTATTATGGCTGGAGCTTTGCCCTCCATGGCATTTTGTCACCTATGCTATGTGTTTTGCTGGTTCCAGGCAAGTCATCCAGTGTGCTCTCAGCAGAATAACACTGGGACAGAAAGACTGAAACCTCTGACCAGGACACAGAATACCCCCATGACTATAATGGACATCATTTTACTCAGTGAAAAATACTGGACAGGGGTATCAAGTGTCATTATGGTTCCCACTCACCTCTCTGGGGTAGGGTGAGGCGGGATGGGGAGGGCTCTTGCTTCTCTAGGATGAGGCAGGTAGGGCTGTGCTTGTACCTAACAGGGCGGTGCTTGTCCCTGACGGGCTTCTCCACTTTTCACTCACCTTCCCTTTTCACAAACATAAAAATCTCTTCTCCAAAGGAGTGTCTCGCACTGCTTCGTTCCAAATCACCCATGTCCTCTGCGTGTTTGCACCTGTTACACACAAAGGCACATCTTGTTCTTTGTCCACACCCATACAGCTCATAAAGGCTTCATCTCTGTCCATAGAACCTCATACATACACAAATTCATATATGCACACATATACCTATGTATTATATATATGTGTCTACATATAAAGTGTTCTTGAAAGTAGAGAATCACAGTGTTCTATGTTGCGGGAAATATTAAAAAGTAGACTTGCCATCTCTCCTGTCTTGCCGGTCCACGTTCCTCCTCTAGTACAGATACCGGCAGGCCACTATGCCCCGGCGGAGTCCCACTCTGTGTGTTCTCACTGCTGAGCTGCTCTCTCCCAGCTAGTAAATTCATCTCACTTTCACGCATCGCCCCACACATCCCATGATCAGCCATCTCAACACCTAGTTACCTGGTAGAAACATGACTCTTAAAGCTTAATTATCCAATCAGATTTATATAACAATAAGATCACAAATTACAAGATGTCAATACAATAATTTCAGAGCCAATTAGTAATGATAAAAGCTTTAACCCAATTATTCTAACCTTTTGATAACACCACTTCTGACTCCATTCTGCTTCTCCTCCTCCTCCTACAACCTCTCTGTCTCTCCAACTCCTAGCTCCGCCTCACTTTTCCTGTCCAATCACAGGCCTGCCACTGCCCTAATGTGATTGGTCAGGGAAAAACCTGCAACAGTTCTAGACATTAATTTTGAGAGAGAAAGGTTTTGTCGTTGTTGTTTGGGGGTTTGGGTGGGGTTTTTGTTTGTTTGTTTGTTTGTTCCTTCGTTTGGAGATAGGATCACACTGTGGAACCTGGGCTAGCCATGAACTATTGATCCTCCTACTCCATTCTTTTGAAGTCTGAGATAATAGCTATCTGCCACCAACCCAAGCAAGATTAAGAGTTTAGGTAGGGCTTGGGGAATGACCCAACAGGGACAAAGTCTGACGACCTGAGTGTGAATCCACACGATAGAAGAAAAGAACACACACACATGCACACACAATAAATAAATGGTTTTAATTATATTGAGAGTTTAATGTGTTCTGTTGAGATAATTTCAAACCTTAAAAAAAAGTCTTTGTACACAGTGGTCCTTGAATTCCCTTCACCCAGCTCCCTCATCTTTCCCTTAGGGTTCTCTCAAACACATAGCCATATATTTTCCCCTGAACCATGGAAACCTAGCTGGCAAGCATAAAATCAACTAAGTTCCCTTTACTAATGCACTGTGTGTCTTCTGGAACTCTCCTAAGCAGCCACCATACAGCCTTAAAGCGTCGTGGAAGTCAGGCCAGAATCCATAGGCCTCCTTGTGCATTTCCAGTTTATCCCAGAGACAACCCTTCTTGCCTCAGGTCAAGTCCCAGCCACACCTTGGACTGAGCCCTTGTCTGTCCTGCTTCCTACACCTGCCTGGTTCCTAGCCTCCCACTTGCCTCTGGACCTGGGCTGTTTATAAAGAATGCAGATCAATACTTTGCTGCACAGTCCTCCATTCGCGTTTATTTAATTAGTTCCTCGGGGTTGGAGTCCGGCTCTGTCTTGGGTGAAAACCTCACAGAATAGATGTGTTTTTCTCAGTGTGTCCTGACAGCGGGGACCCAAGGTGTGCCTGTGGATGGTGGCTGCCGGGTTTCCCACCTGATCTGTCATTATTCTATACTTAGTAATTAAGTGGTGTTTACTGAGTGGTCTGTGGAGATAAACTTAGAGGCTTTGGAGTGTCCTGATCCCCATCAATTTTTACCTACCTGTTCTGGCTTCCACAGATGATCCTTGTCCAAATCTATTTTTTTTTCTATAGTTTCCTTTAAGTATATAGTTTTTTTGAGACAGGGCCTTGTGTACTCCAGGCTGGCCTAAACTTGCTACATAATCAGGAACAACCACATCCTGTCCTCCTGCCTCTGCCTACTGAATGCTGAGGTTCCTAGTGTGTATTGCCGTGCTGTTAAAAGTTTTTAAGGAAGGCTTTACTATCCATAGTTTCGAAGAAATGGGTTTTAGATTGTCACCCTCTGCCAACATAGTCCTGAAACTGCTCCATGGCGGAACCAGCTGCAGCCTACAGAGACTCAGCTCCGAGCAGAGCCTAGGTGATCTCCCTTAGGAAGAATGCTTATGGGTTGCACTACAGGCTTGGCCACACTTGCCCCACCCCCCCACCCCCCCCTTCACAGATGCCTTTTTCCTCTTGTACTAAAGAAAGGGCCACCTCTTACTCCTGAATCTGACTGTGGTACATTGCCCTAGAGGGGAAAATCCTTATCTCCAAACAAAGGAATGATTCAAAGTCCACCCGTCCACTGTTGAGAAAGTGAATGGCTCTAATGACTGAGTTACAAATCCCTCTGTAATGCAATTCATTTTCAATTCTCTGCTGTCAACAAAACTGAAGGCAGAGCTGATGGAGTTGTCAGCTGCCAGAGCATTAGAAATCATTTCTGATGATAGATGAGCATATGACTTTTGGCAAATAACTCAGAACTGTTCAAAGAACTGAGTGGTGTTGCCATGGCAAAACTTTGTCCACCCTACCTGCTTACATGAGCAAGGGCCTTTAGTCCTTTGAGCTGCAATTGAAAGTGGTATACAGGATGGGGGTGGAGTAGAAAAAGAAGAAGATAACAGGGAAGGAGGGAAGAGGAAAGGAAGGAGGGAAGGAAGCAGGGAGGGAGGGGAGGAGGGAAGGAGGAATCTGATCGATTGATAATGACCCTTATCTCATTTGGACAACAAAAACCGGGAGTTGAAGCAGCCCTGAACATTTAGCAGTCAGGCAGGAACCCCATATTTAGCTCACCTGAGGCACAGATCCAGGTCCTGTCTCAGAAAACCAAACCAGAGAAAGAGAAGAGGTGGGAGGGACAGAGTCAGGCTAACACCTCTGTCTCATCAACGTGTGTGCTTTCAGTAACTTTTACTTTCCATGTTCCCTAATCATTAATCAAAATTAAAAATATGCCAGGTGCTGGTGACACATGTCTTTAATTCCAGCATTCCAGAAGCAGAAATAGTGGATCTCAGAGTTCAAGGCCAGCCTGGTCTCCAGAGCTAGTTCCAGGACAGCCAGGGCTACACAGAGAAACCCTACCTCAAAAAATTAAGAAAAAAAAAAAAAAAAGAACATGCTCTTCTGTTCCAGGCATTTAAGTAAAAAACAGTAACAACCATGATAGCAACATGGTTTGTACCACCTAGAACGTCAAAGGTATGGAATACAGTCAAGATTTAAATTTGAACTTAAATTATATCTTTCAACACACAGCCAAAGCAAAGTACACGGGGGGGGGGGGATGTGTTGGGGGGGATTGCCACCGAGAGTAACTTTCATTCTGTTATTTACATTTTCTTCAGTTTTTTATGGGCTTACAGAGTGGACATCAACTCAAGCAAGATTTACATTTTTTTTTTAAAAAGACGCTGGGCACTGTTGGTGCATACGTCTTTAATCCCAGCACTCAGAGGCAAATCTCTGAGTTCTAGGCCAGCCTGGTCTACAGGGTGAGTTCCAGGACAGCCAGGGCTACACAGAGAAACCCTGTCTTTAAAAGAAAAAAGAAAATGAAGGAAGGATTAATCCCAACTTTAGTACTTTAGTTCCTAGGAAAAGCAGATTTCGTGGCTACTAGCAGGACATTGTGGAGTGCCCCAAAACTTGTGTACTCCCTGGTGCCCATAGTCTGTAGATGGCAGCTACCTAAAGGTAGGCCTTTGGCTAAAAGGTCTCTCTCTCTCTCTCCCTCCCTCTCTCTCTGTCTCTCTCTCCCTCTCTCTCTCTCTCTCTCTCTCTCTCTCTCTCACATACACACACACACACACACACACACACACACAGAGATATTCTAGCATACTCCCTGAGAGCCCTACTTCCTCTCCTTTATCCTGAATAATTTAAATGGAGCCGAAGGAAGCTATTCTTTTCCACAAGCTTGGTATCAAAGGGTCAGAGGAGCTATGTGGTAAGTTACTCCTTTATCAGTGTTATCGTGATTAAGTATCCCTCTTACATTATTAATTCATTCAACACTTCTGTCTGTCAGCAGAGTGCCTGTCAGACACTCTGCTAGTTAGTCACTCTCATGGAGATGGGATTTAGTCTTGTGTGCGGCTGCTTAGCCACTCAGTAGTAAGTTGCTGCTGCAAGACTTACCTGTTGTGTGGCAGAGGGGATTCAAAGCTCTGTAAATATGGTGGGAAACTAACCAACCACAGTTCTTGCCCTCGAAGAGTCTATGGTTTAGTGAGAGAGAAGCACACACAAACAAATTCAGATAATTACAATGTGGCACGTGCCCCAGGGAAGCCGCCCAGGCATTAAAGGAGAGACACAGCTATATTGATAAGATCTTCAGGGATGCCCCTCAAAGGATGTGACTAAGGGGATAGGAAGAGTCTGCCAGGCCTGAGAAGGATGGCAAGCGCAACCTGAGGCAGGAAAGGTGCAAGGGCCTCTGGAACAGGATGTTCTGTAGGACAGCATTGGGAACTGAGGGTCTAGGCAGCTTCTTTAGCCAGGGTCATGTGTGGCTGCATTCATGTTTATAACAACAACAACAATAACTTTTCCATAAAAATATCCTGATGATGCTTCCCTTCCCCTCCCTGATGCCCCGCCTCACTCCAGGTAAAGTAACAACAACAAAAACAGACGAAGAAATAAACACACATCTACAAAACAAACCCCACAAAATTCGAAGCCATAATACACATCCAAAAGACAAGTGAGACAAAAACAAAAAAACGCCCAAACAAAGCAACATGAGACAAAAAAAAGTCTACAAAAATGGCAGGGAACTCACTTTGTGTTGACTGTCTACCCTTTAGATCATGGGATCTACCCTTAAGTGTGGTTAATATGCCCAGTGGTGTGCCGATGGGAAAACAACTTTTCCTTTGTTACGATCATAAATGGCTTCTTGGTTAGGGTTGGGAGGCTGTGTCCACTCCCACCTCTCAGCTTTGGAACTTCAGCAGGCCCTCCGTGTTGCCTTCTGCACTAGGGATTTACCATCAGTTTGTGGAGAGCAACCAATCCTGGCAACAGGCTGAGGTGTTTGGAGGTTTACACGGGGCCCCTTTAATTCAACTAAATAGCAACCCGTTCCTGGCACTGAAGGCTTTAATTGGAGGCAAGAGATGTCTAGTTGAGGTATTGTCTCCCCATTATTTGGCGAAGATCTCTTTCATATATGTACATGTTTTAGGAAGCTTCTGTCACAGTAGGTTTCCATATGGCTCCTCACACGACTTTCAGTGTTAGCTGTCTCTCCCAGACTCCCTGCCATACCCTTTGTGCCCATCTCCTTCCTCATTTAGTCTTTCCACCCCCAGACTCCCACTGTTTTTCCATAACTATATATTCTATTCCCCTTCCTTTGGACATCATTCCTTCCTGCCTAGTCCCTTATTCTATGCCTAACCTCTGGGGTAATATGGATTGTGGATACATATCAAAGGCTTAAATGTTAACATCACCTATAAAAATATAAATATTTCCCTTTAGGTCTGGGTTGCCTCACTCAGAATGGTTTTTTTTCCTACCTTCATCCATTTACACACAAATTTCATAATTTCATTTTTTAACCAATGAATAATATTCCTTTGTGTAAAGATGCACACTTTCCTTATCTGTTGATCAGTTTATGGACATCCAGGCTGTTTGCAATGTATGGCTATTATGAATAGACAGCAATAAACATGAGTGAGCAGATTAGCAAATACCTCTGTGGTGGGAATGCAGAGTCCTTCGGGTATACACCAAAGAGTGGCACAGCCAGATCTTGAGACAGATTGATCCCCAGTCCTCCCAGGAAACGCCACACTGATTTCCACAATGGCTGTACAAGTCTACACTCCCATCAGCAATGGACGGGTGCTCCCTTTACTCCAGCTTCTTACCTGGATGAGCTGGCACTTGCTCTATTGATCTTGGCCATTCACATCTTGTAGTGGTATTTGTTTTCTTTTTTTTTTTAAGATTTATTTATTTTATGTCTATGAGCACACTGTTGCTGACACACCAGAAGAGCGCATTGGATTCAATTACAGATGGCTGTGAGCCACCATGTGGGTGCTGGGAATTGAACTCATGACCTCTGTCTGTAAGAGCAGCCAGGGCTCTTAACCCCTGAGCAGTCTCTCCAGCCCCGGGTATTTGTTTTTTTTTTTTTAGTTCTTTGCGTATTTTAGATACCAACCGTCTATCGGATGTGTAACCAGTAAAAATCTTTTCCCATTCTGTAGTTTGCCACTTTTCCCAAATGATGTTGTCCTTTACCACATAGAAACTTTTCAGTTTGGGGAATTAATTGTTGACCAGAGTGCCCATTCTAATGCTGTTCTGTTCAGAAAGTCTTTTCCTGTACCAATAAGTTTAAGACTATTTCCCACTTTCTCTTCTATCAGATTCAGTGTGTCTGGTCTTTATTTTTTTTTAAGATTTATTTATTTATTATATGTAAGTACAGTGTAGCTGTCTTCAGATACTTTTTCATCTCATTCAGGCCCTGCTCACTCCAGCCCTACTTGCTGGTAGCTGTCTTCAGACACCCCAGAAGAGGGCATCAGATCTCATTATGGATAGTTGTGAGCCACAATGTGGTTGCTGGGATTTGATCTTCGCTCAGGACCTTCGGAAGAGTGGTCAGTGCTCTTAACTGCTGAGCCATCTCTCCAGCCCTATTATCTGGTCTTATGTTGAAGTTTTTGATCATTTGGAGTTGAGTTTTATAGACTGATAGATATAAATCTATTTGCATTCTTCTACAGGCAGCCAACCAGTTGAACAGCACCATTTGTTAGAGATACTGCCTTTTTTTTCCCAGTGTATAGAAGTTTGCATCTTAACAGTCAGGATGATCAAGAGGGATAATGATGATGAATCAGAATGAAGAAACTTTGCCCCTAATGCTTTAGTTTTGCTGTGAATCTTCACTACTCTTAAGGAGAAAGCAGCCACAGACACCTGTTATGAATGGATATCTGTTTACAGAAAGTGATCAGATATGACCTGCTGTCTAGAGTTGCTGACCCCTGATATAAGGCATACAGTCCACGTAGTGATGCGCCCTTCTGCCTGAACTGCGAAGGCTTGCTGCTACTCAGGAGGTTTGCCTCTCTCTCCTCATAGCCTTCCCAGCCTACGTAGAAAGTCTCAGAGTAACCTGAACAATGGTAAGCCTAGGCCACATGACATCCTCCCTTAAACAACAACAAGAGTTACAATAGAGGAAAGAGAAGAGAGGGCCAGACAACCAGGACCAGCTCCTGGGGACCACCGTCAGGTAAAGCCAGTGCCCGTAAAGACAGTAGAGTATAGTGGAAAAATTGCAGGTCTGTACATAATGATGGACTGCTGGACTCTCAGTCTACCCCGATGTACAATGAGACAACACAGGCATGTTTTTTTTACTAGAAGAAAGCCAGCGGCTTCCCAGAAAAGGCCCCTTGACAAGTTACCTTTCTCTTACTTTGCTAGAACCGTTTGTTTCATGTTTACACATCAGCGTTTACAACCGAAATTCCTCCTCCCAGGCCCTATCCATCATGGCAGCTCACTTCCTCTCCTTTCCCCAGAGTTAACTCACGTCACTGGTTTCTTCTCAGTATTTCCAGGGATGGTCAGTCCACGCAGATCTAAGCAAGTGAGTGTTTCAGGCACTTTCCCTTTTCTCCCTCTGTGTTAATGTGGTGATCTGAGTGGACATGTGTAAGAACTTTCCAGAGAAAGCGGTTCAGAGAATGACAGGAAAAGAACATGTTAGAAGCAAGAGAACATTGTGGGGTGGGGAGAAGAAGGGACGGCATAGTAGAAAAGCTGGGTGCAGTCTACTGCTCTACACACACTATCAGGCAGGGAGGGAGGAGAGACTGGACTGAGGCGAGCCTTCACTGTCAGGTTGCAGAACACAGATCCAATCTGGTTGGCATCTGGGATCCAATAAAGGCTTTTTTGTGCACACAAGAGCGATATGTGCTAATTGGTGTTCTGGCAGCTGGTAGGGGGCAGATATGGAAGTGAGCCTCGAATGCCAGATGGAAAAGGTGAGTCCCTCCCTCACAAGGAGATTATTAAATAAAGAGGGGATAGGGCTCTGTTTAGAGAGTGCTCGTCTAGCACACACAAAGCCCAGGGTTTGATCCTTAGCATCGTGTAAACTGGATGTGATGGTATATGCCTTTTAATCCTGGCATTTGGGAAACGGAGGCAAGATGATCAGAAGTTCAGGGTCAGTCTCAGCTATACAGTGAGTTGAGGCCAGCCTGGGCTATGTGAGACCCTATCTCAGAAAACCAAAATAAATAAATAGAGGAAGAAATTAATGTTAAAGGCTGACTAATCAGCAAAATGCCTGAGGGAACGCTAGGTAAGAGACAGAGTCACTACTGCCCCTAACCCCCAGGAGAAGTGCAGGTCTTTTATCTCTTTTTGATAAGAGGGAAGGAATCTCTACCAGCTATCTATTGCTCCCTAACAACCTAGCACATTCAGAGACGTCCAATATCAAAGTTTCTGGGATCTTTCAGGCTTTCCTGCCTTGGATCCCTTCCTACGTTATAATGAAGACGCCCCCAAGACAGAGGCTTCCTCAGAAGGTTCCCCTGAGGAAGGGCCCTCTGCACTCATCCTCATGGTTGCTGGCAGGGTACCATTATGAAAATGTTGTACACAGGATACCTGAGCTCCTTGTTCACTGCTAGGCAAGGAACAGAAACACTTGGTTTTCCTTGGCATTCCTAGGGGTCTCGCCCAAGTGAGATTGCTTCCTGACAAGAGCAAGTCGAGAAGGCAACAGAGGGAGTTGTCCAGCAAGATGGAAGTCCAGCCCTCTGTAACCTAATTCAAGAAACGACCTCCCATCATGAGGTCCAGCCCACACTTAAGGGCTGGGCAGAAGAAGGAACAAAAGCCTGATACAAGGAGCTGTGGTCACTGGGGCCTGTTGAGAAGGTGAGGTTTGCTCCTGTGAGTGTCCCTTGCCTGACTGGGAACAAGACAAGGCCTGGAGTGCTTTATCCCTCACGCCCGGTCCAGCCAGGAAATCATCTTGCTCCGCCTTGGCCTGCCGATCAACATCTGGGGCTAGTGATCCCTGCTACAGAATCATCCACTCCTGATAATCAGATGCCTCTTCTGACGTCAGAGCATCTGGGAACAGTTATAGGCAAGCTGTGCTGGCTGAGTCTTCCTGCCAGCATCGGCTGATTGTGGAGAGTGCGCTCTCAAGCCCCTCTGGTCTATGATGGGCCATGCACTGAAGGACTTGTTAAACATACAGATCAAGTCTTAACAACAGTCTTCAGTGGACCTTACTTTTATAGACAGGGTTGGCTGGCAGGTTTGGTGAAGGATTTACTCTGCTGCTAGCAGGGTTTCCACAAACAGCCATGTCAGAAAGGGGCAGACAACACAAAGGCAAGGCTGGAGGAACTCACTGGGAGCTCCAGGCCCAGCTGTGTCAACTGCTATTCCAAATCACCCGAGGCAAAGAGAAATGACAACAGCTGTCATTGTGTGTGCAGACCGTGGTCCAGGAGGGGGCTGAGCATGTGACCTCAGGGATCTAGTTTTTCACTCCCTGGTAGAACAGAGTTAATGCTGTCATCCCCAGTTGGCCGAGGAGAAGCTGACAGAGAGATAAAGGGGCACATGGGGACCTGCACAGATACTGGTCAGCAGCTCCAGGTAGAGGCCGTCTGCCTCCAAAGCTTCCCACTCTGAAACTGGGAACCAGCAGTGATTTAGCTTCATCAATGGTCATGAATTATAAAAAGGCCTCAGCAGAGACTTGCAGGAAGGGCCAGGGGCAAGAATTCTTCATCGCTAAAGAGTCTCTTATCATCTGCATCACACAGATGAAGAGTCTGGGCTCTCAAAAGAACAAGTCTTTGCACAAGACCTCCTTGCAGGGCACTGGGGAATGGAGTCAAAGCCAGGTTGCACTGTCTCCAAGCCTCACGATCTTCCTCCCGTCTTTCCCATAGGGGGAATTCCAGCACAGCATCTCTCAGATGAGAGTCATTACTTCCTGACTTCTATAGACTCCATGTTAGTGCTAATTTCAAGTCACAAGTAGCCATGGGAGGTTGTTCGACCTCTCAGAACAATTACAGCTGGAATAGGGGTGGGACAGGCTCAACCTGTTGCTTCCAACTTGTTGGATGGCCTTATCTCCGCACACATTAAAAACATATGGGAGGTCAAAGCTCCATGTGCTAGCCTGGCAGGGGAGCAGAGAGCTGGATAAGCAAATATGCATACCTCCCCGATCCCAACTGCTGGACTCTTATTGCCAACTGACGTAATTTCCTGTGCTTATTCCAAAATAGTCATGAGGGCAGGAAACATTGTGAAGACCATAACCAGGCCAGTTAGGCTAGCAGCTGCCGGCACATTGCCCTCTTCCTTGATTTAAAAAATAACAAATAAAAAAATTCAGTGGAACTTGAGGGTAAGATGTTTTTAGGGAAAGGAATGGTAGTTGTTTCTTAGGGAAACTCAGCTGAGAGTCAACAAACTACCCACCAAACGGGCTCCTGCTTCACACAGCACAAGCTCCGTTGAGTACCTACTATGTGCCCTCACCAAGGCAGTTGCTATGACAGGCAGATGACTATCAAGATGGCACACAGTAGGTAAAGTGCATGCCTCTTCATGCCACCCAAATTCAGTCTCTGGAAGGTGGAAGAAGAGATCCAACTCCACAAATTTGTCCTCTGACCTCCGCACCCACATCATACCTACAAGATAAGCATAAACAAAAGTTTTTAAATATAAACCATGACAGAGATAAGGTCTATGGCTTGGAGGAGATTTCAGGGCAGACACGGAACTTAATTTAATAATAGTGTCCTATCTAGAAGAAAATGTCCAACACAGGGCCACTGATTAGGAAGTGCACACAGCACAGATAGAGATCATTAATGTGTTGAAGTATTTCAGTAATGCTTGATGAATTGTTTAAGGGTTTTTCTTCTGGTTTGTTTTACTACTGTCTCCCACCACAGAGGGAAGGGCTAAAGCTGTCTGGATGAAAAGTGAAGTTGTGATGGTTAGGCGTGATGGGAGGGAGGAAAAGATGGCCAGCCCTGATGTCCTGGCTTTGATCCTGCTCAGTGGCTACATTAGACATCTCCATGGGAGAAAACAAGCCCAAGCTGCACAGAGCCCATCAGCATTATTTGCACATCTTTCCTCGAATCTATAATCAGTTAAAAGCAAATAGAAGCAAGTGATTTGGAAATCATGAGAATTTTTTATTAATAGCTCCCACTGCAACATATTCTGTAAGGAGATGACTCAATGTATAGCTTATATGGAAATGTAAAGAGCCAGCCTGGGGAAATGGTTCTGCTCATGAGATGACTCAGCAGGTAAAGGCACCTGCTGCCGTGTCTGATGAGTTCAGTCCCTGGGATACATGTGGTGGAAGGGGAGGGGAGAACTGAATGAATCCACACGTTGACCTCTGATCTCTGCACTTGCATAGCGGTGTGCACATGTACACTCATAGTAAACAAAAAAAAAGTAATAATAATTGAGTATGGTGATATACAACTATAATCCTAGCTCCTGGTAAATGGGGGAGAGGGGGTGTCAGAGGTCAGGAGTTCAAGGTCATCTATCCTCACAAACAGATTGAGATCAGTCTAGGCTATATGAGATCTCGTCTCAAAAAGACGATAGATAGATAGATAGATAGATAGATAGATAGATAGATAGATAGATAGATAGATAGAAGGGTGAGGTAGCATGTGCCCCCAATTCCAGCACTGAGGCAAGAGGGTGAAGTTCAAGGCCAACCTGGTCTATACAGCAGGCGTTGGAAGGAAAGGAAGGGAGGAAGGGTAAAAGCTTTGCTGAAAGAGAGTCTGTGGTACTTGGTTGCAGTAGTACTAGCTGACCAAGATAAAGGGGGATTAGCATTGATTCATTCAGCTTTCCATATGTTAATTGTCCCTGCCCATCCTTGGGACTATGAAGCAGGGAGGCTTTCCCTGGGTAATGTGAGTTTTGTGAGAAAGACAGAAAGATGCACAAGAGAAATGAATGAGAGTAAGCCAAGCAGAGAGTTCAGGATGTGCAAAGGCCCTGAAGAGAGGGACACATGGGACAAAAAAGAACCCAGAACACATGGGTTAGAGTGAGCCAAAGAAGAGTGGAGATGGAGAAGGCAAGTCAGAGGGTCGGGGGGTCAGAGGGTCAAGAGGTCAGGCCTGGATCAGAAGGGACCTCCTAGGTTCAAAGCTACTCATCTTTGGGTTTCCTGGGGCATCCTTTGTTGTCTTGGCATGATTTTTTTAATGTGTGTGTGTGTGTGTGTGTGTATGTGTGTGTGTGTGTGTGTGTGTGTGTAAGCCAGAGCAGGACATCAAGTGTCTTCCTCTACCATTCATTCTCTACCTTACAACCTCGGGAATGGGTCTCTCACAGAACCCAGAGCTTCCATTTTAGCTACTCTGGCCAGTGGGATCTACCTGTCTCTGTCCACCAATGCTGCGATTACAGGCGTGCACATCTATGCTTGGCATTTTTATATGCATGCTGGAGACTTGAACTCTGGTCCTCAGGTTTGCAGAGTGAGTGCTCTTACCCATTAAGCCATCTCCCCTGACCCGGAACATAATATTGAGTATAGCCACCTTCACTTTCAAAAAGGAAACAAAGGAGAGAAGGAAAGGAGGGAGGGAAGGAGGGAAGGAGGGAAGGAGGGAAGGGCAAACTGGGAGTCTAACTCAGTGGTGGTATACTTGCCTAGTATGCACAAAGCCCTGCGTCCCATCCTCAGCACTGAAAACATCTCTTGCCTGACTTGTGCCACAGTCACCCATGGGTGAGGACCACCTTGACCTTCAACCCATGCAACATGGGAGGGCTTTGATAATGTGGGTTCATTTCCATTTCTGAAGGACCCTCCAGTTTAGGGAGAGGAGAGAGAAACAAACCGGATGAAGGTGCGTGTTACCCTCTCTCCTGATGGAGAAGGGAGAGGAGAGGGCACAGACACTGCCAGGAGAAACCTTGGAGAGCCTCCGTGCTCCAGCCCCTGCCTGTCCCTGTGCTGCCTCAGAGGCTGTACAGGCCACCCTGTACAGCTTCATCCCTTCCCTGATCCCTCTGACACTCCCACTTCCTCAGCAGCCCCCACCCCATCCTACAACTCCCCTCTTACCTTGCCCCTAGGTAAACATCACTCAGACAAAGGAGCACTATGAAATCAGAGGTCTGGGGGGAAAGCAGGGTTTAGCTAAGCAGGGCCAGGCTCCCTCTTGGCTTCTTTTGACTTTCTGTCTATTCAGACTTAGACAAATAGTGAACAGATCTACCTTCAACCCAGACACCTTTCCAGTTCCTCCCCTGTGCAGCCCAAGTCCCCACTTTCCACCTCAGGATGCCTGTCCTCTTTGTTCCAGAGCTTTCTATAGACCTGCAAACTGTCTGTAAGGACTTCTTTATCCTCCTTATCTTCCCTTCATGCTTAACCCATTCTTCTTTTGGTTTTGCCTCCCAAACCCACTGGCTGCATGTGTGTGTGTGTGTGTGTGTGTGTGTGTGTGTGTGTGTGTGTGTGTGTTCATGTGTTCATGTTCCTGTGTGCACAAGTATGTGAAGGTGCATATGTGTGAACACAGAGGCTAAAGGACAAGGTCAAGAACTGTTCACCTTGTTTTCAGGCTCTCTCACTGGCCTAGAACTCACCAAGTAGGTTAGACTGGTTGGCCTGCTAGCCCGTAGGATTCACCAGTCTTGTTTTCCCCAGTGACGGCATTACAAGCGCGCCCCATTATGCCCACCTTTTTTTAACATGGGTTTTGGAGTGAAATATGGATCTTATTGCTTTTGAGATGAGAACCTTACCAACAGGGGACCTCCCTAGGCCCCATCCTTTAACACCAACCTAACTTGCTGTCTGACCTGACCTATGAAACTCCGTTCTGGAGAATTTGTGACACAGGCACACAGGTTTTTTTGTTTGTTTGTTTTTGTTTTAGTTTTGTTTTGTTTTTCATCTTTATTTTTCTAGCTAATTCTTTGTCTTTTTAAAAGTCCCCTGTCCCTTTAAGTTGGAACAAGTGTGGCTCTGGGTCAGTCCTGGTATGTTCTTGAGAACCACTTAGCTAGAGAATCCTTTGCTAGAGAAGGCAGTTTTGATGTAACTGACATTTCTCAGATGCCCATCTTGGGAATATTTGATGTGAAACCCCAAATTTCTGGCAGCTAAAACTCCAGCCCTACTGCCAGGCCCTGGGCAGAGATAAAAGAGAGAGGATGCGCAGCAGGCAGATGGATTACAACAAGGAGCCTTTTCTCCTAGCCCAGGGAGATGAGTGGGGGCAGGGTCAAGGAGGATGGGGGCTGAAGGGAGGGGGCTCACAGAAAAGGCGTCTTTTCAGCTTTCCACCGGGAGGGTCTGTTTCCCCTGCTTCCAGCACATGTTGAGCGCCATTCATTGAGAGGCGCCTTTCTTCTCAAGACCTATTATCCCGGGATACACAGGGCCTTCCCAAGTCTTCCTCCCCAGCACCAGTCTCCCACACTCTAGCCTGGCCCCTGTAGACCCCTGGCAGCCAGGATCTGGCAGCATCAATGGCCGCCTACACAGTGTTGAGAGAGCAGTTTACATCGTTTCTCCCCCTCTCCTTTTCACGTGTCCAAGATCATCTCAAAAAGTAGAAGCAAGTGAATGCTTTTGTCACATTTTTATGCCTATGAAGATCTCCTCTGCGCTTGGTGGGCACTCTTGTTTTCTTCTAAATAAACTCAGAGGCCTCCTCCTCTATTCCCTCCTCCCCCTCCTCCCCATCTCCCCCTCCTCTTCCCCATCTTCCCCCTCCTCTTCATTTTCTTTCCTTTTGATTCTAAAAACAAAACAAAACAAAAAACATTAAAAGACTTTCTTTTCCTTGCCATCAGGTTTTGAGAAGTTTAGATGACTGGGGTTGTGGATTTACTTAGATTTGAACTTGACAAACAAGTCGGAGGGAACAATGGTAATATCAGGACTACTCAGTCCTGTTCCAGGCCACCAGCTGCATCCTAGCCTCTTAACAGACCTCCACTCAGTGTGACCTCAGGCAAACCATGTTACTTCTCTGTATAGCAAGTTTTCCATTAAGTCAAGCTGTGATAATAATAGCAAGGCTTCCATGGGACCTGTAAGGGGATTAACTGAGTGTGCCCTAGCAGTGCTCAAGGAATATTAATTCAAACCAGGTGTGGTGGCACACAGCTTAATCCCAGCTACTCAGGAAGCTGAGGCAAGAAGATCACAGCCTGGGCAACTGTCTCCTGTTAAAAAAAGAAAAAGAAGAGCCAAGCATTTAGCTCAGTAGTAGGGCACTTGCCTAGCATACACAAAGCCCTGGGTTGACCCTCAGTACCACCATAAAATAATTAATAATAATAATAATAATAATAATAATAATAATAATAATAGACATGCTAACTAGATAACTATATATTTACTCTGTGTTAGTATATACATTTCCTTCTGGACAAGGACCGATTGCCTCTTGTCTTTCTAATGATTGTCCTAACATGTTGTATACATTGCATCTGATGCTTGCTCCCTTCATCTCAGCGTGTCTCCCTCCACCTGAGGCTCTTAGGCAGGGATCAGTCCCAAGGCAAAGATTGGTCCCAGACGGGGTGGCTCACAGGACAGAATTCCAAGGCAATGGGTTTCGGGAATTGGTTGCTTGAATAAATATAATCTCTGGGTTATGTTTTTCTTTCAAAGTCATTTTCAGAGTAAAAAACAGGGCATCTTGTCTTGAAGGAGAGCCTCCAGGTCTCTCTGCATCCTTCCATCATTGCCCTGAAGAACAATGGAGTAATGGGCCTAAATTCTGCTGCCCCTGGGGTCTCCTTCAGGGACCCAGCATCAAAGTCAGAGGGTCCCCAAGAAGCTCATGGTCCTCTGGATGAAAGCTAACAGTTTTCTGGAAGAAGAAAGGATTTCCCAAAGCCCTGGCCCTGGGTTTTCTAGTGTCCCAATTTTCTTCTTGTTGTTGGGACTTATAAAAACTCGCTGGGTTTGTTTTGAAGACAAGGGAAAAAATAACATTACGCTATTTTAATCGGCTGCAACTATTTCAAATATGACCCAAGGCAGTAAAAATGCCGTATTTCCCAAACCACAAACCCCACTCCTTGTTAAAATCCAATTGCTGTCTGAGTGTGGGATGGAGAGTCAGGAAACCTGCCATGGAGCGTCACACCCTTTATCTTCCTTTGAGCAACTGTGAAATTCTATTTTCTCCAGCACCTTCACTTCTGGGTTTCACAGCCCAAGTCCATAAAGCTGCTGAAAAGCCATGCTACAGATGAGACTTGAACTCGCCATGATGGTGTGGGAGGTCCGGCAGCTCACAGATGCCATGGTTGCCTCAGGCCTGGGCATAGGCCATGATGGAGGCTAGGAAGTGTAGATCATGCCTGCTATCTCTTCGGTGTTAGAGTCAGAAAACCATGAGTTTTTCAAGGTGACTCTCATCATTTCTCTACTGTTCCTTTGCAATGCTCAAAACAAATAGACTGATTCTGGTTTATTCTGGAATAAGCTGTGCCAAGCACAGGGTCTGACACTGAGCATTCAAAGAGGTTTGTTGAATGAATCTTCTATATTTAAAAAGTGAAGCCCAGAGGGGAGGCAGAACTAGTATAATGGCTTTATTTTTACTATATTTAAGTAAGTGCACTGTTTTATGTTAACTGTATAGTTTAAAATTTAAACAAAATATTTGTGCCTACATAAATAGTTGGAAAAGGTAAAATGTCATAACATTGGGTGTTTGTTATTAAAGTCGGAGCCTGCTTTTGGATTATGACAACTGGATTTAAAACAAGGGCTGGATTGTTCTTCTCTCCACTAGCTCCGAGGTTCAGTGCTTTACAATGTCAAATCTTTCTTTTGGGTATAAACACATGGCGATGAAGGGTGGGTGCTTTGTGGAGTCTTTGCATCTGAGCATTGGCTGTTGTAGGCAGTAAAAGGGGACATGGAGAGATGCTGTCCCCAACTCAGCTCAGCTATGATGGCAAAGCAGCCCAGCCCAGGTTCCACATTAAAGTCAGCCCTTTCAGTTGGCCCCAGCCCTGTAATCCTAGCACTCAGGATGAGTAGTAGGCAGATGAAGCAGGAATTCAAATTTACCCTCAGCTATATGACAAACTTGAAGAACACTGTCTTAGTCAGGGTTTCTATTCCTGCACAAACATCATGACCAAGAAGCAAATTGGGGAGGAAAGGATTTATTCAGCTTACTTCCATCTTGCTGTTGATCATCAGAGGAAGTCAGGACTGGAACTCAAGCAGGTCAGGAAGCAGGAGCTGATGCAGAGGCCATGGAGTGATGTTCCTTAGTGACTTGCTTCCTCTGGCTTGCTCAGCCTGCTTTCTTATAGAACCCAAGACTTCCAGTCCAGGGATGGCACCACCCACAAGGAGCCCTACCCCCTTGATCACTAATTGAGAAAATGCCCCACAGCTGGGTCTCATGGAGACACTTCCCCAACTGAAACTCCCTTCTCTGTGATAACTCCAGCCTGTGTCAAGTTGACACACAAAACTAGCCAATACAAACACCTAAGCTATATGAGATATAAGTGTCATTAAAAAAAGTCAGCCCCATCTCTCAAAGTTGCAATTGAAGACTTAATGTTGAACTTGATCAGGAAGTTATAAGGAACAAAGTTGTCTGTTAATCCCCTAAATTGTATGTTAATTCCCTAAATTATTGTGTGTGTGCATGTGTGTGTGCGTGTTTACATGTGTGCATGTTTATATGTGTGTGTGTTGACATGTGTGTATGTTTGTTTACACGTGTGTGCATGTGGAGGCCTAAGGTCTGCACTGGGAACTCCTCCATCTTAAGTTTTGAGGCAAGGTCTCTCATTGATTTGGTTAGGCTGTCTGGTTCACCAAGCCCCAGGGATCCTCCCATCCACACCTTCCTATTCCTGGGATCAGAAGCACATGCCAGTGTGCCCAGCTTTTATTTTCTTTAATATCTTTCAAAGAAGAGCAAATTCAGATCCTCATACCTACATAGTAGACACTTTCCTGGCCAATTGGTCTCCTAAATGCACCCATCTGGGGCAGGACGTTTTAAAATTCAGCATATACATATCCATGAAACATGGTACTTGGGTTCATAAGAATATTTTCATATAATGCACTTTGAATGTATTTCTCTGCCATACCCTATATGTTCCCCCATTAGTTTCTTCTCTTTTCTCTAGACAGTTAAGATTCTATTTACATACACATATCCATAGATTTGTATAAAATATAGGATCCACAAGTGAGAGAAAACACTAAACATTTTTCCAAGACTGGTCTCATCTCTTTTGCTTAATATGATTGTTTTCAGTTATGTCTATTTTCTTGCAAGAATCATAATCTCATTTTTTTTTATGGCTGGATAAAATTGCATTTTATAAATATACCACATTTTCTTTATTCATTCTACTGTTGATGGACACATAGGCTTTCCATAGCTAAGCTATTGTGAGTAGTCCTGAACTAAACAGGGATGTCTAAGTGTTTCTATGGTTATGGGACTTTAGAGTCTTTTGGGTAAATAACAAGAAGTAGGACATCTGGGTCACATGGTAAATTTTTAGTTTTTCCCTAACCTTTTTATTTAGAAATATCAAGTATATGTGCCAGGCAGGGGTGACACACATCTTTAATCCCAGCACTTGGGAGTCAGTGGCAAGCAGATCTCTGAGTTCAAGGCCAATCTGGTCTACAAAGTGAGTTCTAAGACAGCCAAGACTGCACAGAGAATCCTGCCTCAAAAATAACAACAGCAAAATTCAAGGCCATTTATGCAGAGGTTACATGAGCCTGACTTCGATGTAAAAAGAATTTCTTCCTGGTAATACCACAAAAAGCTCCATATAAGAGCTCTCTAGCACCAACCATCCTCTGCAATTCACTTAAATTAGTGGTTCTCAACCTTCCTAATGCTGTGACCCTTTAATACAGTTCCCCATGTTGTGGTGACCCCCTCAACCATAAAATTATTTTTGTTGTTACTTCATCATTGTAATTTTGCTACTCTTATGAATACTAATATAGTAATCTGATATGAGGGACATCTGATATGCAACCCTTGTGAAAGGGTTGTTGGACCCCAAAGGAGTCATGACCCACAGGTTAAGATTCACTGCTTTAGAGCAATAAGGTTTGGCAGGCTCTGAGGACAGAAGTTGTCTTCCCTTCCAAGAGCTTAGATTCTGACAAAAAGATTCCACAGTTGAGGAATTTTAATCCAGCAACAAGTCTGCTCTGGCAAGGGATCACATCAAAGACCTTCTAGGTCTGTGTGATCCAACTGGACTGCAGACATGCCATACACCGTTTAATCCCTCTGGCTGGAATACTGACATACCCTTATTATACACGTTTAATCCTAAACAGTGAATGTAAAATTAGTTTGTAGAAGGAACCAGCCATGAGGGACAGACATAGTGATGGATCAGAGAAAGATTTGACAGAATCAGTCACAGATAGGAGAACAGACAGGAAAAGGAGATTACTTAAGAGCAGCCTAGGAAGAGAGTCAGCTCATTTGAATGGAGTTGAGTTTGGTGCAGTTCAGTTGAATGAGTGCAGTTCAGTGGAGCTGAGTTTATCTCAAAGGCAATCGAAGTCAGAGAATAAGGATCCAGAAGATTAAAACAAATTGCCAGAGTTAGTTTGAGGCCAGGCTGAGCAATTCAGTAAGAAGCCAAGGGAAACCAGATTGAATCAGTCAACTTGGAGAGGAATTTGAGCCAGAACAGCAGAGTTTTATCAGCCAGCCAGTTCAGAGAGAGCTACAAAGGGTGAGCTTATTCAGCTTCCAAGAAAACAATTACATTTGACCAATAAAAGTTATTTTTACATTCCACCATGCCTGTGAGATCCTGACCTGCCTGATCTCAGGTCTCACAAGCTACATCTATGCTCACTGCCTACCTCCATCTGTCTGAGATGTGCTATAGCACTCAAATTAAGAATAGTCTGCCCTTGAAGAGCATCATTAAATAGAGCTAATTTTTTTTAAAAGAACTAGGGAGAAAACTTAGTTGGGAATTGTTTGCTTTGCAACCATGTAGACCTTAATTCAATTCTAAAAAAAAAAAAAATCGTTTACAAAAAAATCTGGGAAACTTGTGATACTGGGGGAGGGGATAAAGGCAGAATCTTAGGACTCATTCACTGGCCAGTGTGGCCTGCTTGACAAGCTCCTGAGGAGTGAGGGACCTTGTCTCAAAAACCAAGGAATGATAGCCAAGGTTGTCTTCTGACTTCTACATGAAGAGAGCAGGGACAGACAGACGGACAGACATCAAGGGGAAATGACTTTTCCAAGAGTCTGACTATGTTCAGATCCCAGCCACTTGATGCTGGTGTGAACTAAGGCTGCTTGCTTGCTCTATTGAGCCTCCCTCTGTTGCCTCATCTTTAAACTAGCGTTAATCAAACACCTTCCCTGAGGAGCGGTTGTGAGGTCTGAATGACATAATGCGGGCAAATTACTCGGCAGTCTGCATGGCACACAGGAAGTTCTCTGTGAAGGTTAAGGACAAATGAGTGAGGCATGATACACTAACTGTAGGGGTCTGCTCGGGACCACCGCAGCAGAAGTTTTTTCAAAGAAACATTGCAGAGGTGGATGCTCAGCCTGTTTCCCTAAGTAAGAGACTTGATGCTGTTTGCACAAACAACAATTTAAAAAAACAAAACAAAACAAAATACCCTCTATCTCACCCAGGGCAGCCTCTGGGTGTCCACGCCCAGCTCCAATTAACCCCTTATTAAGGCCCACAGCTGGGGCATGGCTCTCTCCTCTATCAGCAGGTCTTTAACTGTGCCCCAGGCTTCTGTGGCATGCAAAGCTGGGTATGAGTTGCCTTGTTGTTTGTAGTGATGGAGCTAAGAAAGAACAGAGCCCTCATCACGGACTTGAGACACTTGGTGTGGAATCTACAGCTTTGCCTGGAGGTGGATCTTTTAGACTGTACTGAAGTCAAACACCCCTGCTCAGAAGACTGTATTTGGAGGAGTCTTTTGGGTTTTGGGGGAGGTGTTGTTGTTTGTTTGTTTGTTGTCAAGACAGACTCTTATCATGTAGCCCTAGCTGGCCTGGAACTCACTATGTGTACCAAGTAGGCCTTGAACTCACTGAGATCTGCCTGCCTCTGCCTCCCTATTTATTGAAGTTAAAGACATATGTTTCCATATAAATCCCAGATTATAAGGCTATGAAGTACATAAACCCGCAGTATTTACAACTAAAACAAAAACTTTCAGACAGGGTCTCATGTATCCCAGGCTGAACAAGAATGAACTATGTAGCCAAGGATGACTTTAGCTTCTAACACTCCTGTCTCTGCCTCCTGAGTGCTAAGACTGCAGACAAGTACCACCCTACCAGGTTTATCTGATGCTGGAGATCAAACCTAAAGCTGTATGCATGCAAAGCAAACACTCTCCCATCTGAACTCTATCTCTAGCCCCTTAAACTTAAAATTATGACATAAGAAGCTACAGTGTCTACAGAATGACCTAGCAGCTGGTTTAAATAACTGACTTCCTTTTAAAGCAGTGGGGAGAAGTACTGTTTCAAAATGACTGCCTCAACTTGAAGAGGCCCTAAAGCACCTATCGTGTCTACTAGTGACAAGGTAACAGACAGGCACTGTCGGGCAGGGATGGTGTGTTGCTATTGTTAGTAATGACAGAAAAATCTTAAACTTCCATTAGGCAGTGTTAATGGTACTTTTTTCCACACAAGTTTATCAAGGTTGAGAGCCCTCAACCTTGGTGCTTATACACTAACACTGTATTTTGTTTCAAGTCTCTCAAGTGCTGACAACAGAGCCCACTTCCCAGCAGACACATTACCTACAACCCTCAATACCTTTAAGGGCTCGTCAAAATGTTTTTATTTATTTTAAAATAAGGAGACTCTAGGGCTATGATAATGTTGCATTTTTAGTAATGGATGAGGTGTAGATTATACCCATATTTACAAAATACCATCTTCAGCATCATCCCAGGGGACAGTTTTGTGATGGTTTAATTTCTGGTTCATTTTTATGAAAGGCACAACTACCTGGAGCCCTATCAGGCCATGCAATTGCTCAGCCTGGAACCAGTGGTGTTTTCTTGGGATGCCCTGATTCTGAACTTCCAAGCAGTAAGCTAGCAATGCCAGATAGATAAGGCATGTCCCTCAATTGGCCATGCCCTTGCGCACCTAAATAATACCCTGCGTGGATATTCTTTCTTTCCAAGCAGTAGAGTCTCCAAGTGGGCGGGTCTCCAAAGCAGGCTTATGGTTTTCTGTCCTAGCTAGGTTCAGCAATATGGCCATGTCTGCCTGGAATGTCCCCAGTTTTAGCCCTGAAGGGCCTTGACCTAGGTAACCCCTCAATCCTGCCCAAGAAGGATAATGTCTGTTTCCATCCAAGGTCAAATCAAGAACCAGCTGTGGCCTGTGTGGATGGTTCACTATATTCTCCTTGAGCCCCATCTTTAGAGAGAGGAAGCTGGAACTCCATAAAGGACCAGGATGGGTAAAGACACACAGTGAATGCGTGAAGAGCTGGAGCCCTTTAATAGAGAAAAAAAAAAAAAACAACATTAAGCTGGGGAGATGGGTCCTTTAGTAAAGAGCCTGCCACAAAAACATGAGGATCACCAGCAACCATGTAAAAGTTGGGCATAGGTATAAACCGAGCACTGGGGGGGTGGAGGGGGGAAACAGGAGTATCTCAAAGGTCACTGGCCAGTCAGCTTAACTAAAGCCTTAAGCTCCAAATTCAGTAAGAGATCCTGCCTCAGAAAATAAGGTGAATTCCATGTACACATACACAGAGCCCTATGAGCACATATGTACTCCACACACACATAAATACCCAAAATAAATAAATAAATGATAAAGTCCTAGAAGCCAACCAAGATAAGCCTCATGGATTTTTCCTTGACTTGTACTAGAAAAAAAAATCTCAATCTGATACAGAAATACTTAAATAGAGAAAACAAAAGAGAGAAAACCTTCTTACATCATTCTCACGTATCAGGGGTTTGGTCTGGCTTAGTTTGGGCTAAAGTTGCTGACATTAACACTTTCTTATAGAGCTTTCTATGGACTGTCAGTTTGACAAAGCTAGAGGGGACTCTCAATTGGGAAAATGGCTCCAGAAGATTGACCTGTAGACAATCCTGTAGGGCATTTTCTTACTTAGTGATTGATGTGGAAGGTCCCAGCTCTCTCTAGGTGGTCCTGGGTTGCTTAGGAAAGCAGGCTGAGCAAGTCATGAGGAGACAGTGAGCAACCAACACTCCTCCACGGTCTCTGATCAGTCCCTGCCTCCAGGTTCCTTCCTTGAGCTCCTGACCTGACTTCCCTCAGCAAATAGTGTGACCTGAGAGTTGTAAGCTAAACTAAACCCTTTCCTTCCCAAGTCGCTTTTAGTCAAGGTGTTTTATCCCAAACAATAGAAATTCTAAAATATCTTCTAAGAAGGGACTCTGAGATGGTGTGGGTGGTGTGGGTGGTGTGAATGGTGTGGGTGGTGCTAATTCCAGAATCTACAGTTCCAGCCATTTGCAAGTTCCAGTCCCACAGTGACTAATGATCTTGAGCCATTTCTCAGCCTCAGTCTCTGCATTTGTCAGACCTGAATAAACAACTAGACCTACCCTGCAAAGTGATGTGCTTAGTTTTCAACAATTTCTGCTCAATGTCATAGGTTGCAGTTAGGTTTTTATTGCTGTGAAGAGATACACATGACCAAGGCAACTCTTATAAAGGAAAACATTTCATTGGAGCTGGCTTTACAGTTTCAGGTGTTTAATGTGTTATCATGATGGGAAGCAGGACAATCTCCAGGCAGACATGGTTCTGGAGGAGCCAAGAGATCTACATCTTAATCCAAAGGCAGCAGAAGGACATTGTGTGTCACCCTGGGCTGTAGCTTGGGCATAGCAAACTTCAAAGCCATACTCACACATACACACACACACACACACACACACACACACACACACTAATACAACTTCCTCCAACAAGACCACACCTACTCCAACAAGGCCATACCTCATAATAGTGCCACTCCTCAAGGGCCAAGCATTCAAACACAGGAGTCTACGGGGCCATACATATGCAAACCACCACAACACTGTTGTTACTACTTCTCCATCATTTACTTCACAATAAGTGAAAATAGAGTGTTCTGGAAGAGGATCCTTCTTAGCCCGTCTGGCAGGTATAAATGGATAGAGAGTAGTAGGGCTTTCTGTCTAACTCTCCTACATGAAAGACCAGAGCCCATCATCTCTCAGCATGTCTTCAAAGAGCCCGGCAACAAGAGGCATGCAACTCCCCTAGGCCTCTTCTTTCCCACTCAGTAACTGCTAGCCACACCCCCCACTCCAACCCCTTTCCTTCTGGCCTTCACTTGTTTCTTGATTTATCTCTATTCTGCAACTGTGTTAGATTCATAGATTTAAAAATACACAAAAGATTTGATCTTCACGCTTAAGAGCCTTACCGTCGAGGAGGGAAAGCAGACAGCAATGATGACAGAGATGATATCAGCAAGAAGAGTGAGTTCACAGAAAGCTCCCTTCTGGGAAACACTATAGATGTACTATTCCCATCTACCTGCAGTCATTGAGTCTGCCCATCAGATGTGTGCCAGCATTATCTCCACCGTACAGAGGCAGAAGCTCAGATGTAGAAAGCACAAGTAATGTATGTGAGATCGCATAGCTAAAGCACAGGTGTCAAAATCTGAGCAAAGACAGGCTCGTTTTAAAAAACCAAAACCAAACAAACAAAAAATTGGCTCATTATCAGCCCAGGCTAACCTCAAACTCCAGGTAGCCATGGATGACCTTGAGCCTCTAACCCTACTGCTTCCACCTCCTGAGTGCTGGGATTACAGCTGTGTGTGCCACCACACCCAGTTGAGGTGGTTCTGGGGCTTGAAGCCAGGTTTCGTGCATGCTAAGTGGACACTCTACCAGCTGAACCATACTGTGAGCCCTGAGAAACTGGCTTGTCACCCTGATGCCCTTTCACCCTTCTCAGAAAACTTGTGGTTCCCACCTGTGACCCAAGGAACATATGGAGACATTTCTGGCTGCCGCCAGTTGATGGGAGATGAGTATGTCTGGCATTTAATGAGAAGAGGTTTGGGACAACACTGACCACCCTATCCAGCAAGCACAGCCACAGCAGGACACATGGCCTGCCTAATATGTCCATAGTGCAGGTTCAGCCACCCTGGTGAGTCTAACATTAAACATAAAGGACTTGACCAGAGGCCATGAGCAGTCCTGTACTGAGAATTCAGAGGTTCATCCTTATCACTATTGATACCGAAGGCCTCGTTTTTAGAGAAAAATACAATTTTCAATAGTTTCCTTCAAGTAATTGTCACCTGGTCCCCAAGACCCCCAAAGCCCCAATGCTGTCACTTCAATGAAAGAGTGATGGAAGGAAGATTTGCAGGTCTTCACCCCTTCTTACTCCCACCAATCCCCTCACTTGCAGAGAGACTTTGCACCCCAAGGCCCAGGTTAACACACACTTGCTCCTACCTCTGTGATCCCTGGTCTCTCAAGAGCCTTCTATGTACCACTGTAGGAAATAATTAGCCCCTCTGGAACCATGCCAATTAAATTCTCCCATGGTCGCTGGTTACCACAAGAGGGTAGGGAGGCCAGCTAGTTGGCAAATACTTCCTGTTTAGCTCATCCAGACTCCTGCGTCATCAGAAAGTCGAGCTTTTTCTCAGGATGCCCACAGCTGCTTTCCCAGCCAGACCAGCCAAACATTCCTGGCCCACCAGCAGGCTGCCAATCCCATTTTAAGGAAAAAGGGAAGAAGAGATCTTGCTGAGAGAAAGGGCTTCGGAGACTCTGCATTCCTGGTACTGAGAGAGGTCTTCTATCCTGGGAGACCTGTGTGGTTGTTGGCTCCGTGCCACGCAATGGCAGCTGACACAGCCAGATCCACCCATCCATGTTCAGAATAAAAATGAGGGGAAAGACCATTGAGGCTACACCAGCCAACGTTTCTCAGAGGGTAATTCACCAAACATATCTTCCAGGAAGCCTTCAAAGATGTTCGGGGCAAGCATAAAATGCGAGCAATTTAGTTTGTTAGGACCAGCACTGATGAAGCCTGGATGCATGGCTTTGCAGCAGGGCTTCTCAGAACCTTGAATACATTGATACTCATGGTGAAAGTCTGAGAGAAGAACAAACATGCAGTGTTTCCCGGAATTGTGTGACCCCGTGTCCTCATGTGGAGTCTCCCGAAAGCAGAAACAAAGGCTTGAGACGGAGTGCGGTTTGTGTGAAGCTGATCCCGGTGACAGCTAATGGAGAATAAAAATGAGTAGAGAGAATAAGCCATTGAAGAGCAAAAGGCAATAAAGGTGCCTTAATGCTAGGCTGGGGAGGTGGCTCAGCCCATAAAGTGCTTGCCTTGCTAGCATAAGGAAGGACCTAAATTCAGTGCCCAACACCCTCAAAAAACAAAAAACAAAAACAAAACAAAAACAAAAACAAAACAAACAAACAAAAAGCACGGTGCTACTTGCTCGTAATCCTAGACTGGGGAAGCAGAAACAGGTAGATCTTTGGAGCTCTTTGGCCAGGCAGCCTACTTGGTAAGTTCTAAGCCAATAAAGGCACTGCCCTCCAAAACCAAGGTGGATGGTGCTGAGTGACACTTGAGGCAATTGTCTGGCCTCCACATGCATGTGAGCATGAACACACACAGAAACACACAAACACACACACAGAGTGACACCCAAGAAGTGAACAAATGTAATCCATTAATGATGGATTTATTCTGAGGACCCGGACTCTGTATTGTGGAAGATTCTCTCTGAGGGACCATCTAAAGCCATGCCACTGAAAGGCGAAGCCTCCAGGGGTCCCATTCATCATGGGCTGGATCGTAGGGATTGTTCATCCTGTGTCTCCTGGGGGTGCAGATCCATGCTCTGTGGCCTAAGGCAAGCCCAGAAGCAGCCAAAAAAGGACACTAGAGAAACATCTGATACCTGGACCTTCCTCAAAAATGAACTGATGTAAAGTAGGCTGAGGGATGCTGTGGCTACAGCTGTCTGCTCACTATAGACTATCTCTGGCTTACAGCTCTTCATGGTAAGGAAGCTTGCTCCACCCTGGCTGCTTGTTTTACTGGTGAGAGCAGGAGTCTACAGGGAGCATGGCATGCCCAAGCTACGCAGCAGTACTCCAACACAGACACACCATGCTTCCAACCTCTGACTGTGAAATGGGACCAATTGTAATTCCTGTCCCTACTGTGAGTTCATGCGTTGTATTCTTGGTATGATGCCTGGCCTATAGTAGCAGTTCAATAGAATTCACTTGCTGTTTCCACACCATGAACTGCTAGCATTGTGCCAGGGTCACGCCATGTCTGTGGCAAGGCATAGACCTTCGATATGAGAAAGGTGATTCATTCCCTCAGCGATTATATTTGAACACCTAGCTGTCTTAGTCAGGGTTTCTATTCCTGCACAAACATCATGACCAATAAGCAAGTTGGGGAGGAAAGGGTTTATTCCGCTTACACTTTCACGTTGCTGTTCATCACTAAAGGAAGTCAGGACTGGAACTCAAGCAGGTCAGGAAGCAGGAGCTGATGCAGAGGCCATGGAGGGATGTTTCTTACTGGCTTGCTTCCCCTGGCTTGCTCAGCTTGCTTTCTTATAGAACCCAGGACTACCAGCCCAGGGGTAACACCACTCCACTTGATAACCAACTGAGAAAATGCCTTACAGCTGGATCCCACAGTGGCATTTCTTCAACTGTGATAACTCCAGCCTGTGTCAAGTTGACACACAAAACCACCCAGTACACTAGCTATACAGAGCAGGCAGGTGTGCTTCTAAATGACACAGAAGGGACCTTCCCTTCCTGGACCTTTCAGTATGGCAGAGAAGAAAGTCGGCAGATAACCTGGGATCCAGCAAGGGCAAATCATGTGGTAGGCCAAAGGTGTATTTGAGTCCCCTGGAGTGCTAGAAGCTAGACTCTCCCCTTAGCTCTGCCCACACACACAAATGGCATCAGTTACAGGGTGGCCGAGAGCATGGAGAAACAGAGGCATTGTCTCACATGACCCATAATCCCAAGCAATGGAAAGAAAAGAATTAACCTTGTTAACATACCATCCCCAGCCACTGTTACCAACCAAAGGGAGGATCATTTGTCACTGTTCATTGTATTTCTTTGAGATAGTCTCACCTATGTAACCCAGGTTGGCCTAGAACTGACTGTGTAGTCCAGGCTATCCTCAAACTCAAGACCCTTCTCCCTTACCTCCCAGGTGATAGGATTATAGATGTTGTACCTCCACATCTGGCTTTTCCTATTTTGAAAAATGTCAGGGGGAGAAAAAAAATAACAAAATTTCAGGAAAAAAAAGTGGCTGCAGCATAAAAACATTTGCTTTATTGTTATAATAGCTACCATTTGTTAAGCATCAACCCAGTGCCACTTTTTAAATTTTTTACGAGTAGGTGTGCACCTGAATGAGTTTACGTGTACCCCATGTGTGCAGTTGCCTGCTTAGACCAGAGTACCTTGGGATGCCCTAGAACTGGAATTACAGATGGTTGTGAGCCCCCTGATACAGGTGTTAGGACCCAAACTGTGGTCCTCTGCAAACGATATGCTCTGGGCTGCCTCTACCAGCCCAACCAGCGCCACCTTGTAAGGTGCATTATGTATCATTTTATTTGACGTTTAATAAGTGTTTGCGAAGTCTATGTGTGTCAGGATCTGTTCTAGACACTGGATGTAGCTTTTAACAAAACAGACAAAACTCTCATCTTGAAACTAACAGTCTAGTTGTGGGGAGAGGCGATTCCATACATCCTAGTCAACTAGACGGTGTATTTGTGGTATGTTCAGTAGCCTAAACTTCATAACAAACCACCCCGAGTCTCAGCGGTTTAAAACAGTCACCATTTGTATAGCTCCCAGAGGCCATGGCTCAGTGGTTTAGTGTAGGTGACTGTTCTAGACTCTCTTGGCTCACGGGTCTGGGGGACAGCTGGATAGCTTGCTATGGCATGGCCATCTGGGCATGAGAAGCAAACTGGACCATCTGCTCCATGGGCTCCTTGTTTTTCTACAAATGGCTTAGTCCAGGTGTATGGAGGCAGAGATATGAAGGTAACCACCAGGTCCTACAAAAGGCAGCCACGGGTGTACACTAGCTTTATATATACATTGTAGTTGCTGATTTCTCCATGACTGAAGAAAGCCATGTGATGGAGCCCCACCCCAGAGTCCTTCAAAGGGAAGAGCTCCAAAGTGAAATGGTAAGTGATATGGGTGCCACCAAGCCCATTTGTAGAACACCCCAAGAGAGAGGGCTACAGGAGCAAGGCAGTTCCTGAGCCTGGAAGGGCTGAGGACTGGAGAGCACTAGGGGATCAGGATGCACCCCCCCCCCAGTGTGGGACACCAGGGAAAGCCTTGTTCCTTCCTGTGTGACTGCATTGTAGGTCATTTCTAAAATTCTCCAGCAAACCTATATATTGCAGCTCAGTATGCTGTAGTAGCAACATGACACCAACACCACACATCAGTGCAATATAGTATTAACTATTCTCTAATAAGCCATAAAAAAAATACAATCCCAGCCAAAATAGGCCACCCCTCCCATCAAACGGTGAGCATGGTATCTGACACATACCTATAATCCCAGCACTCCGGAGGCTGAAGCACAAGGGCAGCCTGGGTTGTATGATGAGACAGTGTCTCAGAAGGTAAAAACTGGCTTAGGGATGGGATTCGGTGGGCAGACTTCTTGTCCAGTATGCAAAAAGCCTCTGGGTTCCACCTCAACACTCCACAAACAGAGTGTGGTGGTACACACTCGTAACTCTAGCATTCAGGAGGTAGAGGCCAGAGATCAGGAGTTCAAGGTTAACCTTGGCTACCTGAGACTTTCTAAAGCAGTGGTTATCAATCTATGGATCAAGGGTCATATATCAGATATACTGCATATCCGATATTTATGTTATGGCTCATTACAGTAGCAAAATTGCAGTTATAAAGTAGCAACAAAATAATTTTATAGTTGTGGGTCACTGCAACAGGAGGAACTGTACTAAAGAGGCACAACACTAGGGAAGTTGAGAACTATCAGTCTGTAAGAACAAAACAAAACCTTAGAAAAGAAAAACATAGAAGGTGGGATGGAGAACTGACTGTCCAAATGTGCCTTTAATTCCCAAACTTGGAAGGCAGAGGAAGGATAATCAGAACCTCAAGGCCAGCCTGGGCTACGGAACCCTGTCTCAAAAGTAGCAACAGAAAAGGAAAACATATCCAAGGAAGGCCATCGATAGACTGACAGTTGCCCTGATTCTTGTCACGAAGACCTTGTGTTCTGCTGTGTTCCCTAGCCCAGCCTCTCTCTGCGGGTCCCATCCTGAGGCACTCAGTGTCCCTGAGTGGCAGGGCAGCCACCAGGAGCTGCTTCTGAGGTCAGGTGAAGGTGACTCAAGTGTGTGTCTCCATAGCCATTCCCACCTCAGTTTCGGGAGTCACTGCATTTGGATCACATTGGGTCCTATGCTCCCCAACCACTGTCGGAACCCGGAACTCAGTATAACAGGACAGCTGCCTCTGGCAGTCACGCGTCCTCCACCCAAGGAAGCTGATAATCTGTCGTGTTCTGAGGCAGGCTCTTGCTATGTAGCTCAGGGAAACGGAATCTACTATGTTGCCCAGGCTAGACTCAAAAACCATGATCCTTCTGTCTCAGCCTTGGAGCGCTAGGATTACAGGCGTATAGGACCATACAGCTGACAGCTGAGCAACATGGTAAATGACAATCTCAGAGGGTGAGTTGTGGGGAGAATTAATGAACAGAGCTGGAGCTGAGCTCAGCCACATAAGAAAAGCCTCTCTCAGGGCTGGTGAGATGGCTCAGCGGGGAAGAGCACCGACTGCTCTACGGAAGGTCATGAGTTCAAATCCCAGCAACTACATGGTGGCTCACAACCACCCGTACTGAGATCTAACGCCCTCTTCTGGTGTGTCTGAAGACAGCTATAGTGTACTCACATATAATAAATAAATAAATCTTTAAAAAAAAAAAAGAAAGAAAAGCCTCTCTCTTTATAATAAACGATGACTTCAACAGTGCATCTCCATACCCCGACACACACCTACACCTTCATGGCTGTCTTGCATCTTTAGCAATTACTGGCCAAGTGTTTACTAGGCAAATGTAAGGAACTGAGTTCCAGTCCCCAGCACCCATGTGGAAAGCCAGTTGTAGTGCCTTGCACTTATAATCTTAGTGCTGTTGAGCTAGGTAGACAGGGACTCCTGCAACACACTGGCCAGCCAGTCTTGCCAAATAAGTAGGTACTAGACTCATTAACAGACCTTGACACTGGCCCCCAAAGGTGGAGTATAAAAGAAGAGACATCCAAAGCATCCTTTGTCCCCCTACATGCGTGTATACATATACATACGCTACACACACAAAAAAGTTAAAAATTGAATTAGATAACTGTTGACTTAATTCTTCCATGTACTCAGTGGAGCACCTATGGCACAGAGAAGGTAATCAGTTTATCTGGAGCCACACAGCAGCCTAATTCCAAAGCCAGAAAGCACACAAGTTCTGACTTCCACCGCTACCAACTCCTCCCAGGATCTGACTTTGTTCTTCTCAGGAGGATGCTGCAAAGGAAATGCCTAGGGGAACTGGGTGCATGCCCTTCCTGAGCAGCAGCAGCAGTGTCTTGGCATCTGGCATTGATCTCCTTGTACCAAATAATGTTCTAAGCACTTGACATCATTCTCTCCCATGATCCCCAGGACAGCCCTATGGCGGGCACCTCATCATCTCCATGTTTCACATGAGAGAATGACCCAGAACCCTTCCGAGGTTCACCCAGGTAGGGACACACAGTCCTGGGGATGGAAGCAGTGCAACCCCAGAAACACTGTTGTCAATCACTTCTGACCCACTGAGGCCCTGAGGTAGACAGAGGTCATCCCAGCTCAGTGCTCCAGGACTAGTGCTCCCCTTCCTCCGACCTGTGCACTATGATTCCAGTGAGTATATGACTGGGTAATGTGGCTCTGATCTTCCAGGTAGGGAAACTGGTTCCCACTAGTTAAAGGACAGGAGCAAAATGAGCGAGAGTTGGTGAGGTGATCAGAGCAAGGGAAGTTGCAGTGTGGCCTTCCCGCCCGCGGATGATTGGCACTCGTACTGACTGCTTGTTCACTAGGCTCTGAGCCAGAGTCACCCAGTCATTCCCACCTCTCTCTGTGAGAAATCTCATCACACACAGCTCCAGCAGCTGGATCAAAGGTTCCTCCCTTAACAGTCGTCAGGCCCAGAATCCAGTCCTGTGTCCAGCTGACTCGGAAACCTCTGACCTTTGTCACTCTGTAAAGATAACCTTTTGAGTTTAAGAAAATGGTGAAAGGGCTGGGAGGGTGACTCCATCAATCAAAATGCCTGAATTGGATTCTCAGAACCAACCAACCAAACAAACAAACAAAAATAAAAGCAAGTGTGTACACTTGTAATCCCAGTGCGGAGGAGGTAAAGTTGGGCAGATCCCTGGTCTAGATGGCCTGCCAGCCCAGCTGAATTGACAAGTCCCAGGCCAATGACTCTGTCTTAAAACTCAAGGTGGATGGTGTTCTGAAAAATGACACCCAAGTCTGACCTCTGACCTATACACACACACACACACACACACACACACACACACACACATACACACACACATGCATGTGTATATATACTCAAATATATGCCCACAAGATGAAATTTAAAATGACAAATCTCTCTTGGGGTATGGATAAACAGAGTGTGCTGCATCCAATTGATGAAATACTACTCAACTGAAAAGAAGAAATTAGTGAGACCCATCATGCATGCAGTGCACAGGGACATGAGGTTGTGGTATGGATGGGGCGGGGGTTAGGCAGTACATAGCACAGGAGATGAGTGGAGTTTTCCGCATCTTTATGGATTTGTGACTGGATGTGCTTGTCAAAACCCACAGAACTACTCAATAAATCACTTTTACTCTTTCTGTCTCTCTGTCTCCCTGCCTCTCTGTCTCTGTCTCTGTCTGTCTGTCTATCTGTCTGTCTGTCTGTCTGTCTCTCTCTCTCTCTCTCTCTCTCTCTTTCTCTCTCTCTCTCTCTCTCTGTGTGTGTGTGTGTGTGTATGTGTGTGTGTACATGTTCAAAATATTTCAGGATACTGTTCTACCACTGAGCTACTTGCCCAGGCCCAGATTTTAATTTTTCAGTTGAAGACTGGTGTTCAACTCCCACACAAAACCAAAAATGCCTGTGGCATATTAGCCCACCTGTAACACCTGTGCTCAGGTGGAGATCAATCAAGAAGGACAACCGAAATCAACCTCTGGTCTCCAGATACAGACATACCCCCATACACACACACAGACAGACACACCACACACACAGAGACAAAGTCAGACACAAACAAAGACAGAAGCAGAGAGACAAACAGAGATCCACCCACCTCCCCATACACATACAGAGAGAGAGAGAGAGAGACAGAGACAGAAACAATGTCAGAGACAGACAAAGACAGACAGAGAGAGAGAGGCAGAGAGACACACAGAGTCCCACACACACATACACAGAGAGAGAGAGACAGAGAGAAAGAGGGAGACAGAGAGAGAAACACAGCCAGAGACAAAGACAGAGGCAGACAGAGAGGCAGAGAGACAGAGACCCACACACACTCCCATACACACACAGAGAGACAGAGAGGGACAGAGAAAGACAGTCAGAGACAGACAAAGACAGAC
>NW_022196903.1:88592681-88592824 GCF_008632895.1 Mastomys coucha | reverse complement strand
GAGACAGAGAGGGACAAAGACAGTCAGAGACAGACAAAGACAGACAGACAGAGACCCACACATACTCCTATACATACACAGAGAGACAGAGAGGGACAGAGAAAGACAGTCAGAGACAGACAAAGACAGACAGACAGAGACCC
>NW_022196903.1:88591368-88592427 GCF_008632895.1 Mastomys coucha | reverse complement strand
GAAAGACAGTCAGAGACAGACAAAGACAGACAGACAGAGACCCACACATACTCCCATACACACACAGAAAGACAGAGAGACAGACATAGAGACAGAGACAGAAAGGCAAACACAGAGACAGAGATAGAGAGACAGCAAGACAAAGGCAGAGAGAAATGGGGACAAAGAAGGGGAGGAGGGAAGGAAGGAGGGCCGAAAGGTAAAGATGGGAGACTATTGAACTAGTGTATGTCCAAGACACTATGTGGCTGGTACTGAATCCTCAGGGGTGCTGACTTCCTTCCTAGGTTAGAGAGGTGGCTCCATGGTAAAGTGCTTGCTCAGAGATCACTAAGACCTAAGTTTGGTCCCCAAACTCAGGTGAAAAAGCTAGACAAGGTGACGATGTTCTTGTAATTCCAACCGGGGCAGAGGAAGCCCGTGGGTCCTTGAGTCTGGCTACTTCGATAGCCCAGCCTCCTCGGCAAGTTCCAGGTCAGTGAGACACCATGTCCAATAAAACAAAGTGAGATGGGCATTGTGGTGCACACCTTCCATCCCAGCCTTTGACAGGCAGAGGTGGGTGGAGCACTGAGTTTGAGACCAGTCTGGTCTGCATAGATAGGTAGGCCCAGGCCATGATGAGGAAGTGCCACCCTAGGAAGGGGGTCCTGCATTATAGAAGACAGCTGACTGAAGAAGCCGTGAGAACCAAGCCAGTAGGAAGCATGGCTTCTGCTTCTGTTCCTACCTTGAGTTCCTGCCCGGGCGACCCTGGATGATAGACTGTACAAGCTGTAAGCTGAAAAGAACCCTGTTCTCCCCAAGTTGCTTTTGGTAATGGTGTTTTATCACAGCCATGGGAACCCTAACTAGATGCTTCCCTTTCGCACTTTTGGAATGTTTATCCCAGTGCCCTCAACCGCATCCTATGCCCGAGCTGCAATCTTCTTACTCTACAGATGAGTGGATGCTGTTACTGGTTTTTTTTTTATTTAAACATAAATGAACATAAATGGTGGGAATTTTATGAGTTCACTGTGGTGCTGCCTAAGACGGTTCCTGGCATATATATATATA
>NW_022196903.1:88590884-88591358 GCF_008632895.1 Mastomys coucha | reverse complement strand
CGATCTACCCAGTATACTGCCTAGGAAGGAGGAAGTCCGCACTCCTGAAGATTCAGCACCAGCCAGGCACCTTACTATAGTCCTGAATGGTGCTCAGTGACCCACCTGTAAACTATCTACACAAGCCTTTTGACCCAAGGGAGGTTTCCTGACTCCGCCAACACACAGGTCACCTTTCCCCAGCCTCTCAGGGAATGCTCATTAATTTTAACAGGAAGCTACCGGAAGCACATTTAACAAGAGAGATGCACTGGGGCCAAGGATCCCATTGTTCTTCCTCAGGACTTGGAGCAGGGCTTTTTGGAACCACCATTTGACCGCTCCCATCATTTCTAAGTAGATTTATCGTCTATTCTTTTGCACAATATTGAAACAGTGTAATTCCTTTCCAACCTGCACTTTTGGCTGAGTTTTATAGTCTGAACAAAACATTCTCCCCTGCCCTTGGACTCCTTCTTAGGTTTTATGCCCGGG
>NW_022196903.1:88574558-88590874 GCF_008632895.1 Mastomys coucha | reverse complement strand
GACCCACAGGACTTTAAATGCTTTAGGGCTGGGTGGCTTCTTCCTGTGTCTTAGCCCCTTCTGTCCTGAAAGCAAGACACCACAGGTCCCCTTCCATGTTTATAAGCTGGCTTTCTTGTTTGGCAAAAACATATGCCTTCTCCCTCTGTCCTTGGCTCACCTGGGGCAAACTTCAGGTTCAGATTTTGAGCCTGAGACAGTTCAATAGCTGTCAGAAGTAAAATGAGGAGCAGCTGGTATTTCTGTGTCGTCCTCATGCCTTCTTTCCAGTTTTACCCTGAATGGGTTCTCATGTGTGCCCTGAGCTGGGCTGGCATCGTCTTTGCCCTTCAGGTCAAGGAACCTTGGTTGATTCTGAGATGGTTCCAGAAGCAAGATTACAATGTTGCCATACCTAAGCCTTCCCGAAGATTGCAATATTAGACCCAAGTTGTTCCTGAATTTCAAGTGCTAGAGAAGAAAAGAAAGGCCAAGAAGAGAAAAGAAAAGAAAGGCAAAGAAGAGAAAAGAAAAGAAAACAAAACAAAAGAAAACAAAAGAAATGCAAAGAAGAGAAAAGAGAGGAAAAGAAAAGATCTTGTCTTTTTGTCTCCTCCAGCTATTTACTTAAGGCTTTGACATATACAGGAATGATGGCTTGGGCCAAGCTAATATTTTCTGTTTCAATTTGCCCTTGTGCTGCTTTAGCGTTCCGTGGATGCCCAGAATCTACACTGTGGACCAAAAAGGAGCTAAGAATCATGGGAAGCCTCTGGCAGAAGAGGTTTTAAACTTACTCCCTCCCTGCCAAAGACCGGCTTGCCCCAGCAGGCTGAGACGGCGTGGAAACCACATGTCCAGTGAGAACTGGCTGGCCTCTCGCCTCTTACAACCTGGAAGCGCTTGTGTAATTAGGAGAGGCAAACACTTGCAGTGTTTGCGGACTTGCTGCTGGTCATGTGACCTCAGTCAAAGTAGGTGGTTTCCAGAGCAGCGAGAGCCAGAGTCATCTTAGAGACATCATTAGGGATGCCTGCCAAGGCCAAGCCACAAAGATGTTCAGGATAGAGGTATTTCTGATAGCAAAGAAGAGGAGAGAGGGAGTGGGGAAGAGAAAAAGAGAGGCAAGAGAAAGAAATGAAGAAAAAGAAGGGAAGAAGGAAACAGGGAGGGAAGGAGGAGGCAGAGGGGAAGGCTCCAAAGCTCAACAACAGAGCAGTGGCTGAGCCACAGTTGGGGACAGCAACCTGTGGTCCAACCTAATGACAGAGTGAAATGGTGTCGTCCTCTACACACTGGCCAGTTAGACGGAAACCAGTGGTATTTGGTAGATAAATAGATAAATGTCTGGGAATTAGTCTTAACTTACACAAATCTTACATTCTATGTACCTTGTGATTTCATTTTTTTTTATATGAAAATATAAGACTGCAGGACTAAGGATGTGGCTTAGTTTGTAGAGTGCTTGCCCAGCATGCAGGAAGCCAGGAGCAACACTGCATAAGCCAGATGTAGTAGGACACACCTATAGTCACAGGGGTCCAGAGGTAGAGGCAGGAGATCAGGAGTTCAAGGTCATCCTCAGCTAGTTTGAGAGTAGCATAGGATGCATGTGACCTTGTCTCAAAAAAAGAGGGGAGGGGGTAGGGGGGAAGAAAGAGAGAGAGGGGGAGAGAGAGAAAGAAAGAATGTATACTAAAACTAAGCAGCTTTTATATTGAGTACTAGGATTATGAGTCTTTTCGTTTTGATTTCTTGACATTTTCCAGGTTCTTCCAGTGAATGCAGAATGAAAACAGTTAAAAGTTTGAGGGTGGGGATGCAGAGAAGCCATAACCACTGGGGAAGGGAAGAAAAATTAAAGACCTTATTTTTTTTTTTTCCTATCTAAGATTCTCTTTTGCCCAGGTATTTGGCCCTCCTCCAAGGACCTGTGTGTTTAAGTTCCTGTCTGTCACTGAGAACATAGAGTTAGCTGCGAGAGATGCTGTGCAGCCTGCTGCACAGCACAGGACTTCTAAGCACTGTGGGCATTTGGGGCAGGATGCTCTTTCACCCATGAGAACTGCATTGTAGATGAAGGCACTCTAGCCAGCCCAACCAAGGCAAACTTGGCCCTGGCAAGTCTTACCCTTCTCCCCCCTCCCCATTCCCTCTGCCTTGCTAAAAGCCATTAGATTACATTCTTAAAGCTAACCCCCAAGGTTTAGTCCCTTATTTGGCCACTTCCTCCTCCCGAGGCTGACAACCAAGGTCCAGCTATCAAGGTACCGAAGTCCAGCAATCAAAAGCCCCCGATGGGTCACCTTAATTAACATGCTCAATTAAAATTAAACATCTCATCCTAACACAGGGTTTCCTTTTTGAACTATTGCTTTCCTATGACCCATCTCCATCTCCTCTCTATCCAGAGGCAGTCCTTTGTCCCCAGGAACAACTATCCCTCCACTTTCTCCCTTGTTCTCCTACCCCTTTCTCCCTCCTTCTCTGTCTCCTGTCTTGGTCTCTGATTCCCTGCCCTAAGTCCCTCTGGGGCAAATAAAGCTCCTTTGTGCTGAGAACTTGGTCTTGGGGGGTGCTGAGCTGACTCTGAGGCTCCCTACAGTAGAGTGGCTGACCTCTGCTCTCTAGACCTCAGAGTACCTGCTTCCAGTTGAGTCGGTAAAAAGCTCGGTCCCTAGTAACAAATGCTCCTGAGGGGCTCACTGTGGGCATACCACAGTTGAACATGAGGACAGCATTTGGGAGAATGGATCGAGCTGGGTGTGGCACTGCTTTGTGGGATCAGCAAGTTCTGATCTAAAGTCTGAGGGTGACCAAGAGGTCCCCAAACATGCTAGGAAAACAGGAGAGCCCATGGAGCAGAGACCAGGGCTGGAAGACTAGAGATCATTTGGACAGCTTTGCAGATCTGGAGTCTTTGAATCTCAGTCTCTTACTGTCTGTATCCTCAAAGGCAGGAGCTAGGCCCGTCACCTTCTCATCTCAAATAGGGAGCTAATATTATTTAAGACATTAAGCGTTTTGGAGATAGGGACAGAGCAAAAGAGCTCTAGATTTCTTAGGGGAGTTAGTGAATTCCCTCTGAATCTGCTTCCTGGTCTGTAGAATGGGTGCAATGGTTCCACTGGCGCAGAGGTTCTATGAAGAGTAGTATTCTAAAACCCTTTGCCCAGTGCACATCACACGCCAGGTGTCACCGAAGTCATGCTGTCAATAACTCTGTTGCTATGCACTGTGCTTAGACACTGGTGCATGCTCACTTACTCCTCATCACAGTCTGTTCATCTATGTGTTGCCATCCATTTTATACATGAGAGCAAGCACAGATGAAGGAAGCTTAGGGATCTGCTTGACACCACATGGCTGGGAAGTAATAGAGCTCGTGAGGAAGAGCTTGCTCTCTCCTGTGCTACTCCACATTGCCCCTCTGGCTGTCAATGCAGCCACCGTCAGTGTATTATGTCAAGTGTATCCTATAGTCTACATACTATCGTGTGTATTCTATAATGGGTCATGAGTGGACACCAATGCCGCAGCATGAATCTACACACACACACACACATACACACACACAGACGTATCACACACAGAGCCTATCAGTGAGGTATATATCTACGTGGACACACAGATGCCTCTCTGGGTTGGAACCAAGATGCCAGTCTCGAGTTGGGTCTCAAACCAGGCTTGGTTCCACTCCTAAGGACACTGGCAGTGGCAAGAACTTAAGGACTGCAGTTCCCACGGGTGCCACAGTCCCACGGGTGCCACAGTCCCTCAGCATGTGACTGCCAGGGCAGTTGTAGAAACCTGGGATTTCACCTCCATAGGGTCAGCAGACACATGGCTGTCTGACTTCCCCCTTCCTCACTCTTTCTCAGCTCATGTGACCTGGGCAATCACCCGGTCTTAAAAACCACCAACAGATTGTGGATTTTACAACATGACCGATGGTCATCAGCACTCGCTCGCTGGTGGGCTGCATCTACGCTCCAATCACTACCTCTAGTCCCTCGGTCCCTCCTATTTGAATAGGCAGGTAGCTCCCACTCCGCAGAGGAGATGATGGAGAAGCCTACCTCCAAATGCAGTGGACTGATCCTAGCTCCTGGCCAATGCCACTTGTTGACATGTAGAACTTCTGACTTCTCAGCCCCAGCTTGGCCTCCCTCACCCATTCTCCTCCCCTACTATGCTCTCTGGTTTCCCCCCTGAAAATTCCTGTGTTCTTACAAGCATGCCAAGAAAATTGTGCTCGGGCCATCTGGACAAGTAATCCCAGCGTGAAAATATCTTGGTGCTCAGGCTTCCCAGACCAAAAGGGTTTTGATCTGAATCACCCACAGAGACCCACCCTTCTAACAGCCTCATGTTTCTGAAAGGAGGGAAATTAAGCCGCAGTCAAAAAGCAGACAAAGAAATTTCACCCCGATGTACATTGTTTCCACATCTGATGTCTGTTTAAAAAAAAAAATACTTAAAATTTCAAAGTAACCAGTGAAAAGTGAGCAAGCCAGGTTGTAGTAGATTAGCTGCACCATGTATGTGTATGAGTTTAAAAGGTAAAAGGTAAAAGTCCTTCAGAAGCAAATAATCAAATAGCATGATCTTTTTTTTTTTTTTTTTATAACCAGAATACCCTGGGATAAAGCTGGGGAGATGGACCAATCAAGGAAAAAACATGACCAAAGGTTGATCCCCAGAACTCAATTTTTAAAATAGGCCAGGAGGAAGCTGGAGAGGTGGCCTGGCAGCTAAGAGCATTGCCTGCTCTTCCAGAGTACCTGGATCCGATCTCAGTACCCACGTGGCAGATCACAACTCTAGTTCCAGGGGATATGACACCTTCACACAGACACACGTGCAGACAAAACACCAATGTACAAAAACTAAAAATAAAACCCTAATTTAAAGAAAACATAGGCTAGGAGAGGCTGGGAAGAACAAACCTGGCACTTGCTGGCTGGCCAGCCCAGTCTATTTAACCAGGTCCAGGTCAGGGGCAGACCTCGTCTCAAAGGGAGCTCCCAAAGAATGAGACCTGAGGCTTCTCTTTGGCCTCAACACAAGCATGCAGGCACACATACACACAAATGATCACATACAAACACACACACACACACACACACACACACACACACACACACACACGCACAGCGTCCCTAACCACAATGTTCTCCACAACCCAGCCCACCCTACACTACTTCTGAGAACCTTCATCTATCAGTTATCCTTCCTTGAGCAGAGGCTGCAAGTCCCAACCCCTTCACACAAGTTTAAATCATAATAGGACCTCTACTGTTTTGACGTGTACCTAGCCTTTAGTTAAATCTAACACTCAGTAAAACACATGAGGGCAAGATCCACCCGCCCCCATACACAAACACATACTTACACACATACGCATTGGCTTCTATTCATTATCTTGTCTCTATAGCTCATGATCTGGACAGAGCTGGGTGCCCAGTGAGGAGTTCAGTGAAAGAATGGATTCCGTTTACACAAAGGAAATCGACTACAAATAGCTCAGATGGCTCAAACTGCCTCCTGGCTCTTTTTGTTTGTTTGTTTGTTTGTTTGTTTGTTTGTTTTTGGGTTTTGGTTTTCTTTTTTCCTTTGAGTGGACTAGTCCATTCACATATTAAAAACCCCAATGGTGTTCAGTTATTTACCTTATATTAAGCCATGTCCCCTGAGCCCTGCCTCCCCTCCTGCTACAACATGTATGGCTTTGGGATTGACATAACCAGGGCAATAGGGACTTAAGAAGTCACAGACACACATACAGAAAACTGAGACTGGGTAAGCCGAATGCTCTCATGGAAACACACTAGCATCCCAAAAGCTCAGAGAGTTTAATGCATACATCTGAATGGAGGGGTGGGTTCACTATAGACAGATGAACAAGGAGGTGGGTTCAGGATGACCAGTGGGGCAAGGAGGCAGGTAGAGTTCGTCTCCGTGGGAGGTCTCTGTAGGGGAACAGCCTCAGGCTGTGATTCCTGAAGGGAGAAGCTGTTAGATCTTTTTCAGCTGGACAATCTTCCACCAGGAATTTGTCCTTCCACAGATTTGTCCTGTTCCTGAGCCTGACCCAGGGAAAGTCTTTGTCAGTCCCATAGGTCTGAGGCATTGGGGTGCTTGACGTGGCCGTGTTCATGTCGACAATCTACATCACCAGGACTTCATCCGCCCCCAACACCTTCAGGCATCTGCTTTGTCTCCTCAAAAGCAACGAAGTCAGGGCCTGCTTCCTCTCTAGATAATCAGTTTCTCTAGTCTCTCTGCAGAGATATGTGCATGGAACATTCATTCATCTCTGGGCACCCGGCTCTGCCCAGATCTTGAGGTTAGATAGGAACAGGATAATGACATAGACACAGGGACCCTTATGTGATGAGTGTGTGTGTGTGTGTGTGTGTGTGTGTGTGTGTGTGTGTGTGTATGTGTGTGTATACATGTGTATCTATATCTATATCTATATATATGGTAGCCCATTGTATATGTTGTTTCCCTTACTATGAAACTGGAACTAAGTCCACACAAGGACATATGTGGCCTCATCTCTTCAACACTTTCTAGAAAGGGTCAACACAAATCAGTCGCAAATCCATGTAACCCTTCACCCATGGGTGTGACAGCTCTTCTGTCCTATGGCTGATTTACCGAATGCTGCCTGGATTTGCCATCTATCTATCATGTATCAACTCATCTGATTTTTGTGTGCTTTAAAATGCATTGAATTCACTGGGCATTTCAGTGTACATCCTTAATCCCAGCACTTGGGAGACAGAAGCTGGCAGATCTCTATGAGTTCAAGGTCAGTCTGATATACGTAATGAAAGTTTCAGTACAGTCTGAACTGTATAGAGAGACCTTGTCTCAAAACAAAACAAAATATACATCGACTGTGTGAGACCATGTATTCAATTGCCAGTGCTGTAAAAACAAGCACACAAACATCAAAGTAAATTGAAGGCATCACTACTTTCAGCATGCACACTGTTGGTTAGAATTTGACATTTGTTTGTCTCCTCTCCCCCCCTCCTATTTTCTAACTCTTACTGTGAAATTTGAGTAGAATAAAGTGTAGAAGGTAAATATTTTTTTCTGAGTGTTGACAAATGCACCAATATTTTTTTAAAGATTTATTTATTTACTTACTTATTTATTTATTATGCATACAGTGTTCTGCCTGTGTGTATACCTATAGACCACATGAGGACTCCAGATCTCATTCCAGATGGTTGCGAGCCACTATGTGCTTGCTGGGAATTGAACCCAGGTCCTCTGGAAGAGCAGCCAGTGCTCTTAACCTCTGAGCCATCTCTCCAGACCTAAATGCACCAACCTTAAATCCAAAACTCACTGAGCTTTAGAACTCAGGTACAGCTTATTTGGTGCACTGCTTGCCTACTGCACAGAAAACCCTGGATTTGAGGATAGCCTAGGCTACACAAGACCTCATCTCAAAAATGCAAATAAGTAAAACAGGAATCCACTGAGTTTTAACAGAAAATATATTTTGTGCAACCCCAAACTCTGACTAGAGCTAGACTATTAACATCACCCATAGAAACTGCCTGTGCCTTGAAGGAGCAGTCCAGAGCGAACCTTGTACTCTCAGGGGCGGCTACTCTCCCTTCCCTGACATAAAACAGCCTTCCCTGGCCTCAGATTTCCAGTGAGTGAAACCCCATAGGTTCACTCTTGTTTTTTAGATTCATTCCCGTCCTTGTGTGTATCCACCATTGCTTCTTTGAATTTCGAGAATTCATGTTTCCCAGCACTTCCTGTCCGCTTAGCCCTCCCTCCAGCTGAATGACCGTGGGTTCCATCAGCAGTGATGGATGTCTCGGCTGCTTGTTCCTTCCACACAGACTGCAACCTTCTGTGTGGACGGTGGCTGTGGGCTGAACTGCCGACCGACCCCAGTGATGATGGCCCTTGCTTTTGGATTCTCAGATCTCAGAGGAATACTGGGATTGTGACACAGCAGCTTTACTTAAAGTGGCAGGTGACTGTCCTGGCACCCTACGGAAATGAGAACTGGGAACGATCAGATCAGTCATTTCCCTGTATGCAAGGAAGGGCATTAAGGTCACAGAAGCGCTTGGCGCTCCAATGCCTGCTTTCAGCTGTGCGGTCGGTCACAGAGAACAAATTCCTACAAATATCTCGAGGTTTAGACCGCTCTGGAGGTAGGGATCTTTTTTTTTTTTTTTTTTTTTTTTTTTTTTTTTTTTTTTTTTTTTTGGTGCGCATTCCTCTGGTTTCCCACTAAACCTTTTGTTTTTGGCAGGCTTTGTCCCCAGGACCTTGCAGCAGACAGGCTGCTGGCTTTGCTAGGTCCCCAGCCTTTGTTCAGGAACTCCAATCCTGAGAAGTCTCTGGGTTTCATTAGATAAGCTCTCCTCCCCCTCCCCCTTTTTCACACCCATTATCCCAGGCTCTGGAAGGTGGTGATATGTTCTCCTTACTTTCCCCGGTCTCTCTTTTATTTCCCACTGATAAATGGCAAAAGCAGCTGTGGGGTTTGCTTTGAAGGCTCTGATGGACGAGCATGATGAATCGGCGATGGCTCACAGCAAATGAATCCCATAACACAGCGAGGGAAAGGGGGGAGCGCGGGAAGCCAGCTCCCAGCTTTACGTTTTTCAGACTCGCCTTAAAAGCCAGCATTTCTTTTAATCTCCTTCCAGTTTCTTCGGTGACTCCGCATATGTTTAAAAGAAGGAGAGCGAGAGAGGGCTTGTGGATATAAACAGGGGATTCCATTCTTCAGCCCAACTCTGAGCACACATTGTCGTTCAGGGCGCTGAAATAGCTAGGAAACCACTTCAAGGCCCCTCAGAAACAACTGGGAAGCCCCCAGGAAGAGCGACAGCGGGAGAACCAAGTGACAGACTTGAAAACTGAATTTCGAACAGGAGGAGTGACTAGCAAAATCCAGCTGCCGCAGCTGAGAGCCACAGAGCCTTTTAAAGAAGGGACGCCAGCCCTAGAGCGGCTTAGCTGTAAAAATGGTGAGCTTTAACAGGTTGGAAGCGGGATTTGCTTTTGAACCCAAGAAAAATAAGAACAGTGGTTCCATGGCCTGTAGTGTTTTCTAAACTTAAAGGGACAAAGAAAATAAACTGCTGCTGTTGGGACCAGGACCCAGAAACTCCAAGTTGGCTTTTGAAATTCAAGAGATACTTAATAGAGAAGAAAGATCTGGGCGGGTGGATAGCTCCTTTGTTTCTGAACAAGAGGGGCCCTCTTCCTCCCCAGATGGAAAGCCATTCAAAGGAAATCATTAAAGGGTGTCCCTTTCTGCACAGCTTAGAGGCCGGCCATACATGCAAACCCAACTGTAGAATTGATGCAATTACCCAAATAAGGAGGGCCAAAACCTAGGCTTAACTCTCCAACTAATTTGCCGTTGCCTAATATTCTCGAGTCTACCCTCCCGCGCCACCAACACACACCCCACCCCATCATTGCGAAATAGATATTTAGTGCTTTCTGAACTCATTCTTTGAGGAAAAGGAAATGTCAACTGGTACCCAAGACTGCTGAGTGACAGGAAGCAAAATCCAAGTAGATTTATTAGAACCTTTCTGGCCACGAGAGTTCTGAGACAATCGCCTGGGTCCCAGGACTGGAGTTTTGAAAGAGGCCCCGCCAGCTCCGTACTCCATAATAATCCTTGCCGACAGAGTGATGGAGGACTGGACAAACCACAGCCACTTTTCAACGCCCCCTGCCCTGGCTCATCCGCTTCCATCCTGACCTGTTCCCCGAGGAGAGTCTGACACCTATGTCCCCAGGAGAGCTTAAAGAATAAAGTTGGACATCTTTCAAAACGGATCACACTGCCCCACGAAGGTGCCTCTAAAAGCACAGGGCCGTGGTTTGAAAGGAAGTATACAGCTGAACAGCAAGGATAGATCGGTGGATTAATATGTGTCCTGCAAGAACAGGTTGGATCTCTAGAAACCAGTTTGCAAACTGGGGAGGTGTGGCAGCCACCTGCAATCCCAGCACACAGGAGACAGATGAGGTCTTTCAGGACAAGCTGACTAAATAGGCTAGCCAGAGTGTGCAAAGTCTGAATTTAGACAAAGTAAATAAGTCAATAAGTAAAGTAGAGAGAGGTTGAGGAAGATCTTAAGAGAGGGTGATGTAGATCTTAAGCCTCCATGCACTCACATACAAATGCACACACGTGTATACACACAAGCATGCATGAAGGCACACATGCACGCACCTTGTCCTCTGACCCTAGGTATACTCCACTGGCTTTCCTGAAAATGTGGATCAGCTGGGAACTCTAGAGGATTCCACAGCAACTGGTGCTCACTCATCTCCTCACCCCTCGCAGCCAAATACCAGACTGCATCTTGGTCATGATGAGCAGAATGGTGGGGGGAGCCAGGGGAGAGCCTGTATACGCTGTAGACTGTACAAATTGTCAAAGTCCATTTACAGGGCTGGCAGAGTTTCCATAGGCTTGAGAATGTTAAATGATTAGACAATTTCTCCCATTTCTATCATAGAATTTGACAGAGTACTTGGACACTAATAAACTCCACAGAGCCCTAAAGAATGTGTGTGGGGTCTTTTTTTATGAGGTAATTTCACCTGAGTCTTTCTAACTGAATGTATTGAGATTAAATGTGTCTCACCTGGCAAGTATGTATTACGCAACTGCCCTGTCAGAGTGTGAGCTAGACTCTGCAGATGCACTTATACATGAGAGATACATTACCCCTTTTATGTGTGTAATACAGTAAAAGCTAACTTCAGACATATCCTCAGATAAGATACAGTTACCAACTAAAGTAAGTACTGTGAGGGGAAGGGATTTTACCTGGCCTGTTTACTTACCTTGTATATGTGGTATGTGTGTATGTATTGCATGCATTCGTGTGTGTGTGTGTGTGTGTGTGTGTGTGTGTGTGTGTGTGTGTGTGTAGGGCAGATATGGATATCAGAGATCCTCCTTTATGACTCTTCATTTTATTTTATCTTTCACTGAACCTGGAGTTCACCAATTCAGCAAGACTGGCTGGTCAGGAAATTCCAGAGATTACCCTGACTCCATCTCTTCACCACTAAGATTATGGGCACATACCACCATGCCCAGCTTTTTAGTGGGTTCTGGGATCCAAACTTAGATTCCCTTGTTTGTTCAGTAAGCAGTTGCCACTTGAGCCAGCCCCAAGATCTCCACTGGAAAGAGATCACCCAAATTCAGGACTGGAGTCTGATTGGACAGAGCAAATGTAGACTCAGGGAGCCTGACCAAAGGCTACTGCAAGGACCAGGTGATGGTTGAGAACAGCCCAGGCTCTGGTAGATACTGTAAAGATACTGACTACTTAGAAGGAGCTGAAAAATGAACATTATCCCATCATCCTTTCTGTCTTCATAGAGACAGAAGGCATCTCTATATAACAAAAGTAACATCTTAGAGACTATCCGGTTAAATCAACCAAATAAAGTAATTCTTTACACCCTACATCCACATATCTGGATTATATTTTCAGGAGGAAGGGTTTCCTAAACATTCTGGTTAGCTGTTGACTGGGAGATCTTGCCCTTCTAGGTGCTGACACTGGAATTAAAAAGGCATAAATAGACTCAAAGATCAGCTGCCGTCCTTCCATCCAGCTGTTGTAAAAGACTCTACAAGTGGCCTGCCTAGGACGATAGAGCCACTGGGAGCATGTCTACATGGGAGGAGCTACCCACCACAGCCCACACCTTATGTTGAGTCACTGCACCTGTCTGATGAGCACTCTGGCTCCTGAGTTCTGTCCTCTGTGCACTGGGCAGTTGTTTCCTGGACTCTATTAACTCTTTGGCTATACTCGAGACCTGAGCATTTGGGAGCTCTGCTCATTCTTAGCAAAGCCGAAGAACAAACCACAAACTGTTTATACCATGCTGTCTTCACTTAAGTTGGAGCTCTTAGCTGGCACAGCCCAAAAGTTACTCTTTCAGGTGACTTGCGAAAGCTTGTCATTTTGGAGGTCAAGGGTATATGTTCTGTTTCCAATAGCAAATGCCTACAATGTTTTCTGTTTACTTGGCCTTGACTTGGGTATTGGTTTGGCTTGGTCTGGTTTGGTCTGGTCTGGTCTGGTCTGGTCTGGTGTGGTTTGGTTTAGAGATAGGGTCTCATGTAACCTAGGCTTCAAACACATTGTGTGCTCAAGAACAGCCTTGAACTACTAACTCTACCAACCCCACCTCCTAAACTCTGGGAATTAAAGGTGTTCGCCCCCATACTCAGTTTATGCAATGCTTGGGATAGAACCCAAGTTCCATGCATACAAGCAAGCACACTCCACACGGAGCCACACCCCCAGCTTCACACTCATATTTATGAATGGGCCATCACACGTTTTCAGTGTAGTCATAGCAACACTACAGAAGTAATCTTTCCCCAAGTTACACCCGCAACCCCCAAGAATCAGAGGGGCCTTATTCCATCTTAATGTGTTGCTAAGGACTTACTTGTAAGTATAAGATTGTATTGTATATGCTATTTTTAAGATTTTTTTAAAACATTAATAACACTTTTTTTTTCTGTTTGAGAGGATAAACATTTGGTGGAGCTAAGTAATTTCTCCCTAAAGTTATACCAGCTGGGCCTGTGTGCACATGGAAATGCACAAGAGTGAAGACAATTATCTGAAGCCAAGAGCTGAGATAAGAGTCTGAATTACATCCAGAGTTGCTGCATTCCTGTCTCATTCTATTTGGCTGGTGGTCCCTCTTTCCCGTTTCTTTATTCTGCAGTTTGTAGTGAAATATACATAACATGCAACTTACCGTTTACACCAAATATCCATTTCTGAGGCCTTGAGCATTCAAGGCCACACAAGTCAGTCCCACCATCCTATTTTAGAACATTCCCTCACCCCATAGGGAAATGACCATTAACCAAAACGTCTACGTCCTCCCCCTCCTCACCATGGCAGCCTTGGCCTTCTTTTCTAGCTCTGTGATTTTGGCCATCCTAGATCCTTTCTATAAGTAGGAGTATCTGACATGTGTCCTTCTGTGTCTAGTTTATGGCACTTGCACTTCTTCTCAAAGTCCATCTGTCCTGTAGCATATGCATTTTTTTGCGTGTGATTAAACAGTATATCACACAATATGCTGCTTTGGGTTTCTCTGTTCATTAATGGGCATCATGGGGTCATTTCTACCTTTTAGCTCCTTGAAGTAATGCTGCCTCTAGCCAATGTTTAGCTGCTTGAGCAAAATCTGATTCCCAGTGGCTGTCCCATTTTACAGTCCCACCCAGCATACCCCAGGCTCCCAACTCCTCTGCATCCTTACCAACACTGGTTATATTTCCATTTTTGGAATGTTAGTCATCACTGTGAGTGTGTTTGCTTACATCTCACCTCTTCTTTCTTTCTTTCTTTCTTTCTTTCTTTGTTTCCTAAAAAAGACAGTCTTCAATATGACCTCAGACTCATTATGCAGCTGAAGATGATGGTACCCTTCTGGTCCTCCTGCCTCTAACTCTCACATGCTGGGATTACAGGCATGAGCTACCAAACCCAGTTCGTTGGATGCTGAAGAGGCAACCCAGGGTTTTATACATGCTCGGCAAGCACTCTACCGATTGAACTAGCTGCTTTTGCTTGTTGGGGGTCTTGTTTTTGTTTTGAGACAGCATCTTGCTATGTAGCCCAAATTTGCCTCCGACATGCAATCCTTCTGCCACAGCCTGATTGCTGAGATTGCAAATATGAACCACCCCTCCTAACTCTGGTCATCCTGACAGAATAAACTGATCACTAGTCAGTATGACTGAACTAGTTACAAATTTTCACCGAGGCAAAATGTGTGTGTGTGTGTCATGCAGATCTAGTCAGCAAACACTGAAAACACATGAAAGGGAACACAGCTAAGTGCGAGAGAGCACTGGTCTCTGGTGCTGATTCAAACTCCAGCTCTGCACTGACTCCCTATATCTGAGTGACCATGTCACAATGGAATGATACTTCCAGAACAGCTTCCTCCTAAGTCATAAGGATGATGGGGCTTGTTCAAAAGCCCAGAGTTTGATCCCCAGCACCACATAAACCAGGCACGGAGGAGCATATCTGTGGTCTTGGAAATGGGGAAGTGTAGGCAGGACAATCAGAAGTTCAAGGTCCTCGTTGGCTACATAGTGAGTTGTAGGCCAGCCTGAGCTACATGAGACCCTGCCACAAACAAAGGACAAATAAAAAAATAATAATAAGAGAGATAGAGATACAGAGAGAGGGAAGAGGAAAGAAGAAGAGAGGAGAAAGGGGAAGGCAGATGTTGTAAGCACAGTGCTCTCTAAATATTAGCTTAAGTAACATCAACCAGTGAGCTTCTAGGAATACATGAATGAAGACTCTAGGCTGCTGGGTCAGAACCTTGGTGGGGGGTGCCATCCATATTTTCAATGAGCACGATGTGCTCCCAGGATCCCTACCTAGAAGACATTTGTCAACTCCAGCCCCAACTCACAGACACCTTCACTTTGAGGATTCATTTGTCCTTTGAGCAGGTCAGGTCCCAAGAGGGGACCTTATTTATGTCTAAAGTTGTAAAACTCCTTGAAACCTTCAGTTATCAGAACTAATGGCCTCCAAAGACAGTAAGGTGATTCCTTGAGAGGAATTTCAAGTTTTTTACTTCCTAGTTTGGTTCCAGCATTTTCTTCTTCCCAGAGCAAAAGGGTGGAATTTTCCTTCCCTAAGAAAGAAAGAAAGGAAGGAAGGAAGGAAGGAAGGAAGGAAGGAAGGAAGGAAGAACGAAAGGGCTTCACTTTTTTTTTTTTTTTTTTTTTTTTTTTTGCAAAAGAGTTATCCTAAAACTACCTCTAAATGCCCTGTGGCTAATCACCTGGTCATATCAGGCCTCTAGACATGTGGGTGGCTGGCGTAGATTGAACACACAACCAGACACAGCTTCTCTCGTGGGTTCAAAGGGCCGAGGAAACATCCTGTTTGCAGAAAATGTTTAAATAATCTGGGAGCACTTGTGAAATCCCTCTCACCTTTGACATTTCACAAGTTGCTTCAGAAGGGCTAGACAGATGGCCCAGTCCACAAAGGGCTTGTGCGGCCATGAGAACCTTGGTTCACTCTCCTGAATGGATGGAAGAAGCCAGGTGTGGCATTGGCCTTCAAATCCAGCTCTGGAAGGTAGAGGTGTGTGGATGCACTCACTCACATGCACAACACACACACACACACACACACACACACACACACTCCCCGTACAGATGACTACAGGTAAATCCTAAAAGATAAAAATATTAGTGTGTGCATATGTGTTCATGAGTGTTTACAGGTGCACACACATATGCATGTGGAGGTCAGAGATCAACCTCAAGTATCATGCTTCAAATTGAGACAAGGTCTTTCTCTCTCTCGCTCTCTCGCTCTCTCTCTCTCTCTCTTTCTCTCTCTTTTGTTTTGTTTTGTTTTGTTTTGTTTTTTGGGTTTTTTTTGGTTTTTATTTTTTGAGACAGGGTTTCTCTGAGTAGCCCTGGCTGTCCTGGAACTCACTCTGTAGTCCAAGCTGGCCTTGAACTCAGAAATCTGCCTGCCTCTGCCACCCAAGTGCCGGTATTAAAGGCGTGTGCCACCACCGCCCGGCAAGGTCTTTCTCTTTTTACCTGGAACTCCTTTGCTCACCTAGGGACTGCTGGCTAGCCAACCTGGGTGGACAAAGGAGTTCCAGGTAAAAAGGGAAAGACCTTGTCTCAATTTGAAGCATGATTCTTGAGGCTGACCTCTGACCTCCACATGCATATATGTGTGCACTTGTAAACACTCATGAACACATATGCACACACTAATATTTTTATCTTTTAGGATTTATCTGTAGTTATCTGTATCGGGGGTGTGTGTGTGTGTGTGTGATGTGCATGTGAGTGTAAGTGCCTGCAGAAGCTGGAGGCATTGGCATTGGATCTCACCCACACATCCCCAGACCTGCAGCTACAAGTAATTGTGAGCCACCCAACATGAATGCTGGAAACTGAACTTGGGTCCTCTACAAGAGCAGTAGGTGCTCTTAACCCCCGCCAACTCTCCAGCCTCACAAACTATTTGCTTACTTGTTTGTTTGGGCAAGTGTGTGCACTTAGCTTTCTCAGAGGATGCTGGGTGTATTATCATACTCTACCTTAAAACATCTTTCTTAAAAAAAAAAAAGAAAAGAAAAGAAAACTCTCACAAGACTATAGAGTATAAGAATAGGAAGAGCTAGGAATATAGTCAGGGATAGAATATTGAACTAACATACTTGAAACTATGGTCCCATCCTAGCTCTTCCAAAAAAAA
>NW_022196903.1:88566618-88573753 GCF_008632895.1 Mastomys coucha | reverse complement strand
AAAAACAAAAAAACAAAAAAAACAAAAACAAAACAAAAACAAAACAAAAAACCAAAAACAAACAAACAAACAAACAAACAAACAAACAAAAACTTGTTGCTCAAGCCTGCTAACCTGAGCTGGAGACTGGAACCAGTGGTAGAAGGAGAGAATTGACTCCTGAAAATTTTCTTCTGACCTCCATATGCACTCCATGGTACACAAAGGCCTATACTTCGTATAAACATACACACATACATACACACACACACACACACACACACACACACACAGAGCAAATAAAATTTAAAACAAGCAAGCAAAAAAAAAAAGAAAGAAAGAAAAGGGTTGTAACTCAATAAAAAGTCAGCCTGAGAGATAGTGTCTGCATGGTTATAGCTGGGTGACATTCTCATTAAAGGCAAGCCTATGAAGGGGAAGACAGGAAGTGCATGAGTGATTGGCAAGTGTTTGGATCAGGGACGGTGATATGAATAGGTAGGCCACAAAAGAGTCTTAGGATAGTGAAATGGTACTTTATAAAGCTGTAATGATGGATCCATCATACTAGGTATTTGTCAGGACCACAGAATTCCCACCTAGACTGAGCCCTAATGTGAACTAGAACTTGGTTCAAATTGTTATCAACATTGTGCTTGTCAGTTGCAACAAATGTCCTACATTAATGCAAGATCTTTTTGGGGTTGTTTTTATTTTTAAAGGCTTCATGTATAATTGTGTATATGTGGAGGGCGGTGTGCGCGTGGTGTGTGGGAGATATGTGCACACAAGTCCAGATGCCTGCAGAGGCCAGAGGTATTGATACCCCAGAGCTAGAATTATATGTGATTATGAGCCACTCAGCAAAGATCCTGGAAACCAAATCCAGGTCCTCTGTAAGTGCAGCATGTGCTCGAAACCACTGAGCTTATCTCTAGCCCCATGAGATTTTAATATAGTGAGTTTCCCTTACTTAAAATGCATGAAACCAGTATTTCAAACTTCAGAGTTTTCCAGTTTTCAGAATATTTGCATATACATAATGAGATGTCCTGAGGATAGACATCAAGTCTAAACATGAACTTCATTTCTGTTTCATACACCTTTTCTGCATAGCCTGAAGGTCATTTTTAGCACACCTGTGTTTTGACTGTAACCCACCACATAAGGTCAGGTGTGGAATTTTCCACCTGTTGTATCCTGTCAGAGCTCAGAAAGTTTCAGACTTAGGAGCATCTGGGATCTTGAATTTCCAAATTAAGGCTGCTCAGCCTTCAGCAGATTAAACCAGGGAAGTTGGGGACTGGAGAAGTTCTCTCCTTTCCACCCAGTTTTCTAAAAACCTAAAGCTGATCCAAATACGAAGTTCCTCCATTTAAATAGGGAAGGGGGAGGCCCACAGCCCTCACAGTGACAAGGGTGTTTGGAGTTTAATACATTAGAAACAAGGAACCACACTGGAGGGATGGCTTAGCAGGTAAGAGCACATGTTGCTCTTCTAGAGGACCTGAGTGAGTTCAGTTCCCAGAACCCACATCAGACAGTTCACTTCTTATCATGACTTCAAATCCAGAGGATCCAACATCTTAGGCATAAGGCATGTTAGTACAACACACACACACACACACACAGAGAGAGAGAGAGAGAGAGAGAGAGAGAGAGAGAGAGAGAGGATCAAAGCCACAACTATCTAGAGTCTTTATGGAAACAAGCCAATGACTGTGTGTGCTGGTGGCATGCATAGGGTTAACCCTTATGGAAATGACATTGCAGCAGAGACCTAGAAGAATCACCCCCATGAAACCCTTGTGTGGAGATCCTGCAAAAGCAGAACTTGCGGGGACACAAAGGCCACAGAGCTATCAAATAGGAGAACTGACTTTGTCTCATAGCCCCGGTACCACTGTTTTAAATGGCTACTCCCTTCAATATTGAACTTCATTTTTTTTTTTAACATTCCACCCCATCCTCTTCCCTATGGTGTGACTGGATAATGTAAACATTACTTAAACATTACTTAAAATGGGAATGAATTCTTTCATGTCCCTGGCAAGGAGTAACAACTCCACTCTTCAATTAACAGGGAAGAATCCAGGGTTTTATTTCCCCAACTATCTCTACAATTGAGGGAGCAAAGGAGGCTGATTTTTCATTTGGAAGAAAAGGTCAACTATTCATTACACAGGAAACATAGAACATTTCTTACTCATGTGTGCCCTTCTCGAGCTCATCTCTGCACTGTGAGAGAAGTTTCTGTGCTCTTTGTAAGTACATATGATGCAGAGCTAACTGTACAAAGTGATATTCACGTTGTGCTAATATTAACTATAGCTTCAAGTCTTTGTGTGAGTAAAACATGACATCACAGATGTACAGAAACACATGCTGGCCAGGAGACAGCCGTTCACCACCATTATTTCCTAAGTCTGCTTAAAGAATTTGCACATTCTTTGAGGTATTCCCTTTCCTGAAAGGAAAAAAGAAAAAAAAAAGTCCAATGTGCTTCGTCCATATGAAAAAACATTTCAGACCTTAAGAACACGGCATGTAAAGAAGAGAGAGGTGAGTGTGTTATTTTCGATGGAAAAAACAGCTGCTTGGGTCAGATAGAAACCAGATGGGAAAGAAAGAATCAGAAGAGAGAAGCTGAAACACGACGTTCTGTAAAAAAAGACATCTGAGGCGGAATGTGCTTGCAAGGCAGAGGAGCCGTTTCTCCCGACTTTCTTCCTGTGGCAATGGACCATGTTTCCTTGTCCAGGAACGTGGAAGACAAACAGACATGAATGTACCAAGTGATCCAAGGAATCGGTCCCAGAAACAAAATCAGTCACACCCCACAGGGCTAGGTGTCTTCCTTAGAGTCGCCAGGAGATTGACTTGCTCTCTGAGGAGATGGATAGAAGTCCCAGAGTTAGGATAAGCCTGTGTGTCCTCATTCCACACCCTGAACGGAGAAATAAACCAGACAGAGATTCGGGCCTTTTAAGCCTGTTTATAGACTCTCCCTTGTCCCAAGCCAACTGTCTCCTGACAGACTTCTCCACAGACAGCACGGAGGTGCATTGAGACCTTGTCCCAGTGGCCATCTTGCTCGGCAGAAGTGAGACGGGCTGTTTCCTGTGGGCTGTTTCCTCAACGCTGTCTTGTGGCTTTCTCACACTAGTGGAGCATATTATTTGAGTTGCCACATGCTGACCACAGGCTTCCGGCCACACCACATGCTGACCTCAAAAGGAGACTCGCTCACGTTTGGGCTTCCCCACTGAAGCTTGCTGTGGTGGTGAGGGAGCCCACGGCCTAGGCAGCTGGCACAAAGTCTGTCCACACAAAGCTGGAGACGAGCCTGCCTCTCCGTGTTGACGGAGTTTCCTGTGCTCAGACCATGATCCAGATTGGCTCTTCATGTGGCCAGGATAATTACTCAGTGGATTATGTGCTTAGCATTATCTCAGCAGCTAATGATGTGTTAATACATCAGGTCAGGAGAACAGTCAGTAAAGAAATTGGCTAGCCCCTCACTGTGCAAGGAAAGCACAGGGCTGTAGTCTCAAGCCTTAAGCCTCTTGACCCGTGTACCCTGAACCTCCCTGTACCACGCACTCACCCTAATCTTCACACAGTGTTCCTCAGAGTCCATCACGTATTTAAGTGGCCCCAGGGTTCTTATTGGCAAGTAGAGCCAGGTTAAGTAGCTTAGAAGCAAGGTCTGGGATTGTACATTCCTAGCTCCCTCCCTCCCAAGGGGAGGCCTATTGTTGAACATTGTAGGTAGGGGGTGGGGGTTGGTGGTTATCAAGTGTTGCACAGCTGGTGAGTGTGGTGGCACACTCTTGTAATCATAAAGAAGCTAAAGCAGGGGGATTACAAGTTTGAGGCCATCTTGGGCTACAGAGTGAGCTGGAGTCCATCTTGGGCTACATAACAAAATATTGCCTCAAAAACAAAGTAGCAGATAACCTCAGAGACAAACAAAAGAATAAAACAACAACAAAAAGAATAGCAGCTTGTTTCCATAAAGCCTAGGCCAATCCTAGGCCAATTGCTAAACATCTCTGAGCCTCACTTTTCACATTCATAAAACAATGAACGTTAATCATGTCTCTCAGGGAAGACAATCAAATGGGATAACTTAGATTACAAGGCTTATTGTAAACAGCATCTTTACAGTTTATCTCTATAGGAAAATTGCTACTTGAACTTGCTTAAATAAGAAGAATAAAAATAAGGATACCTACTGGCTTCCATAAACTGCAGAGGCTTGAAGTGCATCTAGCTTCAGGCATGGCTGGATCCAGTTACTCAAATTATTTATTCCAGATGCTTACTCAGCATTCCCTCCCTCAATCTCTCCATCTCCCTCACGCAGCCTGTTCCTCCCTCCTCCTCTCCTCTCCTCCCTACCTTCCTTTCATCCTTTATTCTGATTTTTGTCTTCTGTGCTTGCCTCCTTCAGACCGCCACACTTTCCTCCCTGTCCTAAGAAAGGGAGCCTCTTACTCTCCCAGGTAGTATTGTCTCCACAGAGGAAGACAGTCTTCAACACACTCCATTTGGAAGGGACTCCAGTCAGATCTTCCTGGGCACAGAATCAACCCCTTGCTTGTATAATACTAATTATTTACAAATATGGTCACACAGTGCTGTGATTGGCCATCCCTGGTCACATGCCCTCTCTTGTTTTTTGTCTCTTTGATTTTGTTTTGTTTTGTTTTGTTTTGAGACAAGGGCTGACCAAGTAACCCTGGCTGTCCCTGAACTCACTATGTAGACCAGGCTGGTCTCAGATTCACCAAGATCCACTTATATCTATCTGCCTCCTGAACGCTGGGGTTAAAGGAGTGAGCCACTGTATCAGGCTGGGTCCTTGATTTTTGGCTTCATCCTCCTGGCCTTCATTCCTTTTCATTTGGTGTTACTTTAGAGGAAAGGGAAACTTCTCTCTAAATTATGTGATCTGAGAGCCCAAGATCTGCATTATATGGTAAGGTCTGCCACTAAGAGACTTTGGTCTAGTGATTTTTATCTCCTTGTGGTTTAGTTTTACCATCTGTAACTGAGTACTACCTTCAGTCATCTCAAAAGTCCCTTCCAGCTAAAAGCTCCCCAACTTTTGTCCTTATACATCACCACTCAGGGGTACATTACTCCTTCATATCCACGGGTGATCCAGTCCAAGACCCCCAGTGGAGGAGTGAACCCATGAATTCTATTAGACCCTGTATATGCTGTGTTTTGTATATATGTGGTATTTGTAATAAGAAAATCAGATATAGTAAGATATTAACAATAACCACTAACAAAATAGGGCAAGCTCGGTTGTAGCATCCTACTTGGGAGGCTGATGCAAGAGAATTGCCAGCGAGTTCCAGACTAGCCTAAACTACATGGCAAGACCCTGTCTCAAACCATGGAGAACAAAATAAAATAGAACAATTATAAAGACAAACTGTAATCAAAATTACTTAATGCTTATCCAATGTTTATTTTTGGAATGTTCTATTTAATATTTTCAGGGCACAGCCAACTGAGGATAGACTATGAAGAATAGTCCTAAGGTAAGAGGAAAACAGACACGTTCACCATTTAGCAGAGTCATCCTGAGTTAGTAGCGACTCGGTTCAATGCCTCAGCTACGCGCCTATGCTGACAAAAATGTCATAAAGGAATGTGGGAACCAGAAAATGGGATTCCTCTCCACATCTAGCATCACCTCATGTGGTCACATCTATGCCTGGCATTCTGGATGTGCCCTTCAAGGGCACGTGGTTCCCTGAGTTAACAACAGGGCAGGAATACCACCTGGCTTGCCTCTAAGCAGACACTGTCTTTCCACATCCTCTCCTCCCAGCATCTGTGGGCATTCGACTAGTCTTTCTGTGGTCTCTTATGCAGGAGCCTAGTTGGTTCCAACCACCAACAAGTCTCTAACCAACAAGTTGTCACCCAAATGACCCTGTCTTGCTTCCCATCCCTCCAGAGCCCTACATACTTGGCAGCCAGTCCAGTCAAAGAGCTACATAGAGAAATGTTCCCCTCCTAAACATAGTATGAGCTGTTCAAGGAGCTCATCCCAACACAAAAGCTAGCACCGTGGTAGAATATCAGGCCCGGGACAGTGAAGTAAGAACTAGGTTAGCAGTAGGAGTTTGTGAGCTCATCCAGACAGGCAGTGGTTGCTTATTTTATTCTAGCTTGCTCTCTCTCTCTCTCTCTCTCTCTCTCTCTCTCTCTCTCTCTCTCTCTCTCTCTGTCTCTCTCTGTCTCTCTCTCACACACACACAGCATGTTCATGTGTGTGGTGTCATTCATTAGGTGCCACGCACCTTGTTTCTTGAGAAACAGTCTCACTGCCCTAGCCTGCCTTCGAACTTGCCAATTCAACTATGCTAACTGGCCAGTGAGGCCCAAGGATTGTCCTGTCTCTGAGTCTTGCTATCCCCACACCCATGCGGGGACACAAAGGAGCACACCTACCTGGTTTTTGAATATGGTTTCTGAGGGCTGAAGTCACTTTGACTGTCATTTTACTGACAGAGTCATCTCCCCAGCCCTATTTAATTTTGTAAACTCTCTCTATATATTCTAAAACAGTCACCACAGGTCACTGTGTGTTTTTAAAAACATCTGTTAAATGATTGAAATTAAGTTTAAATAATTGAAGGCCCTAAGCTAATATTTATGGGACTAGAGAGATGATTCAGTAGTTAGCGCACTTGCTGCTTTTTTCAGAGGACTTTGGTTCACCCCAGCACCCACATGGGATGGACTCACTCTTTTGTGATCCATCTCCTGTCCTCTCTGTCTTCCCCTCTCATCCTCCACTTCCACCTTTCTCCATACAGAGTACTTTCAAGCTCTCCCAAATGCCCCACTATCTTTGTCTGGTTACAGATTTATCTTCAGATTTTAACTTACACAGAATATCTTTCCCAAATGTTTCCTCAGCGTCTCACACCTACACTTTCTCTATGTTGCCTGTTCACTTCTTGGACCGTGTAAGAATCCCCTGTATCCTCTGAAACTTACTCCACTGGTCCCTAAATTCCATAGCTTAAGAACTCAGCCTTGGGCAGTGGTGGTGCTTGCCTTTAATCCCAGCACTTGGGAGGCAGAGGCAGGCGGACTTCTGAGTTCGAGGCCAGCCTAGTCTACA
>NW_022196903.1:88523790-88566314 GCF_008632895.1 Mastomys coucha | reverse complement strand
GTGAAGGTTCTGTGCCCCAGTGTAGAGGAATGCCAGGGCCAATAAGTGGGAGAGGGTGGGGTGGCAGGTACGGGGAGGGGGGAGGCAACAGGGGGTTGTTTTTGTTGTTTTTGTTTGTTTCTTTGTTTTTTGGAGGGGAAACTGGGAAAGGAGAAATTTACATGTAAATAAAGAAAATATCTAATAAAAAAAAAATAACTCAGCCTCTTCCTGCTTTCCATGTGACTCATTAGTTAGCCATATTGTTGGCCTCAGAGCCTACAGCCTCCTAATCCAGTGATGATGCCATCCATAGGTGACAAGGACCTTGCACTTCTTGGCAAGGTTCCATGGCAACCACCATACATTCCCAGCATCCACCTGCCTGCGCCTTACCTGTGCGAGGTAGTATGTGTGATTACAACACAGCCCAAATAAAAGGCAGAGCCCCTTGACCCTGACCTTCGCTCTTTTTTTTCCTTCTTCTTCGTTACCCCCTTCATCTTTTCCTCTTTTTCCTTTCTCCTCCCCATAAACCTCTCCCATAGAACTGTACTGGCCTGGTGTGATCTATCTCCCTATAAACCCCATTCTAACACAACACATGTGATACTGGAAAATCTTTTCACTACAATGTGTCTGGGTTTCCTCAACTCATAATGGCGCCTACTTATTAAATATGCAGCCAACTCTTATCTTTGGCTTCAACCAGTTGCAGATAAAAGCTAGGAGAAAGATTCATCTGTGATGCATATATACAGACTTTTGCTTGCCATAATTCTCTAAATGATACAGGAGTGCTAGCTGCCTCCATAGAACTGACATTACACTTGGTGTTACAAGTTACTCATAGATGACTTAAGTATGCAGGGATCATAAAGGGTGTGACAGAGCACCTGGTGCCACAGAAAAACAAAAAATACAACAAGCCATGTTGGCGTACACATCTGTAATCCCAGCACTATCTGGGCTAAAGTAAGAGGATTCTCAGGGATACTAGCCAGTCAGTCTAACCTAATCTGCAAGCTCTAGACCAATGAGAGACAATATCTCAAAATATAAGATATTAAAGAATTAATATGGAAAGCAATGTAAGGAAGATGGCTGACATGGAGCTCAGTCTCTATATACACATGCATACACAAACATACATGCACCAATACTCACATGCTCACATACACGCACGCATACACACAAAGTTCTTAGGAACAGGCGTAGGTACAAGTAATAATAATGTTATGTAAAGCATCAGGGTACTAGAATAGGAATTTCTCCATCTTGATCACCATTTTATACTGATACCTGCCCTGCTTGAAAGCAAATTCAGAAAAAGTAATCCATAAACATTCCTTGAGTGAGTGGCTGAATGCCGATTTATCTAAATCTGTAGCTACACACACACACACCCTGTGCTGTTTGGCCTTTCTCAGGCCTGGGAAGAACGAAAGGACCCATTGTGTGAACACCTCCCAGTCTTTGCACTGGTGTTTTTTCCATTGACTGTGTGAGGAGAAGGACTCTATTTTACAAAGAGAGGAGTGAGTAGGGGAGCCTGCTTCCAAAGGCCTGTTTGTTCTCATTATTAATTTTCCTCTCCTCTTCCAAGTGGAGTTTGAATGATTTTGAATGTGCACTCATCTGGAACGACACCCTCATTCTCTCCTTTCATGCCTGCCTGCAATTAAAGTCAAAAGCAAAACTTTAAAATGCAGCTTTCTAATAGAGCAAAAGAACTGTTGATTTGGGCACTGGTCTGTAATCTCACAACAGTACCAGAAAATAAATTTAAAAAGAAAAGAAAAGAAGAGAAAAGGAAAAAGAGAGGAAGAAGAGGGAAAAGGAATATGAAGCTGCCAGATCTGGTCCCAAATCAATAACTTGCTAACTTTGCTGGTTTCTAAAGTAATTATAAGCACTGGAAAAGTGCCCAAATGCTCAGAAAGGAATTAAGAGTTCCCTAAAAACACACCCACCTTCTTTTCTAAAGAAATCAGTTGGGCTTGGGCGATAAAGGCAAAATAACTGAACGGGGTGGGGTTGAGCAGTCTCCAAAGTCCATCAGAGAGCCACGGAATTTCAGAGCTGGAAGGAGGCGTCGAGGTCACCTTGAGGTCGTCTTATAGAAAGGTGACCGACGACCCACAGAGGGAAGGAGCTTGGGAATCACACACAGAGCAGGTGTGGGTCTAAAGACAGCTCCATTCAACTTGCCTGATTCATTCGTGCAAGAAATGTTTCCTGGGCACTTATTTGGGCCTGGGCACTGTGCTGAGCATGAGAAATTCATTAACAAACCAAACAGACACACTGTTTGCCCACGCACAACTTCCGTGCTACTGCGGAGCCAGATATTGGAGCAAGCCAACCAACAAACAAGTATATAGTAAGTGGCCAGACAGAGACTGATGGGAGTGGTGGAGAGCTATTTACATGGGGCAGTCCGAAGGGGACTCTGAGCAGGTGATGTGGGAGATATGGGAGAAGAAAGCCAAAGATCAGGGAACACACAAGTACAAACAGGGTAAAGCAAGGCATGTGGTAGGGATGTGCAGGTAGGAATGTGATCACATCTCTCCTCCAAACAAGGGTGCCACTGGCTGGGGCCAATCTAAGCTGGGCCCCTCCCACCTGCCCAACTTGTCTGTACCCATGGTTTTCCTTCACAAATGAAGAGGGCTCTGATAGATTTCATGACCAGCGTCTGAACCAGGAGAATGCCGTGCTAAGGAGAACACGGCGATGGGGATGAAGGATAGGAGAAACCATAGCAGACGCAGAGAAAATCGGTTATGAGTAGAGACTAGGTCAGACACCTTTAGAGAGAGGCCAGCCTGAGCCTTTGTTGAGCTGGGAAAGTGGCCTGGCTGCTTTGAGCTGCTGTGTTTTTCTCCTCTGCAAAATGGGAGCCTTGTAGTAGAGTTGAGAGTAATGGATGAGAGCAAGTGCTCAGCCCTGGTAGGGCTCTCGTCTAGATGTGTGTGCTGCCTGCCGTTCACTCTCAGAATAGACCTGAGCCAACAGCCTCCTTCCTTCAAGTGGGCAAACCCTGGTTCCTCAGCCCTGTCACATCACCCCACCTTCAGTGGGCACAGCTCCACCTGAATAAACATATTTTCAGGTTCAAGAATCTTTAGCATAAGCCTCCCAAGGCTACCTATCTACAGTCTCCAATCACCCTTCAAATCCAATAGAAGAGAAGACAGACAACCCCACCATAATCAATGAGATGAATAGCACCGTTTGTTCAAACTTAAGGTGTTGCCTGCTTCTCCTTAAATCGCTCAACTAAATCAACGCATATCAGAAACAACAGAATAAACATGGTCACATAAACCGGGCGGTGGTGGCATACGCCTTTAATCCCAGCACTTGGGAGGCAAGGGCAGGCAGATTTCTGAGTTCAAGGCCAGCCTGGTCTACAGGGTGAGTTCCAGGACGGCCAGGGTTACACAGAGAAACCCTGTCTTGAGAAAAAAAAAAAAAAACATGGTCATGTAATAAGCCTCAGTCTATATCACATTGAGGAACTGATTGGCCATGCTGGAGGATCCAAAGGCTTGACTAGCTTATGTCTTAGCTTCAGGAAATCCCAGCAAAGAACATTCTGGAAGTCATAAAGTTATGGTGTTCTTCCGTTTCACGCCACACATTCCCCCAAGTCCTTTGGAGCGGGTGGGCAGGAGGGTAGGGCGGTCTTTGGTTCCATTGTCCATTGTCCACAAGGTAGTGGTAAACATGCCAATCTAATTCTTTGCTGGTCTTTCTCAGACAGGATTTCATGGGTCACAGGCTGGCCTCAAACTTGCTAAGTAGCTTGGATGGCCTTGAACTCTGGTCCTCATGCCTGCACTTCCTCAGTCTGAGATTACAGGCATGCACCATCGCTCTCCGTTTATGTGGTACTGGGGATCAAGCCCAGGACCTTCTACATGCTAGGCAAGCCCTCTCCAACTGAGCCACATCCCAAGCCCACAATTGTAATACTTTATAAAGAGCACTTCTTACATTCAAGGCCCACCTGTCCTTTCCAGCATCTGCTAGCCATGGGTGGCTACTGAATGCTGCAGTGTGGCTAATCAAAATTAAGCTGTGTCATCAGAATAAAAATATACATTGGATTTCAGTGATACAACACAAAATGTATACAGTAGCTCAATAATTTTCATATGAATTGCATGCTGAAATATTACTTTGGTTATGTAGAGCTGAGTAAAATATATTAAAATTAATGCTACCTGTTGGTTGGAGGGGTGACTATGGTGAAAACTTACTGTATACAATTCTCAAAGAACTATTTTTTTTCCACTAATTCTACCTATTTTTAGCTTTCACAATGCACCTACTAGAAAATTTGACACTTTTAGCAGAATATTCATCATATTCCTAGCTATCAGCGACTAAGGAAGAGTATTCGTGCATTTCCTTGTCTCACAGTCACCCCCTCAAGTTGGAACTGTTGCCCTATTACCCCTTGTGTGTGTGTGTGCCTTATGTGTGTGTGATACATGCAGTTATGTGTACAGGTGCCCACATGAAGGAGGAGGCTGGGGGTGGTGTCCAGTGCCCTGTTGTATCAGTCTCTGCCGTATTTCCTTGAGAAAGAGACCCTAACCCTAGAGCTAGGCTAGTAGCCAGTAAGCCCTAATGACCTGTCTCTGCCCTCTCCATGTATTGGGGGCATAGGCCTCAGCTATGCCTGTGCCCAGCGTTCCTCATGGCTCCCATGTATTTGAACTCTTCATGCCTGCACAGCAAGTGCTCCTACCCACTGAGCCATCTTCCCAGTGGTTGCTGACACACCCTTTCACTGATGGTAATAGTGAGACTGTTTTTCTGACCTTATGTCCTCAGGACCCAGAGCACAGGAAAAAAAAATCCTCCCCAGGCTCCCCCTGTAAAGTTGGCTTCATTCTCAGAGCCCAGAGTCCTTTGCTTGGATCCCTCATAGCTCTTGTCTCTCCACTCCCATTTCTTAGATTCACTTCCCCCCAACCCCGCCCCCAGTAACTATCACATTTCTTTCTCTTTCCCCCAAATGATGTACTTAATTGGCAACTTATCTTAGTTAGGGTCTCTATTGCTGTAAAGAGACACCAGAACCAAGTCAAATCTTACAAAGGACACCACTTCATCGGGGCTGGCTTACGAGTTCAGAGGTCCCGTCCATTATCATCACGGTATGATCATGGTACGAGATGTATACAGATCATCAAGCATGGCAGTGTCCAGGCAGGCATGATGCTGAGAGTTCTTCATCTTCTTCTGAAAGCACACAGGAGAAGACTGACTTCTAGGCAGTTAGAGGTTAATCTCATTGCCTAGTCCCACAGTGACATACTTCCTCCCACAGGGCCACACCTCCTAATAGTGCCACTCCTTGGGCCAAGCATATTCAAACCACCACACATCTGCTAGTCAGAGGGCCTCACTGTTAAACATTCACTGAGTTTTTCTTTGTAAAGCAGTACATATGTTTTCATGCATTGTTTCTTGGGGGGGGGAGTGTGAGCATGTTCATGTGTATGTGTGTACAAGTACAGAATTCATCATGGGTTGTCTTCTTTCTCTCTTTCCACCCTTTTCTTTTTTTTAAGTAGGAGCTCTTCTCTAAACCTGGAGTTCACTAATTCAGAGAGGCTGGTTGACCAGCAAGTTCTGGAGATCCACCTGCCTCTATCTTTCCACCCCAGCACTGAGTACTGCATACATACTAGAAACTTGAACTCATGTCCTTCGGCTTGTCCAGCAAGCACTTTATTAACTTAACTCCCCTGCCTCCTCCTGCAGTGTTTTTCAAACTATATGCTACAATTCAATCATTAGTGGGATGTGAAGCCTATTTGGTGAGCCACAGCTAAAAATATGTTTAAGACACAGTCTCATGTGGGCCAAGCTGTCTTTGAACTTGTAATGTAGCCAAAGATGACTTTGAATTCCTGATCTGCCTGCCTAGAAATATTTTTTAAATGAAATAGGAGAGCATGGAAGAAAAGAGAATTTTTAAAAATCAGGGTATTCAACACAGTTCTTGTTTCTTAACACTTTTATGTGTGAGCTTGGCCATAATAGAATGTGTGCTCCTGCTCAGGTTAGTCCACCAACATGTGTAAACCTCATGCTAGTACCTTAGACTTAGAGCCATGGGTCTTGCAGCTGGCACTTGGTCTGAAGCCAGCTCTGTTCTTGTCAACCATGGGTGACCTTCTCCTGTGAACATTGCAGTATAACCTCCGGGACTGCTGGGGTACTTAAGCAAATGTGTGCATGAAAGACTGTGTATAGCAGTGACAGCCATACTGAGCCACCAGACTCATTACTGCCTTTCCCTTTGGAATAATGTACTATTGTGTGCATGAAAGACTGTTTATAGCACAGTGACAGCCATACTGAGCCACCAGACTCATTACTGCTTTTCCCTTTGGAATAATGCACTATTAGAACTGTGATCTAAAGCTCCCATGCATTCTCACTGCCCACTGAAGTCTTCATAGCAAGGTCCCCCTCACTGTGGCCCTAAACCACTTCCACGGCTTAGCAGTCTTTTATAGGAGATCTGTCTTTTCTTTCTTTTCTCTTCTGTACCATGGCCTGTCCCAACAATTCCATTCCATCAGCATACTACACAAACATAGGTGTGGTGGTTTGAATAGGAACGGGGCCCCCATAGACTCAGGCGTTTGAATGTTTGTCCCATAGGGAGAGGCACTGTTAGGAGGTGTGGCCTTGTTGGAGTAGGTGTGAGGGTTTTGTTGTTGTTTGTTTTTGTTTTTTGTTATGTTTTGTTTTGTTGAGGAAATGTGTCACTGGGACTGGGCTTTGAGGTCTCAGAGGCTCAAGCCAGGCTCAGTGTGGCATTCACTCTTCCTGCTGCCTGTGGATCCAGATGTAGAATCATAGGTGTTTGCAAGGCTTGTTACATGATGCTTGGTACTCACGTGTTCTTGGCCACTGACCCATCTCTCCAGACCCTGAGATCTCCTAATATACAAGATCTTGGGTGGTGTCCGTCCTTCTGGTCAGATGACCTCTCCTGGAGATCCCTAGAGAGGTGCTTAAGAACAGGAGCTTAGTGAATTGCACCCATACAAAATTCTAGGAAAATGCTAGATGCTACTGCCTGCCCAGATGGTGCCTGCTCTGCTCAGAGTTCAAATCTGCTCACATTGTAATGCTAATGTATAATTCTTTTCGGGGAAGTTTTAGTTATTATTTTGAGACCTCTTCACATATACTCAACTGGCCAAAAACTGGTGTCTTACTTAGAACTTTTTAGAGTCCATCCCATTTCCACAATTACCTCACGAAGTCACTACTGCCACTGCTCTTCACTACCACAAGGGGCGCTGTTGAAGACTAGTCCCCCACCACAGCTTGCTAATAGAACAGTAGAGAATAGACCCCTGTCCTTAAGAGCCTAGACTCCAGATGAATTTCATTGAGTATTGCTTGGGCTTTGCGGTCAGCAACACAAAGGTTCCCTGGGAGTTTAGATATCTGCACCCTGAGCCTAAACCAACTCACCTGTGTTTATTAGATCGGATCGTTAGAACCGATAACCTTAAGATGATGGCTTTATCTATTTGAGCGCTGCTTTGCGGTCAGTGCAGCCGTGAGAGAAGATGCAAATTTCTAAACCCCAGAAGCTTGGGGGTGGGGCAGAAAGAAGCAATTTTCGCTGCAGGACCACTTCTTCCTAGGGATCAGATCTACATAACAAAGGGCAAGGGAGCTCTTGGTTCACCCCTCAAAAGAACAAAAAGATGTCCTTTACTTCTTTTTCCAAGACAATGGAGCCCATTTACCCCTTCATTTGCATGGAAAAGCCCGGCTTTTTTCGGGACCTTTTGCTGACTAGTACTACAGAGACTATCTGGGCTACTTGAATTGAATTTTTGCTTTGTCAACTCTAAACCGTTCTTCCCCCTGAGCCTCTAAAGTTCAGTCGGCTCCTAAGTACCCAATAGTGAGCCATAAAAGTAAGTCAGTGAATTGTAACTATACTTTTTTAAAGTAAGTGGGGCGGGAGGCCGGGCACAGTGGTTGCAAGCACCCCCACCCCCACCCCCGCCCCATTCCCAAAGCGCAGAAAGTAGGAAGGACAAGGATTTGCACACCTTAAAGAGTTAATTTTATGCAATGGTTTAGAGACCTAATTCAGTTGGTAGGGTGCTTGTGAACCATACAGGAAGCTGTGGGTTTGATCCCTGTGACTTGCATAATCTACTGGGGAGGTGGAGGTAGGAGGATTAGAAATTCAAGATCCTCCTCTGCTTTCTGCGATGTTTAAGGCCAGTCTAAAATACAGTTGGTCCCATCTCAAGTAATAACAACAACAACAACAACAATAATAATAATAATGTAAATAAATAAAAACAATTCTTAAAACTTGTGTTTCACTTACCTACAAAAATGTCAAGTGTGCCTATATAGATTTGCAGTGTCATGGGTCAATCCTAGGGACTTTACATGCATCAGGCAAGCATTCTACTATGAGATTAATCTCCAGAACCCAAAAACTGATTTTAAATGATGGTCTAGAATAGGCACATCTGACGTGTGATTGTCCACCTTCTTTAGGTGTGGAGATTGCCTAAGGCAGACTGTCTAACCTCCACTGAACCTCCAGCACTGGGGACACGGCAATGCACACTGTCAACATTTGTCGAATGTACACCCTGCCCTTGGGCACTTGCCTGTCACCTTCAGATGCCACCTGTCAGCATAGACATCAACTTTTCCTCGGCTTTGCATTTGATGCCATGTGCAGACTTTGATGGTTCATCTGTTTTGTCTAGTAGAACTTAAGCCCCTAGGAGGCAGAAACCATCTCTTATCCCTCTTTAGTGTCCTGGTTTGTCTTTCAAGGCTAGTAATCGGAAACCTGGGACCTCAAGAAATGCACTGAGCCCCAGAGCTGGTGCTCCACTCCATCTACAGAGAAAGTCTGGGTGTGCGCCTGGCATCTCCTCAATCCCAACTAACTGCTGGAAAGAGACCTTACAGAGAGATCAGTCCTGAGTCTCCCTAATTACCTCTCAGCTGATCCAGAAAAGCACTCAAGGGCAGGACATGTTGAGTAAGCAACACGTTAAAAGCCAATAAGACTTTTAATTTTCATGAAAAAAAAATCAAAGTATGCAGAAAGATTCAGTTACACTGGGCTGGAGAGGTGGCTCAGGAGCTAAGAGCACAGGACCCAGGTTCAGGTCCCAGCACCCATATAGTAGCTAACAATGGTCTGTGAGTCCAGTTCCAGAGGCCCAATGCCTTCTTCTGGCCCACTTAGGCACCAGGTATATGTGTGGTACACAGATATACATGCAAGCAAAATACCCATACACGTAAAATTCAAATAAATACAACTTTTAAAGAATCAACTGCAGAAATGTTTATCGTGGCATTTATTTATAGAAGAAAAAAACTTAGAAACAGCTGGAAAGTCAGTGATCTTCCTTCAGTTGGATACATTTTGGGATATCTACAAGCTCAAAGATACTTCATCATATAGAAAGAGACACTCAGTATTAAGCAGAGGTGATGGGAAGAATCTTATAAAATGCTATATATTAAAATTTTGGAACATATACCTATACAGTGATGGTTTCTTTGAGTCAACAGCCTGATTCATAGAAAGTAAACATGCTGCCACTGAGACACACACACACTACACTCATAAACACACACACACACACACACACAATATACACTATACTCATACACATACACTACATGCACATTTCCTAAAAATGAGTTTATTTTACCAGTGCAAAAGTATCCCCTGGCAGAGGATATTTCAAGTAAGTCAGGTCAGAGTTATTTCAAGTAAGAAGACCAAAGAGAGGAAGAGAGGGAGGAGGGAGGGAAGAAGGCAGGGAAGAAGAAAGGAAGGAAGGAGAGAGTTAAGAGAACATACACTGAGAATATTCCAAAAACGAATGCCAGAAAATCCTAAGCCAGTGACTCACAAAGTTGACCTGGAGCCTTCCACCCTTTGGCACCAGAAGGAAACCAGGTTAAGCTGTGTGACTCACTCCTTCAGGATGAACAAGGCTCTTCCATATCCCTCGAATCACTTCCCTTGGAGCCCAAGGAGATGGCAGTGATACCCACAGCTGGAGCAGCTGGTTTCCTACAGCCAGCCTGAGCTGGAGCAGTCTCAGAATCACACACCTCCTTCCCTGCTTTATCCTAAGCGCAGCTATAGGCAGCACGTTCAGTTCTTCACCGAGTGCCTGCATTTACTAGCGGTGGATTAACTGCTCTATTCCCAGGAACTGGAGATTATTAATAGCTGAGAGGAGCAATTACAGTCTTTCACTGCCCCCGTGTCAGGCTGCCTACCGCTCCTTTCCCAGGGACGTGGACATCTCTCCCCATCCTCACCCAGCTCTCAGACACTCACCCACCTTGTCACCGCTGACCCCTCCACTTGTGCAAAGTGCTCCAACTTGATGATTTAAATATTATCTCTATGTAAACCTCCAAAGTGTCCAATAAAGCCACACATTTCTTCTCTCTGTCTCTATGTCTGTGTCTCTGTGTCTCTGTGCCTCTGTCTCTGTCTCTGTCTCTCTCTGTCTCTGTCTCTGTCTCTCTGACTCTCTGTCTCTCTCTTCCAGCTAGAAAAAAAGGGAGGCTAAGGGCAAAAGGGATTTGACCCCAAAGAAAGTCCTCCTGGCTGTAATTCCAAGCTTTCCAGGTCTGCTGACTGCTTATGACATCTGTGTTGGATGCTGGAGTATGATCAGAAAGGTCATGGAGGGAGGGCATTTCCCCACTGGAGAAGAAGCTAGCCAAGAAGGTCATTTCAGCCCCTTAGGTTGGAGAGGTCATACATAGTGTTAGTGTTGCATACAGAGGCCCTTTGTGAGCTCAATGGTCAGGCATGTCCGAGGGAGATGATACCTGAAGTGGGCTATGAAAGCCCATCACCGAGTGAGTATTAGTGAAGTGCATAGTGCAGGTGTATGGAAATATCCTAACAATGTCCAGTGTTTTGTACAATGACTATGTGCCATAATAATTTGTATATGTATGCAGTATTTGCATGCATCTCTGTGCAGGTATGTGTCCATGTGTGCACGCTCGAGAAGGCCAAAGGCTGCCATCACGTGTCATGTTCTCACTCTCTACCTTAGTCCCTTGAGGCAAGGTCTCTTTCTGAACACAGAGCTAGCTAGCTTGGGTAGCCACCGGCAACCCCAATGATGTTCCTGCCTCTGCCTCTGAGAGCATGGGGGTTATAGGCACAGCCACGCCTGGCTGCTTATGTGAGTGATGGGATTCAAACTCAGGTCTCCATGCTTGCAGACAAGGGCTTTTTCCCACCGGCTACCTCTCCAGGCCCGGGTTATGGCAAAGTGCAAAGAAAAACAGAACAATATGGTATAGCAGAACAGAGGAAAGAGGAAGGGGCCTTAAGAAATGAAGGCTTGATCTATTCTGGAAACCATAATCCTCCTAGCACCAGAGAGTATAGCATTCAGACATGGAAGGGGCCAGTGGAGGCCAGGTGATGAGGGCAGTGACTGAAACACTAAAGAAATAACTTTTAGAAAGGCCCTTGGTCCTGTGAAGGTTCTATGCCCCAGTGTAGGGGAATGCCAGGGCCAGTAAGCAGGAGAGGGTGGGGTGGCAAGCAGAGGGATGGGGGAGGGAACAGGGGTTTGTTCTTGTTGTTGTTTTTTGGTTTTGGGGTTTTTTTTTTTGGAGGGGAAACTGGGAAAGGAGAAATCATATGACATGTAAATAAAGAAAGTATCTAATAAAAAATAAAATTAAATTTAAAAATGAAAAAGAAATAACCTTTAGGCTAGGCACGGTGACACACACATTTAATCCAGTGCTCAGGGAGGCAAGGCAGGCAGATCTATCTGAATTCAAGGCCATTCTGTTCTGCAGAGCAAGTTCAAGGCCAGTCAGGGTTCTGTACTGAGAGATTCTGTCTCGATTTGAAAGAGAGAAAGAAAGCTTTGACTCTTTAAGCCTGACTCTGTACACACGGGCACCAAGACCAGGTAGATTAATGTAATGGCCCAAGGATACTAGAGAATGATGGCAGTGGTAGCAAATCAAATTGTGCTGAGTCACAGCTAGTACGGCCAGATATTTCTCTTGATCAGGAGACACCGAGATCTAGATCCCTGTGTACTACATTTCTTCTTTTAATTATTGGTGAATAATTCAAATTTAAAACAGACACACACACACAAAAATAAAATAAAATAAAATAAAATAAAAAATATGAATCTGGTATCTTATGCCTACAATCGTAGTATTAGGAAGACTGGGTCAGCCTAAGTTCCATAATGAAAACTTGCTTTAGTAAAACAAAAGAGAAGCACAAGGAAGAAAAATAATTCAAACAATACATTTACATAAACGAAACCGTGATGACCTATGAAGGAGGGAAGTCCCATGCTACACTGGATTTAACTCGAGCCAAGTGTGGCCCTTCTGTGCCTTACAAAGCAGGGAACCATTGAAAGTATGGAGGTCAAGGGCGGCCTGTGGGCTTGTACTTGTATTGATCTAAGAATGGGTTCTTATAGCATACTCCCTATATCGTTTTCTCTCTTATCACTTCATATGGCTTCACTATTAATCTCCAGTATCAATATTAATATGCCGGAACCCAGCAACCATCTGTAGGGACAAATACTAGGGAACGGCTGGTAGAGAGCAGAGGGCTCTGCTGCTCTGCAAGGGCCTACTGTGTGCCAGACTGCAGGGAATGGCTGGTGGAGAGCATGGGACTCTGAGACTCTGCAAGGGCCTACTGTGTGCCAAACTGGGCGGATTGAGGTAGAATAGATGAGCATTTAGTGATTGACATACTAATGACCTGGTAGACAAAAGAGAAGCCCCAGTCCTGTCTTGGTCAAGGGTTATAGCACATAGATAGCATAGAATATGCAAGGCTTGAATTTGAGCCTCTATTCCCTCCCCCTACATACACAAAAACAAACAAGAAAGAGCTTTATAAGCGCACAACTACTCTGAAGTGTACTAGGGAGCAATTACTATCGCTTTGTTAAGCCTATCTGTAAAAATAATAGTCTTTTATTTTTACATAAAGGACAGAGAGAGAAAGAGAGAGAGAGAGAAAGAGAGAGAGAGAGAGAAAGAGAGAGAGAGAGAGAGAAAGAGAGAGAGAGAGAACTTCAAAACCTGCTACTTGCAAGGGAAGCCCCCCAAACCTTGCTGGCCCGCATCTCTTTAAGGGCCTCAGAACATGGTTCTCTTTGCCTTCCTTGTGCCAGCGAACCATCTGGAGGTTCAGGACTCCTCCAACATCCCACTCCGCAGTTTCCTGAGCACTGTGAGTATGGGATGCTAACCACTGACACACTGCCCCAGTCTGAGTCAGCCTTTCCCATGCTGGGGGAAGCCAGAGGACAACCCAAGCTGTCACTCCTCCAGCACTGTCCATCTCATTTTTTGAGACAAGGTTTCTCTCTGGCATCGAATTCACTAAGTGGGGTGGACTGGCTGGCCAGTGAGTCCCAGGAATCTACTTGTCTTCGTCTCTGCCGCACTGGAGTTAGGAGCAAACACCTCAAGTCCAAGGGCCCACAAGCCAAGTACTTGGCAGACCGGACTATCCCAGACCTCTCCTTCAGCCTTTTTGTTCTCATATTGTTCTTTTGTTGGAAGGGAAGTAGGTTCTCCTATCTTCTGGATTTTTTTGATTGACTAGAACTGTTTATCTTGCTCCCCCCCACCCCCGTACACACACACACACACACACACACACACACACACACACACACACACACACACACACACTGGCTTTGGGCACCTAAGCTTCACTTTTTGATAACATGTCACAGTTGCATTCAATATTTCATGAATTCCATTGGTAACTATCTAATGTGTTAGTTGTACCCAGAAAGGCTTGGATTTTTAAATGACAACATAGATGATCTAATTTAATTTGTAAACAATTCAAAAAGATCTAAGAAATCTTTTTTTTTTTTTTCTTTTTCAAAACTAGGTTCCTGTGTGTAACAGCTCCTGCTGTCCTGGAATTTGCTCTGTAGACCAGGCTGGCTTTTGGACTAAACAGAGATCTGCCTGCCTCTGTCTGCCTCTTGAGTGCTGGTGTATGCTCTTGAGTTACAGGTGTGTGCCACCATGACCGGCTAGAGAGCACTCTTTTTTGCACTTGGAAAAAAAAAAAAAAGAGGAGTTGAGTGGTACATACTTTGCCCAAGTGTCCATTGCTACTGACTAAGCACCTCACCCTGGGGATCTTGGATGCCCTAGCAATGGAGGGCTACAGACTCTCTGGGTAAGCCTCCAAGCCTCTAATGTCCCAGTCTCTTCTTTCCTCAACCTGCAAGCCATGCCCACACTGCAGAGGCCACCTGCTCCCAACTCCCAGTGATGCATCCCTTCACTTACATGCTGCAAATAGGGACAGCATGGTTTTTCTGTACTGTCACTGGTGTGCATGGATGTATACACACTTGTGCCCAATTTAGTGCTCCACCAAAGAGGAAAAACCTTGTCAGTGGAGGTCAAGCGAAGTGAGGAAGCCCCGTCTTCCTTTTTCAGCTCTCACACGGTAAACAAGTATATTTTTCACGGTCTATTTAGCCCACATTTTTCTCCTTTTTACTCTTTTCTTCCATGATTTCACTACCCAAACTGGCCCCAACCACAATGCTATTGTCCTGCCTGTGTTCTGCGGCCTAACACAGGTTTCCTTCAGACACGGGCTGTGACGTCACTAAGAAGGAATCAACATATGTAACGAGTAAGGAGTCTTTAAACAGAAACAAGGTGATGTGCTGTGAGGTTCTCTTAGCAACAGTTATGGCCAGAGACTTGAGAACCTAACTCTGTCTTTCTCCTAGGATCGATGATTTGGTGTCTGACAATTCAGTTCAATTGTAGTTACATGAATATAACTACATCAAATATGCCCACGTGTACACAGTCAGTCATACATGTGCCTACTCCATACCCATAGGTCATGTGTCCATGTAGTCAATTAACTGCAGGCAGAAAATACTTGGGGAATTACATCTGCAATTGAGAAAGTCTGAACATGTACAGACTTTCCCTCCTTGTCTTAGTCCCTGAGCAATGTGGTATACACTATTTAAACAAAATTTACAGTGTGAGGTAGGGTAAGCCAGCTGCAGATAATCTTCACTATATGGGACAATGTGCATCAGCTCTATGCAAACACACCTCTTTATATAAGGGACATGAATATCTGCAGATTTTGGTCATAGAAATTTCTGGAAACGGTCTCTGATAGATAATGAGGGACACACATACACACACACACACACACACATACAAACACACTGTCATACATCACATACAATACTCATGCATACTTTTACATATACAAATTACACACACAAAGACACATACTCACATACACTCACTCACACAATCATATACACATGCTTACACACACATTCACACACATACACACTAATATACACATATATAAACACACTGTCACACATGCACATACAATACTCATGCCTACGTTCACACACATTACACTCGCATCACACACAGTCACATACATTCACTCACATATACACACACTTACATACACGTATTCACACCACACACACACACGCACACACACACACACACTTACTCACCCTAGGATTCTCCTTTTTCCCTTTTAGTTCTCCAAAATCTAATTAGCTTCATTTTCAAATTAAATATTTCCAACCTGATCTCTATAAAATTCGCCCCAAGAGAAAATGCACCAAGCCTTTGATGACAGTGTCATTAAGTGTCCAGGTGTCAGATTTTGATTTCTTTGTTTCAATCAACTCAGCCCTAGCTCCTCTCCAGAAGCACATGGACCTCATGGCTCAACCCTAGCTCCTCTCCGGAAGCACATGGACCTCATGGCTCAGCCCTGGCTCCTCTCCGGAAGCACATGGACCTCATGGCTCAACCCTAGCTCCTCTCCAGAAACACATGGACCTCATGGCTCAGCCCTGGCTCCTCTCCGGAAGCACATGGACCTCATGGCTCAGCCCTGGCTCCTCTCCGGAAGCACATGGACCTCATGGCTCAACCCTAGCTCCTCTCCGGAAGCACATGGACCTCATGGCTCAGCCCTAGCTCCTCTCCGGAAGCACATGGATGTCATGGACTCTCCTTGTTGAGCTGCCTTGGGGCCTAGGAGCGGATCTGTTCTCACTTTAAAGTTATTTGGAGCTGAAGTATTTATAACTTTGTTCTGATGACTCATTATGAAGTATCTCAGCAAAAGAAAATTAATTTCTGAAGTTGTTATGCTCACTAGGTTTGGAGGAGATTAACAAAATTTTTCCTTATTGTACATGTTTTTCATTCTGCAGCTCTAATATAAGTAATTTCAAACTTATTCTGGGGCTTTCCCATTAATAATGAAAACTAGATTTCCATTTAATAGCTGAATATTCTTTTACCCTTGTAACTAAGGCATAATATAGTATTTTTTTTTCTCCTAGGAAGCAATTAAGAAGTGTTCCCTTGCACTAGCTAATGGTTCAGGGAACAAGAGAGATTGTCGAGAAATCCTGCTGACCCTGGAGCGCAGTTCCTGGATCCCATAGTGAAAAGAAAAAATGTGATGCCCAAATTTGGTTCTCTGACTTCCACGGGCATGCCGTGGCATTAACACAGTTGCTCTCATAGGTGTACACAATGATGATGATGGCGATGATGATGATGATGATGATGATGATGATGATGATGATGATGATGATAATTAAATTTTAATAAATTTAAGGAGTGCCTCCCTTCCCAAGAGACATGGTACTAGCTTAGCAATCGATGTCTTTACAAGCGTGTGACTCTACATGCAGCGCTTGCTCCAGCATCTCCAAATCCAGAGGAATTTTCCTGTTGCTTTGCTTTTTTGTTTTTCTCTTACTAAGCTTACAGTTTATAAACTGTAGAAGACTTTGATGAGAAGCATGATCTGAAAAGCAGACTTAGAAAGCTGGTGCAGCCACACCCTGTGCTCTGACACGTTTCCTATGAACACCCTGAATCCCACTTTACACTACTGGCAGATTGAAAGAAAGATTAAGATTTGTTTCCTTTTTAATTATGTGTACGTGTGTGAGTTTGTGCGTGTGAGTTTGTATGAGTGCATGCAGGTGCTGGAGGAGGCTAGAAGAGGGCTTCAGATCCCCTGGAGCAGAGTTCCAGGAAATTGTGAGCTGCCTGAGGTGGGTGCTGGGAATGGAACTCAGGTCCTTTGGAAGAGTCTTACTAATTCTGAGCCGTTGAGCCATCTCTCCCAGCCCCAGACGGTTTGGGGTTTTAACCAACAAAGGTTTTATAAGACTAAAAGACCACCTTGGCTTCTCCTCTGGATGATGCTTAGAAAGGGGTCTCAAAAACTACTTTTGAAGGGTGAGGATTCGTCCTCTCTGTGGGTCCAGAACTCAGCCACTTCTTCCTCTGGGTGTGACTTGTGTCCCAGACTTTGGATTTCTGTGACTCCTCAACTATAAACCAAGTCCTGGCACCTCTTTCTAAGCATTCAATCTTTTAAAGTTTTCAGAGCACACGCTTGGTTTGTGTTGGTTGTCATTATCAAAACTCTCATCAGAGGCCTGAGAGGTAAACACTGGCTTGTCTGTAATCTCAGTCAATTGAGAGACTGGGCAGGATTGAGAGTTCAAGGCCAGCCTGATATACACAGTAAAAAGTCCACCCTGTCCTCTCTATCTCAAAACAAACTTGGTATGGGTCGAGGAGATGGCTCAGTGGGTAAGACTGCTTTCTGTGCAAGTGTGAGGACCCGGGTTTGAATCTATATATCCCACATGAAGATGGATGCCACACTGAATGTTTGCAATCCATCACTCCTAAAACAAGACTGGAAGTGACTCAGGTGGATCCTCAGAAAAGCACAAGCCAGCTTAGTCTGGCATTTACAGGGTAAATAACAACAGAAGCCTGTCTTCAACAAGGTAGGACCAACATCCAGCGTTACTCTCTGACCTCTGCATACAGGTTGTAACTCATGGATGCCTGTCAGACTCACACACACACATACACACACACAGAGAGAGAGAGAGACAGACAGACACAGAGTAAGACACAGAGACACAGAGAGAGTCAGACAGAACACAGAGACAGACACAGAGACACAGAGAGAGTCAGACAGAGAAAACCAGAAAAGTATACATGTTTATCACATTTAGCAATAGCTAGAAACATTTTTTTGTTGTTGTCATAGTTGGGAGTATGCAGGAACATACTGGAGTATCTCATGACTAGAGCTGTGAACCATCCTATAATACCCAGGATAGCCCCCATATCAAAGAACTGTCTGACCCAAAAGGCCAAGGCTGGAAGTGAGAAATGCAACCTAAGAGCTGACATAGGTCATAGTTTTAGGCAATGGACTCTGACACAGAGGTGGGGGATTTCTGTTTCTGTCTCCATGGAGCACTGGAATATTACAACATGATGCTTGGTACTGATACACACGTTGAGTCATCATTGGGTCAACATTGGTATGCCTGGGACCTTTTGATGGCTGATAGGGTAAGACAGACTGGCCTCCAGTTCCATCTGTCAGCCATAGACTGGCCTTGAACTCCTGATCCTCCTGCCTCCACTTTCTAAGTATGCACCAGAAGAGGGCATCAGATCCCATTACAGATGGTTGTGAGCCACCAAGTGGTTGCTGGCAATTGAACTCAGGACCTCTGGAAGAGAAACCTGTGTTCTAAACCGCTGAGCCATCTCTCCAGCCCCAGATTTCTTGTTACATGAAATATTTGTCCACTTCATGAACATTTTTTAATACTTATAGTCAAAAGCATCATAATTATCACATCTAATTACATATAATTTTCCCACAAAAGGTCCACATTAAGTTGATTAATGGTTTAATTATTTTTCTTTTTCTGTGATTAAAAAACAATAACAAAATCTAAAACTCTCACAGTGGGCTGGGAGGGGGGGACTCAGCAAGGAAAGACATTTTCCAACAAGCCTAATCACCCAAGTTTTGATCCCCAAAACACACACAGCAAAAGCCAACTGAGTCTCCCAAGTTATCCTCTGACCGGCACACATGCTTGCCCGAGTACACACACACACACACACACACACACACACACACACACACACACACACACACACCAACAAATAAATAAACAAAGCCTTGACAAAAGCTCCTTAAGGAAGGATTTGTTTTGCCTCACAGGTCCAGAGTGTAGTACAGGATGGTGTGGTTGTTATGGAGACAAGAGCTCCAGGCAGCCGGTCACATTGTATCTAGTCAGGAAAACAGGGAGGATGAACCCTGGTGCTGGCTCTTTCTTCCTATTGTTGTCTCAGACTCAGCCCACTGAACACACACACACACACACACACACACACACACACACACACCAGTATCTACTATTTACTAAGGCTTGTTCAATCTATCCCCATCTTCCGAGCATACCAGGGACCTGTCTGCTGAACAGTTTTAAGAGCTGAGTCTCACCTGAGCACCTGGACATTCTTCAAAGGTGAAACTGACAGTTGAGTCGACATTTCTGAAAGCTACTGTTAGCTAAATAGATTAAGCAGATTCCTGTTAGCTCTCAGAGACTGAACCACAAACCAAAGAGCATACACAGGCTGGACCAAGCCCTCCCCTCCCCATCACCTATGTAGCAAACATGCAGCTCAGTCTCCATGGCTGCATTGTCTGGCCTCAGTGGGAGAGGATGCGCCTACCCCTGAAGAGACAGGATGAGCCAGGCTCGGGGGATACCAGGGAGGGCACACTCTCAGTCTCTTCCCTCACTCCAGTATTGATTGCCGCATATGGTTATGTGTGAATCCAGAGGGCTAGCCTGGCCTCTGCATCCTTCCTTTTCCCGTTAGTTCTCAAGTATCAGATGAACACGAGGGAGTTTTCAACTGCCACTTGGATGGAAGAGCCTTCCCCAAGCCTGCTGCAGGCCTCCTTGCCTCTAAAACTCTGTCTTGTCTAAATATATGCTGAATAATGAAGCTTTAATTTGACAGATAATAATTGTACGTCTGTAGAGAGCATGAGCACTGGGGAGAAAAGTACAGAAAGGGGTGAACGAGAACAAAGTTATGTATATACACAGCCATCCATCGAACTGAATACAGGGTCCCCAGTGAAGGAGTTAGAGAAAGGACCAATGGAGCTGAGGGGTTTGCAGCCCCTTAGGACTAACAACAATATGAACTAAGTAGTATCCTCAGAGCTCCCAGGGTCTCAACCAACAACCAAGGACTGCACATGGAGGGGTCTGATTGTTCTGGCAGCATGTGTATAGTAGAGGATTGCAAATTTGATCATCAATAGGAGGAGAGGACCTTGGCCCTGTGAAGGTTCTGTGCCCCAGTGTAGGGGAATGCCAGGGCCAGAAAGTGGGAGAGGGCGGGGTGGCAGGCATGGGGAAGTGGAAGGCAACAGGGGTTTGTTTTTGTTGTTTTTGTTTCTTTGTTTTTTGGAGGGGAAACTGGGAATGGAGAAATTTACATGTAAATAAAGAAAATATCTAAAAAAAAAAACAAAAAAAAAGTTATGTATATAATGTATATGTATGATATGATATTACAGTTGTGTATATGATGTATATGTATAGGTATAGGTACAGGTATATGTCATGATGAAACCCATTACTTGGTATGATATTCTAAATTTTTTTGACTCTTAAAACCCTTTGATATCCCAATTTTTTATAATAAATAATTATGCATTTGTATATGGTGCATAATTATGATGTTTTGGTATACTCATGCACTGTGTGATGATAAACTCAGGTGGTGTTAATGATGATGGCGGTGATGGTGGTGGTGGTGCTGCTGCTGGTGGTGTCGGCGGCGGCGGTGGTAATGATGATAGTGATCATGACAGTGATGGTGATGATGATGGTGGTGATGATGATGATAGAGATGTAACATGAGGCATTTCTCATTTAACTTTCCGTGCTCAAGGATCTACAGGATATCAAGCAGGCTCCTTAACTTTACTTAATCTCATCCTTGCAATGAACTCTCTCTCTCTCTCTCTCTCTCTTTCTCTCTCTCTCTCTCTCTCTCTCTCTCTCTCTCTTTTTCATTTCTCATTCTGTTTAATTGTTTCCAAACCATCTTACCTCTTTAATAACAAAACAAGCATGCCAGTATATTTCAGGTTTTGGTGCCACCGGATTGCCCTGAACTTTGCTGGACCTCTTCCAAATTTTATGTTCCCTTTCCCTAAATACCTGAGTACTACTTCAACCCGAGAAGGCAGAGAAAAAGAAACCAGGTCCCCGAAGAGCGAGCCAAGAACACACATGAGATGTAAACTCAGAAAGGCGCTCCCGTTGTCCTGGAGCATAAATCTGCAGCTCTGCGGATCTGCTCAGCTTTATAAGCTCCGAGAATTGCAGCTTGACAAACACTTGGACACGCCAGGTCTCGCTAGGCAGAAACCGCCCTGGGAACGTTTTTCCATCTCGTGTAAATGTTCAAGAGCTTGGCGCCAACTGTTTGTTTTCGCCATTCCTGGAAGGAGCTCTTCCCTCCATGGACTCCGCTCTCTGTGACAGGAGACAGGCTTGGTGTTTCTCCAGACCTTGAAAACAGCGCAGTCAAGAGCTCTGTGACCTTGAAGCTATCTATCCCTTCCAACCATACTGACCCTGTTCCAGTGTGGCCCAAGAGGACCTGCAGGTTCATCCCAGACGATGCCTTCCCATAGAAAGTTCCTTTTCGCTAGACTTTAGGTTTCGTTTTTCATTTTAATCTTTTGGAGCAACAGAATCTCCAGCATCTCAGGCTATCCTCAAACTTACTGTAGCCAAGAACGATTTGGAACTTCCAATCCTTCTGCCCCACCTCTCTAGAGCTATATATAAGTACAGCTGTACAACGATTTTACAGCATGGGGGGTGTTGAACCCAGAACTTCCTACTTACTGGGCAAGCACTCTGTCCTCTGAACCACATCTCCAGCATCTAAATTTTAGATTTTTGTAGGTGAAAAATAAATTGAGAGATGCAAATGAGTCCAGTGATGTTAGATGTTGAGAGAATAGATGGATTTACTGAGCATCCTCATGGGCCAGGCTTGGTGCTGGGTGCAAGTGAGGCACTAGAGACCCCGATGTGAAGTGTGTAGAGGCAATGCTGTCCTTTCTGGAGTTTAGTAAGAAAGAATTCCTGGTCTTCCCTCTTACATTAGGTGTATTTACAGACCCCGGGATGCGGGAGCATGAAGGTGAATAAACAAGGCAATCCTGACCGTGAAGTTTCTCAGTCTTGCCGGGGCTTCCTTTCCTGCCTCTGTCTCGGCCACAGGACCCGGCAAGCCTGATCGTGCAGTTTCTCGGTCTTGCCGGGGCTTCCTTTCCTGCCTCTGCCTCGGCCCCAGGACCCCTTCCTCCCCATGGAAAGCCCCAGCTCCTTTTTGCCTCTCTCAGGCTCTCCTGCTCCTGGAGGCCTTCACTGAGCTAATGTTCGATAGATGTAAGCGTAGACTCTCCCTGTGGATGTGGCATATTAGATACTCTACAAACATTAAATTTTATTTTGCCATATTTTATAAGCTGGCATGTTATCACAACTGTCTCCCTCTGTTGTCCCAAGTGCCACTGTTTGAGGATACTCAATACCTCTTGATCTTCTAAAAGGACATAAACACATACAAATGCACATACACACACATATCCAAGGAGAGAGAGAACTGTTTGAGTGAGCTAAGAAAGTTGGCAGAAGCCCCTTGGCAGGCAGAGATGGATATGCCATTCAAAGCATCCCCTGATGACCTTTGTGGCAAGCCTAGGGATCTGACTGGCAGCCACATCACCTGTGACTGCACACTAGATCCTAGCAGTGAACCTCTTCACTTTTTCAAAGAATATTAATGCATAGAAAAGTGAAAACAAATGTACATTTCAAAGAGTTTTCACATGCCCTTGTGGCCAGCACCCACAATGGGAGACAGCATATGGTGAGCATACAGTAGCCTTTCATTTTCCTTCCTTCCCTCTCTCTAAAGCAGTTCTCAACCTTCCTGATGCTGTGCCCGTTCAACATAGTTCCTCATGTCAATGATCACCAGCAAAAAAGCAAACCAGTCAGCATGCCAGCATAAGGGAATGGCTCACAATGAGGAGCCATGGACAGTGGATGGATGCCAGGGGAGGAAAATCAGTTTCCTTCAGGGGAATGGTCATAGTCCAAAGGATGACCCCAAGTCCCTGTATACACGGTCAACATAAACTTGACTCAGTGGGTTATAAAGGAAAAGAAGACAATGTGGGAGGGCAGGAGGGTCCAGAAGAAGTTAGGAGGAGTGGTGTAGGATGAATATTATCAAAATACATTATATGCATGTGTGAACATCTCAAAGAATTAATTCAAAATATTATATTAAAACACAAAAATGAATAACTGGGGTGGGAGCTCATGGAGAAAGGGCTTAGCAGTTAGGAGCGCTTGCTGCTTTTGCAAAGAACCTGAGTTTGGTTCCCAGCACCCAAATGGCAGTTCATGACTTCTATAACTCCATTTCCAGAACCTCCATCATCCTCTTCTGGCTTCTCAGGCTTCAGATACTCATGAGGTACACAGGCATACAGGCAAAACACACATACAATAAAAATAAATACATATTTACAAAACTAGATGCAAATAGTGATATATGCATTTAATCCCAGAGTTTGGGAGGCAAAGGCAGGCAGATCTCTATGAATTCAAGGCCAGATTAATCTGCGTTAAGAGAGTTTCATGCAGGCAAGAATCCCTATCTCAAAATTAATTAATCCAAAATACTGTTTAAAAATTAAATGTAGGGGCACAGCTCAATAAGGGCACTTGCCTAGCACATGGACAGTTTTCACCACTGAAAACATATTTTCCCATAGGATGTCTGTCAGGTGGGAAATGATGTCACCCAACTTGCTGGGGTGCTGGTAGGATGGCTAGGTTCTGGGGAATGCCAGCAGACAGTGTCTTACTTGTCACACTTGTGATGTATTTGAACATAAAATCCTGCTTCTATGACAAGTCTTCCATCTTTTCCTGCTACGTGATCACCCTCTACTGCCTTCCAAAATACTTTTCATCCTGAGAGATTTTAATCCGTTGCCTATAAAATTCAAAGTGTTTCAAATTTACTTGATAAGTTTGATATCCAAAACATTACTTGTGAGTCTCTCATGCCCGACCTCCTGTATTTGGATTCCCCCCCCCCACCCCCCGTATTAGTTTGGGTTTAATTACTGTGAAGAAACACCATGACCAACCCTTTTTAAAAAAAAGAGATTTTATTTAAGTATGTAAGTACACTATGGCTGTATTCAGATACACCAAAAGAGGGCATCAGATGCCCACTACAGATGGTTGTGAGCCAACATGTGGTTGCTGGGAATCAAACTCAGGACCTCTGGAAGAGTAGCCAGGGCTCCTAACCACTGAACCATCTCTCCAGTCCATGACCAACTCTTATTAAAGAAAACATTTAATCATGGCTGGCTTACAGGTTCAGAGCTTTAGTCCATTATCATCATGTCGGGAAGCATGGCAGTGTGCAGGCCGACACAGTGTTGGAGGAGCCGAGAGGTCTACATCTTGATCTGAAAGCAGCAGAAAAGACTGACTTCCACAATGGGTGTAGCTTGAACATAGGAGACCTGAAGGCCCATCCCCCACTTCCTCCAACAAGGTCACACCTACTCCAAAAAAAGGCCATATCTCCTAATGTGCCATTCCCTATAGACCAAGTATCCAAACACATAAGTCTATGAGGGTCATTCCTATTCAGACCACCACACTCCCCTTGGCAGTGCTTGATGTAATCCAGGGCCTCAAGCATGCCAGGCAAGCCACTGATCGCTAAGTTGCATCCTCAGACCTCCCTCATCTACAAGCAGTGCCACCATTGCCTATTTAATTGCACAGTTAATTGATGATCACATGGTGCGCTGGCTAGTTTGATGTCGCTTGTCACGAGCTAGAGTCATCTCAAAGGAGGGAACCTCAGTAAAGAAAATACCTCCACAAGATCCAGCTGTAAAGCAATTTTTTAATTAGTGATTGATGGCGGCGGGCCTAGTCCATTGTGGATGACACTGGCATGCTGACTGGCTTGCTTTTGTGCTGGTGACCATTGACATGAGGAAGTATGTTGAAGGGGCACAGCATCAGGAAGGTTGAGAACTGCTTTAGAGAGAGGGAAGGAAGGAAAATGAAAGGCTACTGTATGCTCACCATATGCTGTCTCCTATTCTGGGTGCTGGCCACAAGGGCATGTGAAAATTCTTTGAACTATACATTTGTTTTCACTTTTCTATGGTGCCCCTGAGTTCTATAACAAAACAAGCTGAGCAAGCCACAGGAGTTAGCCAGTAAGCAGCACTTTCCCATGATCTCTGCATCACCTCTTGTTTCCCAATTCCAGCTGTGGTTGAGTTGGTCCCGTCTTCCTTCAGTGATGAACAGCAATATGGAAGGTAAGCCAAATAAACTCTTTCCTCTCTAACTTAGCAATACCAAAGTAACCCTAACATCCAGGAATTAGTACCAGAAGCGTGAGGTATTGTTGTGAGAGACCGCCCCATGTTCCTTTGGGGAGGATCGTGGAAGGACTTTGGAACTTTGGGTTGAAAAAGCCATTGAGTGTTCAAAGCTTGGTGAGCTGTTCTGTGGGAGGTTGGAAGATAAAAGTGTTGAGAGACATGCAGACAATGAATCCTGGCTTCTGAATCTCTGATGGAAGTTTGGGAGTCACTTAAAGACCCTATCAGGACCAGTGCATGTTTTGAGTTAGGAATCTATGCTTCTAGTCCCCTGGGGCTGAAGAATCAACTGTGATTAATAAGGAACCAGAACCACTAAAGGAAAACCTTTGCTCTTCCCTGACAATCGAAGCTGGTCAGGATTCATAACCACTCATTTGATAAGAGGTTAATGTTCCAAAACTTGCACAAGGAATTCATACAATTCATACAGCTCATGTTTGCAGGCTTGAGTAAACATGCTTTTCTCTATGAACACATGCAGGACTATCAACTTGTCTCAAAAAATGAGAACCAGTAAATCAATCAATCAATCAATCAATCAATCAATGTAAAGAATAACTGAGGGAGACAACCAGTACAGACCTTTGACCTTCATACACAAGCACACGTATGCATGTGCACACACCTATGCATGTGCAGACACACATGCACACACATACATGCACACATACACACATGCACACATGCACACATACACACACATGCATACACAGACATGCATACATACACACACGCACACATACATACTCATGCACACACCTACACACACAGAGATTTTCCTAAATTCCCCTCCATTTTTCTTAGAAGCCCACAGACTTACTCCTGAATTCCATTCTTTCTTGTTCTCAAATCCACCAACCCTTATTCTGTCTCTCCTTCTATCTCTGCCATTCTGATAAGTTCCTGAGTTCAACGTTTGCCTCATATCATAGTATTTCCTTTGTTAATTCTAAAGATAACTCTGAGCTGGTGACCTTGCTCAGCTCCTGCATGTGCTGCATCCCTAAACGCTCCTCACAGACCCTCCAGCTGTCAGAGATTCTACCTCTTTCCACTAACACAATATTTAGAGACAAATAGTGTTGTTTACCCTGTGATCTTTCTCTTATATGTCTATTACTACATTTCCACTTTTATTGCACTGTATTTAGCATGTTTGAGCTGCATTTTATCATTTGGGAAAGTAATTTCCTCCAGTGTACTAGAGTGTAGTCAGTTTTGATAGACATTAATGTTTGCCCATGGGGCGGACATAGTTCCTCGATAGTAATAGACTTATTGAATTTTCTTAATTTTATTATTGAAATCCTCTTCTGTGATTAATTAAGGGTATCTTGCATTGGATCTTAACTGTGTAGCCCAGGTTGACCTTGAACTCTTGATCCTCTGCCTCCCAAGTGCTAGGATTGCAGGTGTGCTCTACTGTGTTAATTTGCTTGTTTGTTCTTTTACTAATTGTATGTATGTTGCATACATGTGTGTGTGCTTATATCTCTATGCTTTGCCAGTGCAGGCATGTGTAGAGATCAGAGGGTGATGCTGGGATGTCTTTCTGAATCACTCTCTACCCTAGCGTTTGAGACAAGGACGCTCACTGAACCTGGAGCTCACTCTACCAGCAGATCACTCTCTACCCTAGTGTTTGAGACAAGGACGCTCACTGAACCTGGAGCTCACTCTACCAGCTGGATTGGTTGGGACAAGTCCCTAGGATCCTCGTGTCTCCACTTCCACATCCCAGCTTTGCATTACAGACAAGCAAGCTGGGCCCACTTTTTTATGTGGGTGCTAGGGATCTAAAATTAGGCTCCTATGCTTGTGCAGCAAGCACTTTATCCACGAAGACATCTCCCTAACATCAATTTTCACTTTTTAACTAGACTTGTAAGAATATATGGAGACTGTTTTAAAATAACCCTACTTCCATGCACTTATTTTTTTCCTTATGTGTGATAATCGGTACTTCTCATTGGTGGCAGTTCTATACAGACTATGAATTTATTTTATTTCATTTTATTTTGTAGTTGTTTTTGAGGCAGAGTCTTGTGTAGCCCAGGCTGGCCTCAAACTCACCATGAACAGAATGCCACACTTAGCTTTAAGTGACTTTTTCTCGTTCATTCTTTTAGTGTAGATTTTGAAAATGACCTGTTGTATTTTCCTTTTAAGTTCTATTGACAATAGCAAGAGGTGTGTTTTTTATTTTCTTTTTCAGAAAATTGCACTGTTTCACAAGCATTGCTGGTTGTGTTCTCAATACTGAGCCGTTTGTCAGGTAGTTGATGAAAGTTCCTGTGTTATTGTACACTTGATCCCCTGTCAGGCCCAGTTTCTGGGTTTTCCTTAGTTTTGATAGGTGTGTGAGCGAACATTGGCTTATACGGTATTGAGGCCTGAAACCAAATGCTGTTTTAAGTTGGAGTGTGTCCAGCCAAGACTGCACACAGTTTAGCAAAGGAAATAGGCCGCTGCTGTGGGCCAGGTGTGTGAGGGCGGGTCCCTGGTCATGTGATCATCTTTATATCACTCCGTCCGTTGGTTCCCACCAGGGGTTTCTTAGGAAGTAAGCCTAAGAGATAGCAAATATAAATTCAGCTCAGCTGAATACCTGTTGATTGCTCTGCCATGCACTAGGCTAGACTTGTTTATGAACCTAAGCAAAATGTATCAAGCAATAACTTAGGGTGGAATTGTGCTGAGCCACAGAGACAAGGGTGATTATCCTAAAAGAAAATACATTTCAGTACCAAGGCGGGGGAGGGGGAGCAATCAAAAACATAAATACATAGGAAGCTGGAGAGAGAGATGGCTCAGCAAATAAGAGTGCTTGCTTGCAGTTTTTCCAGAGGACTTCAGTTTGATTCCTAGTACTTACACAGGGGATTTCACAGCTACAGGTAACTCCACCTCCAGGTGACTTACTTCCCTCTCCTAAGGTGAATACATTCACCCCCACAAATTTAAAAACGGAAAGAAATGTTTTTAAAAGAGTGTGTGTGTGTGTGTGTGTGTGTGTGTGTGTGTGTGTGTGTTTGTGTTTGTAATTCTATATTGTAATATGTGGGAAATAGAAGAGAAGCTAAAGGCTGGGAGTGTGGCTCAGTGGTGTAGCATTGGCCTAGCATATGCAAGGCCCTGGGTATGATCCCCAGCACATCTTTTAGGAGGAATGGTCAGGAAAGTGACATTGGAACCGCGCTTGGAAAGGGTGAGGGGTAGCTAAGAAAGATGGCCTTTAATAGTCCAGGCCCTAGGACAGGAACAAGCTGCTACCAGAAATGAACTTGAATCAGGTTCCCATATGCAACTCCCGAAGAGTCAAAGCTCTGGGTATGTGTAAGAAGAAGTCACTCCTGCGTCACAGCTCCCCTCAGCATTCAGAGGGAGGAAGAGGCTGAGCCGTCTCTTCTCTCTGACTTCTATACGAGAGGAGGAGAGAGGAGGACGTGTACTGGGAGCTCCCACATGACACAGGAAGTAAGCAGCCTGCTGGGGTGTGAACGAGGTGCACATGGTGCACACTACTGACTTCATCCCATCCCTTTCCACACTTCTACATTAAAAAGTCCAAAAAGGTGGAGCTGGAGAGATGGCTCAGCAGTTAAGAGCCCAGGTTGCTCTTGCAAAGGACCCAGATTCAGTTCCCAGCAGCCACATGTGGCTCATAACCATATATAACTACGGTTCTAGGTAATCACACACATGATGCATACACACATACATATAGGCAAAACACTCATACACATTAAGTAAAATAAATCTTTAAATGAATGTTTAAAAACTAAATAAATGTTCAAGTTAAAAAAGATTTCCATTAACATTTTGCAACCAAGTCACACAGCACCGGAAATACTGTCACTCAAAAGACAGCCACTGAGCAAATTCCCAGTTACTGCAGCCAGCTCACAGTTCTGGATTTCTACACAGTGACCATTCCTCTGACTCTTTCGAATCCACTCTCAATATAATGAAATCCTTGAACTCAATCATAAAGCTACTTCCATAATATTCCCTATATAAAAATAAGGTGGAGAAGAAAGAGAAGAAAAACTAAGAAATCCAAATGTGTACAAATATACATACACATCACTAAAAATGTAAAGGAAACAGAAAACCCTAAAATAATTTAAAGTTATGTCTAGTCTAAGATGTTAAAAATTATCTATTAAATTTAAAAGGCCAGATAGAAATTAAAATGAACAGCTATCAAAATTGTAAGTCAAACTTAATTGAATAAAGCTGAATTTTAAATTTAATTATCCACAGTTTGAGGCATGAACTTGTTCCATGCAATAAATAACAGATTAACAGAAGTTGCAACAACAACATAAAGGACCTATTTCACTTTAAAAAAAGATGCTTTTGATATAAAATTTGTTTAAGTCAAAAGAAACAGCATAAGAAACATATCACAAGAACATTTCAACATGTAATGTATACAATTTACAAAATAACATTTTAGCATGCAGTTAAAACAAGGAAACAAAATCCTTTGTTTTACCTGAACTGTTTTGAAAAGGAACCACTTTTCACTCCATGGGCAAAGCGGGGAGTTCCAGTTTTCCTACATTCTTGCCAACATCTACCATTGTCGGTCCCTCCTCACTGCCACCGGCTGTCTGGGAAATGGTATGTCTTTGTGGCTTGAACTCACCTTTCTCTTTCACCTGATAATGATGATGTGGTTGGTTGGTTGGCTTTGTTGTTGTTGCAGCTGCTGCTGCTGTTGAGACAGGATCCTGACTATCCTAGAACTCACAGAGATCTATCTGCCTCTACCTCCCAACTGCCACTGCGCCCAGCTGGACAGCAGTTCTTTATCAGATAGCTTACAGAGGTTTTCTTTGGTATGGCTAATCATTTTTGCCTAATGTTGTTGTGTGTGTGTGTGGTGTGTTTTGTGTGTGTGTGTTGGGGGGGTGTATCTTGTTACTGGAAGTACACCCTTGTTTGTTTTGGAGGATTGGGGACAAACAAACAGGGCCCAAGAATCCTAAGCAAGCTCTACCACTGACCTATATCCCCAGCCTTCATCCACACTGTCAACTAAAGTGGCAAAGGTCTGCTTGCAACAAAGTGCAAGTTACTCCGTTTTTTTTTTTCTTTAATTCATTGAGCTCTTCATGACCTACTTGGCATTTTCTTTTACATTCAAGGAAGACAATGTACTTTTGACTTCAAAATACGTAGTAGACCTAGTTTTACTACCCACCAATGTTGAATAAACCTCATAGAGTGGCCATGTGTTTTCCCATCAGATTTCTTCGGTGCCAGGTTGAAAATGACTCACCCGAATATTTTACTATCCATGAAGGTCGCCCTCCGTGGAGTGTGTGGCCCTCCCATCCGAGTTCCCCACGCTGTTGGCTTGGTCCTAAAGCACAAGGAAAACGCTTCATTTTAAGCACAAAGTCACACATGCTTCAACCCCAGCAGGCCACAAGTAAGACATCAGAAATAGGCCGGGCAGTGGTGGCGCACGCCTTTAATTCCAGCACTTGGGAGGCAGAGGCAGGCGGATTTCTGATATGGAGGCCAGCCTGGTCTACAGAGTGAGTTCCAGGACAGCCAGGGCTACACAGAGAAACCCTGTCTCGAAAAACAAAACAAAACAAAAAAACAAAAAACAAACAAACAAGCAAAAAAAGACATTAGAAGTAAGAGGCAGTAGAGAGAGACTGAGCATTCATTATCCAAGACGCTTGGAACCAGAAGTGTTTCATATTGTAGATAATTTAAAGCTTTTCAGTACTTCCATAATGAGCTATCTTGGGTGGGTGGGACCCAAGTCTAAACTTAAGTTCATTTCTGTTGGGACAAATGACCCAAAGGTAATGTAATATAGCTTTTTCAATGTGCCTACAGGTTGAACTAACATGATGTCAGGTATGGAATGTTCCACACGCAGCATCGTGTTGGCGCTGAACAAGTTTTAGACGTTGGCACACTCAGATGTTTGGATTGGAGAAGCTTGACTTATATTTGTGGGTCAGTGTTGGAGTTCCCCCTTAGCCACTCATTAGCAAGGAGACCGTGGGTAAATCTTTAGTGTGGCTAAATCTAGAGTGGAACAAACGAAAGGACAGCATGGACAACTTAGTGAGTCCTTGTCTCAAAGGAATGGGATTGGGGAGATGGTTCAGCCAGTAAAGCACTTCCTGCACAAGCTTGAGGACTTGAGATTGGTCCGCAGAAGCCACGTAAGAAGCCAGGCACAGAGCATGCCTGCAATCCCGATGGTCAAGAAGAGGAGAGAGAAGGATCCTGGTGGCTTACTGAGGAGCCAGTCTCGCTGAATTGGCCAGCTTCCGGTTCAGGGAAATGATCTGCCTCAGAGAGGGAGGTCGAGAACAGGAAAGAGCTGCGCATTACTAAGCTGTCCACCAATGCCAAGTGCATTGTCACGGCCTTTATCATCGCTGTCATTAATATTTAACTAGAACCTGCGGGGGAAGTGTCAGTGCTCAGAAAGTCCTCTTGAACTTAGGTTTTAACGGTTCGTAGGTACACAGATAAGGATTGCTATACTCAAGAATGTGGCCCGAGGGTTAGCGTCATCAGGGCTATCGGAGCTAGTTAGAAGGCACACACTTCCCGAACTAGATTCTGCACTTTAATTCGATGCCATGGTGAGCTTCTTGTGTGATGCAGTTGAGAGACATTAGAATCTTCTAGAATGAGGTGTGGAAGTGAGCATCCCGGTCGTCAGTCTGCCTCCTTAAACTCTGTCTCCACTAATTCTCACCAGCCTTACCTTTGTTTCATAGGGACTCTTCAATGAAGTCCTGCCTTTGTTTTTCGGCTTTCTGTACCCAGCCAGGGAGAAGAGTCCCCTCTTATCTGAGAGGCTATAGTGACTTAATCAGCTGTTTGATCAGGGCCCTCTATCACGAGGTAGGTTACTGAATCCCTTCAAGAGAAAAGGGCTGATAACACACAATTAACAAGGACGGGGACAGATAGGTCAGTGCCTGAAAGTGGGAGGGGTGCTTTCTCCTCCCCAGGAGGCAGCCACAAGCTGACAAAATTCACTCTGAAGCTCCAAAGCTCTGTTACTCTTTCAAGTCCACACCTGTTTAAACTGCTTAAATACAAACCAAGGCCCCTCAGATGGGTGTTTGTGGATGGAGGCTCTTCCCAAAGTCACAACCTTTTTAAAGCTGTTGCTCCCAGAATCAAACAGAGCATGGGAAGGAAAGATTAGGTCTCGCTCTAGTGTGTAGCCATCCGTGTAGCCATCCGTTCCTAAATCCATGGAAGCAAAATAAATGCTCTCTCTCTCCCCCCCTCTCCTTTCCTCAGTCCATCCCTCCCTCCCTCTCACTCACTCACTCACTCACTCATTCACTCACTCAATGTAGAAGCCCTAAAAAAAAAAAGTATGGGGAAAGTCACACATCCAGGATCCCATTTTGCTGCAGTAGAAATCGGAATCTTTACCAAGAACGTTCCAGATTCTGGGTGGAAGACAGAGGGTGGGTAATGTTAAACGATGAGATCCACAGGCAGCATAGAATGGTCTCCCACAGTGATGAGACCCACCGGCAGCACAGGATGATCTCCCATAAGGTTTATTTTTGTTCTCCTTGGGCCTGGCAAGATGGCTAAGTTCAGTCCCAGGACCCACATAGTAGGAGAAGAAAGCCAACTCCCCCAAGTTATGTTCTGACTTCTACAAGTGCATATTTGTGCATACTTGACCACATACACACATACACACACAGGAACACACACACACACACACACACGTTAAAACAAGCAAACAGCAACAACAACCAACCTATGAATCTCATGAGGCAAACATGAGTTAAGAGGAGAGAACAAGTAGCGGCAGAAAGCATAGCTTTTAAACATTGAGATGTAAATCTGGGAGTGTGGCTCAGACAGTGAAGTATCTGCCTTGCATGCATGAAGCCCCGGCTTTGATCCCTAGCATCACTGTAACTGAGTATGGTTGTACACACTTATCCTTCTCATACCTGGGAGATGGAAGCAGGATGATCCGGAATGCAAGGTTCACATCTGGTACATAATTCAAAACCAGCCTGAGCTACATAAGACCCTGACGAGAGAGAGAAAGAGAGAGAGAGAGAGAGAGAGAGAGAGAGAGAGAGAGAGAGAGAGAGAGAGGAGGGGGGGAGGGGAACGGAGACAGAGACGGGAGACACAGAGAGCTAGCTCAAGTTGGATTTGCCAGTGTGTATATATGAGCAACATCTGCATGCCTGATGCCCACAGAGAGCAGAAAATGACAGCAGCAGATCCCCTGGAAGTGGAGTTACAGGTGGTTGTGAAGCACACCATTCAGCCCTCTGCAAGATCAGGAAGTGTTCTCAACCATCGAGCCACCTGTCCAGCCTGACTCAGTCATTTCTAATCTACTGACGAGTCTGCTGACCTCTATTCATGATCTGATTCTACAGCCATCGTTCCCCACAAATCCAAACACTTCTTAGGGGTCCTTATACAGGTCTGACAGCTAGCCCTGAGGTAATCATGGTGTAGGCTGACGTTCCAGACTGATAATGAGCCCAAAACAAGAGGATGCAAATAAATGCTCTGCTCCCTGGCAGTTGTTTGACATTTGTGTGAGTTACCTAATCCTGAGAGGGAAATCCCCTCCCTGGACCTAAAAGACATCCAGATGTCAAACAGTCATAAATTTTTTTAAAAAATCTATAAAACAGCATGGTTGTCACTCACAGTCAGGGCCATCTGCTGGGAGGGACACACCTTGGAAAGCAGAACACTGGGACTCCCAGGCCGCTTCTCTGCCCTCTCTCACTCGCATGCCCTCTCCTGTGTCTGTCTTTTCAAGACAGGATTTCACTCAGTAGCTCCAGGCTTGCCAGGACCCAAGTAGTTCAGGTTGGCCTCGAACTTACACCGATCTTTCTGTCTCAGCCCTCAGCCATTTGTCAGATGTCATTCTCATTGTCAGTGCAGACCTTAGATCTTGCAGCCCAGAACCCATCCATGATGACATTATCCCTACATCACAGTGTGTATCTCTCCCACCCTGCCCTCCCCCAACACCACATCATCTCTCTTTCTAGAAATCCCTGTGCTTCATGTCAGGAGGCATGAATGAAACTGAACTACCTTGAGAATATTGAAACATTCAGATTTAGACCTCTTCCTGGCACAGATGTTCAACTGGAAACAACTTCAGGGTCAGTACCCAGGTGTAGTTCCAGCTCATCTGCGCACATCCATCAGCTTCCCTAGCACTTTTTTTTTTTAAATCTGGGGAGAAGGAGGTGGGTTGGTTGTTTTTTCTGTTTCTTATACAATAGGAACTTTGTTAACAATCATTACAGTATCCTTGGCCTTTTCTCCTTCCACAAAGTTAAGATCAAGTATGTCATTGTGTGTGTGTGTGTGTGTGTGTGTGTGTGTATGTGTGTATGTGTGTGTCTTGATATACACATGGGTGTGAGTACATGCATAAACCAGAAGTCAACCTGGGGTCATTCCTCAGGAACTGTCCACCCTGGTTTTGTTTTTTTTTTTGTTTTTGTTTGTTTGTTTGTTTGTTTTAATTTTATTTTTTTTTTTAGACAAGGTCTCTGCCTGGAACCCCAGACTCACTGATTCTCTTTACTGGCCAGAGGGTAAACCCCAGCAATACTCCTGTTTCCACCTCTCCAGCACTGGAATTACAAATGTGCCCCACCACACACACAACTTTCACATGGGTTCTGGGAATTGAACTTGGGTCTTCTTGCTTGCAAGGAAAGCACTGTACCATCTGATCCATTGTACCAGCGTCCCGTGAGTCTTCATTAATGGAATAGTTAAGGTTGGGGGGCTGATAGCATATTGCCATAGTATAGCTTGTTCAGCTATGCTTTGGAGGTGAGGGGCGTTTTTTTAAAGGTTAAGGAAGTGGGATCTTTCTCCGTCTGTTTTTTTTCCTACCTTCTCAACGCTGATTTGCCCTCAGTGATTTCAGATCACTTCAGCTCCCAGAGCCATCCAGTTCCAGCTCCAGGAAGCACATCCCAACATCTAGGCTAATCCTCCCAGCGGCTGCGAACATATCAGCAGCAACAATGGCCACTCGCTGATGGACGTTACTAGGAAATTCCTGCTTTCCTGCCGTGTGTTTGCTAATGTCTGCACCTTTGTGAAATGGAATATTCATTTTTTTTCATTGAAAATTCATAGAAAACTCTGTATCTAACCTCAGCAAGTTAGATAGATAGTGTCATTTCTAGAAAACTATTACGTATACTCTAAGATTATTCCTTTTCTAAGATATATATTTGACTACTGTATTTTATGTTCTTGTTTTGTCTCTCTGTATGCCTGCACACCAATGTGTATGCCTGGTGCCTGTGGAAGCCAGAACTGAAGTTTCAGATGGTTGTGAATCACTATGTGTAGTACTGGGAATCAAACCTGGGTCCTCTGGAAGAGCAGTGGGTGCTCTTAACCACTGAGCTTTCTCTCCAGCCCCACCCCCTGAGATTCTTTTTAAAATGTCATCTTTTGAGAGGCCTAGATTTTTCCTGGAACTAGATTATACCCACCAGTGTCCAAATGATGGCAACATTCTCTGTGAAACATATCCTGGTGAAAAAAGGAAAGTTTGGGATGTCTTGGAGGTGGGCGTCCTTGCTTACCACCCATCACTTAACAGGCAAGAAGCAAGCCCAGAGAGGTTAACAACTTAGTTAAAGTCTCCTGGTTGCTGGGAGACAGATCAGGACCCAAAGACCTGTGTTTCCATGTAACATGAAGTAGAATGTAGCTCCAAAGGAGACAAAGCTCCCGAAGGGCTGTCTACTGCCAGAAGTTAATGCTGTTTACTGGTTTTCCATGAAGCCACAGGCTGGCTGGAGTCTGCTCTGGTTCCCTATTCGTGTAACAAATGGCTCCAAACTTAAGAACACAAATGTGTCCTCTTAGAATTCTGGAGTGGAGAGGTCTGATCCGAGCCTCTCTGGGCTCATATTCCTAGTCAATTACTGTGATCAAGACAATTGCCCACAGACATGCTCAGAAGCCCATGTCATGGGTAATTCTCTGTTCATTTGGGTTGACATGCAACACCTTCACACCCACTACCATCCCTTCTTCCCCTCTCCCATTTGTTCCCTTGGCTACCCTAGAATTTCACATCTACTTTTATGTATTGATGTATCTATATAAGATCTAGGAACTGCATATGAAAGAAATATATGATATCTATATTTCTGAGACTTGCTTAATTAACACAGCTATGTCCAGTTGTAGCCACTTTTCTGCAAATAACTGAACTTTTGTTCTCTTCCATGGCTGAAAACATTCCATTAAGTATATATACCACACTTTCCGTATCTGTTGGGTTGTTATTAGACACCTGCATCAGTCTCATGACTCAGCGAATGTGAACATCACTGTGATTCACACTGATGAAGTATCTCTGTGGTATGTTCACTTGGAGTTCATTGGCTAAATAGTCAAGAGTGGAACAGCTGAGTCATATGATAGATCCATTTTCAGTGTTATGAGGAATCTCCAAACTGACTCCCATAGTGGCCAGACTAATTAGCACTTCTCTGAGCAGTGTCTCAGGGTTCTCTTTTGTTCATATTCTCATCAGCATCTGTTGTTACTTATTTTCTCAGTGACTGCAGTCACATCCTTTCTCAGTGATTGCTGATGAGATGAAACCCCCATGTAGTTTACATTTCTCTGATGGCTGGTGAAGTTTACCAATCCTTTTCTTTCTCAGACATAAGTGAACAGCTCCAAATCCTTCACATGCACTGGGCACTTTCTCTCCTCTGTGCTTCGTCCTTGTTATTTTCTCTGCCCAGTATTTTCTTTTCTGTTCACTCCTGGTTTTATAATACCTGATGTTTCACAGATTCAGTTTAAATGTCAGTATTGCCTCACATCTTTCTGCATTTCCTCCCTACCCTCAGGCTGGAAACAATTTTTCTCCCGACTTGTCAGGGCCCTCTCTACTCCTTGCATGCTGAACACATTCTTGCTGCTTATTACATAGCAAGTGACACTGAGCTTAATGGTTTCATAAGATATCTCATGGACCAAAATTTTGTTCAGAGCACAGCAAGTATGGCTTGATATGTCCCATGACCTCTGGAGCCTCCGCTGGGTTGTCCTGAGTTTCTCTTCCTCCTACCTGACAGCACTTCCCACACATCTGAAGGTTACTTTCTCAGAGTGTGGTGGCCTCAGGATGGAGACTTTTTATTTGACATGGTAGCCAAGGACTCCAACAGACTAACACAAAAGCCAGTCCCTTCAGAGGCAAGCATGGGCCAGGCATAGCCTGACTCTATTGCCCACAGTAGTCACACACTAGACTGAAAGGAGGGAGGAGTAGAGCCTTACCTTCTACAGAGTGTTAAAGAATTCACGGCTCTGGAGACGCCAGGCAAGCACAGGGACCTGAGTTTGATCCCGAGGGCCATGTCTAAGAGACAGATGTGAGATTTACTTTTAGCTTTTTGAGGATTCACTACACTGACCGCCATAGAGGCTGCACCTGTTTACAATCCCACCAACAGTGAGTGAGGGGTCTTTTTCCCCACATCCTCTATTGCGTTATCTGTCCATTTTTTGGTTGATCTTTGCCATTCTGACTAGGGTAAAGTAAAATCTCAAAGGCGTTTTGATTTGCATTTTCCTAATTGCTAGGGTCAAAGAACATTATAAATAAAAACATTATAAATAAAAAGATATGTCTTAGCCATTTGTATTTCTTCTTTTGAGAACTCTTTGTCCAGATTCCAAGTCCATTTTTTTGCATTTTTTTTACTCTGTTTTTTGAGTTCTTTATATACTCTGGATATTAATCCTCTGTCAATGTATAGCTGACAAAGATTCTCTTCCCGTCTGTGGGCGTCCTCTTCACTAGATATGGCCTGCAGAAGCATTTTAGTTTCATGAAGTCCCTCTCGTCAACTGTTGGCCTCTTTCCTGGTCAAATTGAGTCTTTGTGATAGTTTATATTATGCTTGGCCCAGGGAGTGGCACTATTAGAAGGTGTGGCCCTGTTGGAGTAGTTGTGTCACTGTGGGTGTGGGCTTTAAGACCCTCATCCTAGCTGCCTGGAAGTTAGTATTCTGCTAGTAGCCTTCAGATGAAGATGTAGAACTTCTTCCTGCACCATGCCTGCCTGGGTACTTCTCTGTTCCCCACCTTGATGATAATGGACACTGAACCTCCAAACCTGTAAGCCAGCCCCACTAAATGTTGTCCTCATAAGAGTTGTCTTGATCATGGTGTCTGTTCACAGCAGGAAAACCTAACCAAGACAATCTTATTGAGAGAGTCCTTCCCTGCCCCTGTATCCTACAGAGTGCTGCCCATGTCTATTTTTAGTGGTTTTAGTGTTTCAGGTTTCACAGTGAGGTCTTAGACCAACTTGGAGTTAGTCTTTGTGCAAGGTGATAGACCCAGGCCTGATTTCGTTCTCCTGCATGCGGACATCCAGTTTCCCCAGCGCCATTTATTGAAGACGTAGTCTCTTCCTCAGCTGATGTTTTTGGTATCTTTGACAAATATTAAGTGGCTGGGGTTCCATGTAATCATGTTCGGGTCTTCAATTTTGTTCCACTGGTATACAGGTCTGGTTTTGTGCCAGTAGCATATTGCTTTTACTACTGCCACATGATCCTGCTCTACCAATCCTTGGCACACTCCACAGATCACTTGATTGATTATTATCCATGCTCATTGCTGCTCTATTTATAATAGCTGGGAAATGGAAACAACCTAGTTGCCTTCTGCTAACAAATAGATATTGAAAATGTGGTGTATGCACAGTACAGAAAAGTGAAGCCATGAACTTGGCAGGTAAATGAATAAAGCTAGAAAAGAGAACTTTGAGTGAGGCAAACCAGACCTAGAAAGACAAATATCACATTCTCTCTCTCATCTGAGGGTCCTAGCTCCAAGTCTTTTTTTTTTTAACATTTAACCAATTTTAATAATATGACATAAAGCTCCTAAAATTGATACAATCATTATGCAAAATATACATGAATACTGCCTTCTTTTAAAAATATAAAATAAACAAGCAAGACATGTGAAAATAGGAGTTTCCATTAATTAAATGTCATTTTAAAAAAAGATTTATTTATTTATTATATGTAAGTACATTGTAGCTGTCTTTAAACACCCCAGAAGAAGGCATCAAATCTCGTTACAGACAGTTATGAGTAACCGTGTGGTTGCTGGGATTTGAACTTAGGATCTTTGGAAGAGCAGTCAGTGCTCTTAACCGCTGAGCCATCTCTCCGGCCTCTAAATGAAATTTTTTTTTTTTTTTTTTAAAAAGAAAGTTTTCCTTTTGTTTCATTTGGAGAAGGGAAATTATCATTTAAGACAATATTCAAGTTTATTTAAACAAGGTAAAAAAAGTATTACAAAATGTTTAACTTTCATTTGCCTCAAGGTATATGTCTCTGCCAAATTTTGGGTACAACTGCACTTTCAGGTTGGCTAACGCCGGCTAGATGGACGCCACTCTGGACTCTAAGGCATCGATCTCCTCTTGCAAAGTTTTCTTTGCATCTTCTGACATTTCCTGTGCTTCTTCTTGAGAATGGCTAATGAAAACATCACCGATCTGGTATGGAGTCGTTGTTGGCCAGCATGATATCATTACCAGCATCCTCTAAATTCGGGAGGTGTTTCTTCTTCACTTCTATTTCCTCCTTTAGCTCTGTGATTCAACTCATATTCTGAGCAAATTTGCTTATTTTTTGTTGGTCTTCGAAAGTAGCATTGACATCTTCTGCAGCCGCCTTCTTCACAGTGGCCACCATCTTGCCCTAGCTCCAAATCTTAGATTGAGCATATAAACTGGAGTAACTTCAGAAACCAGGCAAGTGAAGAGGAACCATAAGGTGAAGGCACTAGAGAGGGAAAGAGCAGGATACCAGTGGCCAAAGGATGAAAACTGGGGAACACAGAGGAACTTTAATGGGGGGGAGGTAGATAATACAAGTGGAAAGAACAGGAAAATCACAGTAAAGATGTCTGAAAAGGTTCGTAAGGAATCATAGTATTAGCTAGCTATTTAGAAATACTGATGACACGTGTTAACCTGTGTATATACAAATGTATATAGTTTAAATCCATAGACTATCTAAGACAACTCTCAATACCAGGTATATGAAGCCCTCCTTGAATTGGTCAGGGTTGTCCAAGAGACTCCCAAAACCTTGTAGGTGACTGCTGTTGACCTTAGTTTTACCCCAGAGGTAGAAGGTAAGTTGGACCCAAGTTGGATCTGACCTAAAACCTCCTTCCTGGGGACTAGGTTTTATGAAACAAAAGGGCAAGATACATGCTTCCAAAGGAAAGAAGCAAACAAAAAAGCTTACCTAGCTTTGATGCCTACGACCTAAAACAACAACTAGCATGCTAGGCTAACCCTAAGAGTGAAAGAGTGGTACATGCATCCTGGTGATAACAGACAGCTCTGTAATTGGACTTAAAACCTGCTCAAGAAGGGGGAAATTGGGCCTAGGACTGGAAACTGAGCCAACTATCTAGGGCCATTGAAGTCATAGATCTTGGAGGAGAAGCTATAGCCACCACTATACTAAGCCAGCATAATCCCTAACTGTATTCTAAATATTTATCTCTATACCCACAGATTGTAGCTCTCAGCCCTCATCAGGAACTTTCTCTTTGCAGCATATGGAGGCCATTGTGGAAAATCATAACTGATCTAAATGCAGAGTTGTGGATCCCAGTCCCAATACATCTACAACACAACATATGCACCGCAGGCTCAAGGCTCATTTTGGAAGGCCAGAAAGATTGTAAGAACCAGAGGAACAAGGAGTTTCCAGTGAGATTGTGTCTCCCAGGAATGTCAGAGAACATATACCCATGAAGTCTCACCAACATGGCTGCATGAGGTCTCAACCCTAGACAGAGAATAACAGGTAACTGAAGAATGCAGAGAGTGTGAGAAATAGTCTTCCCTAGGGAAAAGCACACCAATTAGTTATTCAATACTAAATGGTCATCCTTCCAACAACAACAACAATTTAAAAAAGAGAGAGAATGTGGTTGTTGGTGGTATATGAGAGGAGTTGGAGAAAGGAAAGGGAAGTGATGTAATTATAACCTCAAAACTAAACAAATAATAATAATTTTTAAAAGCCAGATATTATAATCTCATTTCTGGGGAAGTAGAGAGAGGAAGATCCATGGTGCTTGCTGTTCAACCAGTCTAGCAGAACCAAGGACTCTAGGTACACTGTGAGATTAAAAATCTTGTCTCAAAAAATAAGAAAATGATAGGAATAAGGAAGATACTAATGTTGACCTCCAGCCTCCACATGCATGTGTACATGTGTACACAGACACCCACACAGAACCGTACAGATATACCTAAGAGTTCAAAATCATCTTTAAACATCCCAGACTGCTTTCTAGGTACTTAGGTGCATAGCTGATTATTTTGCAGTGACTATGAGTTCTAAATACTCTGGTTCAGATGTAGAATATTCTGCATAGGCAAGTGTTGTAGAATCCTTGTGATTATGGAAGGGCTAGCAGAAATGCGTCACTGGTGTGGGCCTTGAAGATGATATCCACCCCTGGTTCTGGCCCAAGATCTCTGCTTTCTGATCCAACAGAATGTGGACAGTCTCCTAAGATCCCACCACCATGGATGGAACTGCCCCAACCACCATATTTTCCCACAATGAAGGGCTTAAGCCCTCTAAACTGTGAGCCAAAATAAACTACATCTTCTCTGAGTTGCTTCTGTCAGGCATTCTCTAAGCCCATGACAAAAGTAGCTACCATACAGGGTTTCTCTGGGATGTCTCACACCAAGCCTTACTCCAAACAGGCATACAACAATTGTTGTGTTGATGAACAAATGTGTTGATGTGATCTTGCCAAAAGCAGTCATACCTCATTTTATAGTCTAAATCATAGAAGAGGAGGAGGAGGAAGAGGAGGAGGAAGAGAGAAAGAAGAAGAAGAAGAAGAAGAAGAAGAAGAAGAAGAAGAAGAAGAAGAA